>NC_090924.1:1200896220-1201200111 GCF_040938575.1 Ambystoma mexicanum
GAAGTTCATATAATGCTTTAAGTCCAGCAATATGCATGGCAGAGCACCTGCTTTGGGTTACAAATACATGGCACCAAAAGATGTTAATCAATACACAATTTGGTGTTCTCCCCTTGACGTCAATAGTGGGGATATGGCTATACCTGGAGGAGCTAGGTATGTTTTTCCTTGTTGCATAGGTGAGTTAGACACACTTAACACATTTAATATGTTTCTGCCCTTTGTATACCAACAATAGACATTCATTTTTAAGACATTCATTAGTTGGTAATAGTATTTGGTTGCAGAGTACTTCATTTCTGTGCTTCCTTTCACTAGATAATCAAATAAATTGTTTGCTAAACATATGATTGTTGAATTAAACAGGGGGATATTAGTTAGGACTTGGTGGATTTATTTTAGATGCTACTGTACTGTTACTTATATGTATGCACATGATGCTCAACAGATTTACTCTGATTGTAATCATTTGAGTGATTCAATCAATTTAAATATGTGCTACTTTTATGAAATTCTATTCCTGAAATAAAGAATACATGAACAAAGTAGATCTGGGAGAGGGGCATTGTTGATAACATGTGCTGTAGTCCATAAAACTCTACATTGCAAATAGCAATGTATGTTTTTATTAAATAAACACATCAGTATCAAATATTCTTCAGAACATATAAAGATTCCAGTATTTACTCAAAGACACATTGCTCTGATTGCTTGAAAGTAGAGTCATTGATAATGAGGTAAACATGTATTAAGGCCAATTGAGCTAGTGTCCTACAATGTCACAAACGGTTTATAGTGATTATTTCGACAAAAAAGGTTTTGAACAACTAAAATTTCGAAAACAAAGTTTAAAAAAAGCTGTGACAAGCTATATTTAACATGCAAAGTGCATTTCTTTCTAAACCAATCCATCGACAATAGTCATGGACTGGTTTCAATTGTTAAAAGTAGCATTTCACATGTTACAAGTAGCATTTCAATGTTTTTTTTTTTACTTTGAAACGTTACATGGAGCTGTCCAGTTCTGTAATTTCAGCACTGGACAGCTCCATGTAACGTTTCAAAGTGGTGTATATTGGGGGTTCCCTCCCAGCCCCCTTGCCACCCTACCACCCCCCAAACCTAACCCAAGCCCCAACCCTAACCCTAGCCCTGGCACGACCCTAACCCTAAAGCTAATAAAGCACTTCAACTAACCCAAACCCCAACCCTAACCCTATTTTAACACTTAAACTAACCCTAGCCCCAACCCTAACCCCAACCCTCATGCTAAACCCTAACCCTAAACCCTAACCCTAGCCTCAATCCTATCCCTAATTTAACCCCTAAACTAACCCAAGCCACAACCCTAACCCTATTTTAACACTTAAACTAACCAAGTTAAAGTATGACTTGATTTGCTGAAAAAATGTTCTAAATCATTTAACATAACTTGTGGGATCAGCCAAATGTGTGTGCTCGCCCCACTATAGATTAATCTTTATGTTATTTACATGTCCCATGAGTTAAAAAACTGACAAAGGATACTACCACAATGGAGGGTAGAAATATAAGTGCACTAATTCATGCAAATGATGCTTTCTCATTAGCACTCACTCCCAACACACTTCAGAATCGTCTGCGTGTCCATGCTGATTTTATGACTTGCAGGGTCCTTGTATTAAATGTTGGCAAATCCAATATGATGTGCATTGGAAGGAATAAACGCAAACTACCTGCAATTGTGTACCAGTCTGAAATGTGTGAGTCAATTCCCCTACCCTGGACATTACCTTTAGCAGTAATCTTGGGTAGAGCGATTATGTTAACAATTCTGCAAAATGAATTAGCCCAGGCCAAAGGTGCCATCATAAAGTATGGTAGGGGATTGGGTGGCCTCACCTTTGACTCTATTCTGCCTGTCTACCAAACAAAGGTGGTGGCCAAGGGCACTGAGTTTGGGGTTTATGCTCCTGCATGTGCAATCCAAGTGAAAAAAAAAAACTTCTTCAACAAATTCTTTAGAGTCATGAGAGGTGCTCCATCTTACTTACTGCATTTTGATGCAGGCGGTGAGCATATAAGTGATCTGGTTAGTGTTAAGCCTCTTCTATTTTGGGTACGACTATTGAGAACCATACTCATCTTAGTCATTATATGATGCAGGACATGATGAGTTCTGATGAATGTTTCTCCAGTCCATGGTTTTATTTCCTTAAAACCGAGTTTGATTAACTTGGTGTGTCTGATTTGTTTGCAGACCCTTCAAAAGTGTATAAATGGAACATTAGTACATTAAGTGATATCATCTAAATTTGACATATCACACGAGACAGAGAAAAGCAAGTGTTTGGTTGAACATTATTTCATGCTGTGTTGAAAAAATCATGGAATCAATGTCTGTTGGGATAATTGTCTGCCACTTGTGTTGATTATTTGTAAATGGAAATCATTTTGTATATTTTATTATTCTACCATTGGTGTTTGCAGGTGTTTGCAGGAATTTTGTATTTTTTTGCCAGCGTCTAAGGATCTGGGGGATTCCATATCTGGTTAACCTTTTAAAAGAGGCAAAATCAGAAGACACGGACTTACTTTACATGTCCAGGACAGTTTTAATGCTGTATAAATGTTTTTCTTTTTTCCTTCTATTATTTCAGTTTATATTGGGATGAATTGCATCTATTTGCTATGTTTTCATATTTCTTTTATGAGGGTTTTACCTTTGAAATAAAGATATCAGGAATCGACATTATGGCTCTTAATAGTCCAGCACATTTTATGGGGTGGTAAGGGACACTTTTGGAAGACACAGGACTAAGAGAGCATTCAGCTTTCTCACAAAGAATAATAATGATATAAAGTTAAAATGCCTGGCATGGAATTAGTAGATGGCCAGTAAAGGGCAAGACCAACCTACATTTCTGTATTAGACAATGTGTGCTCCAACACAGGTCCACAATGCAGGGAAAAACAATGCACAAAAACTCAAAAGGGAGTTTTAAGAATACCTTCCCTTGCAATAAAGAGCTGGCAACTACCTATCACCCATCCCTCTGGTCATTCTGAAAATGTCTGAAAACCAGGCTTTTCAGCCTTGACACCCAACAATGAGACACCAGGTCCACGTTAGACAGTCCACTCCTATCTAACTGCCCAATCCATGAAGAAAATCTGCAGGTGGTACCTCTATCTACTTATCAATGTCTGTAACTCCCAGCACCATTGTCATGAATAATAAGTATTTATGATATAACATACATGCCATGACTTCTTTGTATATCTGTTTTCCTGTATTCTGTAATTTATACTTTGAAATGCAACTGTAACTCCTGTAACCAACTTCTTAAGCTTTGGCACCTAGATGCCTCTGGGTTATGCACCCTTTATACATGTAAACATAAACAAATAAATACATAAATAAATACATTAAATAAATCCCTCCACACTCAGCCTATTTGCGGGACTAAACATTTTATATTTTGGTTACATACAATTCTGGTACAGTCAATATTTGTTTTTATGTCATGCATAAATAATATATGCATAGGATTCAATTCTGATAATGATGTCAATAAAGAAACTGTAAAACCTTTTCTGTCGGACCCAAATACAATATAATCCCCTAATTATATTGCTTGGATTCATGAATATGAAAAAGGGTGCTGAAAAAAGCAACAATAACATCTAGGAACCTAAAAAGATGTACTCCAGAGGCAATGGAACCTTGGTTGAGACCATTGGTAGAGAAGGTGAAAGAACTTGATTGGGTAGATGACACTGTTTGCGCCTATCAGCAAAAGCTGCAAATACTCTTGCACCACTGAGAAGTAAGCGGGTGGTGGAAAGACATGGCAATGCTTGGTTCACCCCAGATCTGCAAATCCTCAAGACCGCTAAAATCAAGTACCTGTACCTATGGAAATCCAGGCATGATGATTATCATAAGGAGGCTTATTTGACAGCAGCAAAAAAGTTTAATGAAGCAGTTATACTGGCAAAAAAATACACCTTTGACTCTTGGAAATATAAAGCCCAGTCTGAGTCAAAGGAACTCTTGAAGATTCTAAAAGAGCTAGAAAATCCAGGACCGATTAAATCAGATATGATTAATAAGGAAGTTGCTTGGAGTACTTAGATACACAAAGCAATGTGTGGTAAACGTAACCGCATAAAACGTAATATCGAATTAAACAAAAACGCTGTCAGCCCTATAGGAGGCAGCTTAGCGCCTGCCACATACAGGCACCTGATACCAGAAAATCAGTTTGATTTTAAACCTATTAGAGAATTGGATCTCACAGTACTTATTAGCAATCTAAAACCAACAATGTGCAAGCGGATGTATGCCCTGCAAAAGTAATACAAGCATGCTCCCCCTTGCTGATAGGTTGTGCAAATTTATCAATGCCTTATTCAGAGAAAGCTATGTACCAACTTACATCATGAATTTCCTGGATTATGCCCCTATGAAAAAAGACTGGCCTATGTCCGGATACACCTACTAACTACAGGGCTATCATGAGTGTGCCTTTCCTGAAGAAGACCCTAGATCGTGTAACATACACACAACTAGGGATCTATCTGAAGACAAATGGGATTTTGATTAGGTGGCAGTCAGGGTTTAGGGAGAACCATGGCACAGATACGGCTCTATTAGATTTGAACTCAAGATTGTTATAAATCATTGATATGGGGCAAGCTGCACTACCTATGGTATTGGACCTGTACGCTGCCTTCGACCTGGTGGACCACACATTATTGGTCTCCAGGCTGAGGGAGGTGGCAGGCTTTTCAGAGATTGCAGTGCAATGGGTTAACTCATTTTTAAGTAACAGATGGTGCAGAGTCAGTAGTAAGGCTGCTGAAGCTCAACCTGTACTTCTGACATATGGTGTGCCTCAGGGTGCTAGTCTTTCTTCCTCGCTTTATAATATTTTTACTGTGCAACTTTTAAGCCTACTGATGAAAAATAATGTTGCCTTTGCCAATTATGCAGATGACACACATTGCATCATCCCCTTGACTGCTAAGCATAAAGATGATGAGGAAAACATTAATAAAATATATGGCATCATCCAGGCGTGGATGATTAACACTGGCTCGGCACTGAATTAGGAAAAAACATAGCTTATGGTGGTTGGCGTTGGGGGGAAGATTTGCCCATTTGGAACAAATTGCACTCACTTCCAAGTGGCAATGATGCAATATCTCGACAAAAGAAAAAGTAAAAACATTGGGGGTGTACTTGGACCAGAAACTGAATATGAGGGCCCAGGTGAGCAGCCATGTCTCCTCTACTGCCTATTACATTAAGCTGCTATTGCAGCTTTGTCCTTTTATCTCAAAACTTAATTGTGAAACCATGGCAAGAGCCATAATTGGATAAAAAATTGACTATTGTTGTAGCCTGCATGTGGTCATAGTAAAAACAGAATGTAACAACCAGGGGGCGCAGAGAAGCACTGACGCATCTCCTCTCGTCTCCTCCGAAGGGTGCTGTTTTTGGGACTTGAGCCCCCCCCAGAACCCGGCGTGGCGCCTTCGCTCCGCAGTGAGCCCGCGAAGATAGAAGGGAGGGAGTACTCCGCCTCCCCCGACGCCGCTGCTCTGTACAAAAACAACAGAGAGCCGTGGATAAGGTGCGGCCTGCAGCTTCATCGGACAGCGTGGGGAGAGCAGCCCCCCCAAATTTGTCTGCAGCGGTCTCCCGCGCCCCACAGAGCCCAGGCAGTGTAACACGGCGCTTCCCGCCATTGGGGCCGCACCCCAGAGCAGCACACTGAGTGCGGAGGCCTGCGCGGCATCCCCAGACTTCGGCGCTCAGTCTATCCAGCCCAGGAGAGCTGGCCTGCCCCCTCGACCTCATCGGAATCTGGTGAGAGCAGAAGCCCCCGCCGGCGACTTGGAAGAGCGAGCACCCTCCCCAAGAGATACCCACAGCAACCCACCTATCCCCCTCCGCTTCTGGCCGTCCCTGGATCTGACGGTGGATCGGGAGACGTGCTGAGGGGGCACCAGAGCCCCCACGAGGTGAGAGGCTGCCCTAAAAGTGCTGCATTATATTGGGGGCAAAGAGAGCCGGCCATAGACCTAGAACCGGAGAATAGGCCTAAACAACCCCCCACCCCAACAGTGAGCACAGGGCCTGGACTGCAAGCAGGCAGGACCTCTTCAGAGGCGTATAGTGGCCCGGCAACCGTGCCCACTGGACTTGGCGCTCCTAGGAGTGGATCCCGTGGGGAAGTGAGGAGCCGGGGGAGGCCTATTAACTGGAAATAATCTCTGCAGAAATTCCGACCCTTGGCCCCTGGCTCTCTGACTTGCCCTGAGATGACGACCTCGACGCATCAGGAACTAACAGACACTAGCACGGTCACCAAGGGTATGGCTGTCCTCCTCGTGGAGATCCGAGGCTTCAGGGTGGATATAATGCTACGTCTGCACACTTTGGACAAACAAGTGGACAATATAGATGACAGGGTTCAAGCGCTAGAGAACAATACGGCCTCGAACGACGTCTTTGAGACGCAATTTGATATGCGCCTGGCGGAGCTCGAGAGGAGGGAAGAGATATGTTCCCTAAAGCTTGACGACCTGAAGAACAGGCAACGTCGCTGTAACCTGCGCTTTTTAGGCTACCCGGAGCGTGAGGGCGAAACACAAGCAGACATTGTAAAAGCTGTTAACGCGGTGGTGCGATAACTCTTCGAAGGGGCTAACACGAATTAACCAACCATTGATAGAGCCCACAGAGCAGGTGCAGCCAACAGAGGCCCCAGGTCCATTCTAGTACGATTCCATTACTTTGTGGAGAAAAGTAAAATCCTTGAACTGGCCCGCAAGAAAGGCCCAGTGGTCTGGGAGGGGGCTCAGATCTCGGTGTATCAGGATCTGTCTGCCTTCACCCTGGCGAGACATCGGCTTGGGGCCCCGCTGACGAAAATGCTTCAGACCAAAGGGGTCCGATATAGGTGGGGATACCCTTTCTCACTTTCCTTTGAGCTAGACAGCTAAAAGTACGCCCTTGTCATGGAGGACGATATTCGCAGGGTGTCGGGGGAGCTCCTGGATGATCGAAATATGGAAGTGGGTGAGCGAGAACACGAGAGAGCCCCGGCTGGCCCTGGGCGGACGAGGGCTCCACAGGAAAGACGTAAGGTTCGAGGCCACAGGAAATTCAGAAGAGTGGCACCGGCATCCCCGGAGCTAGCCAACACTTGAAGAGCCCCCGGGAGCTCGACGATCAAGCGTGTACCCGTTACTGTGAGTGGCGACGCAACTGTTTATGGACTAATAAGGACATGGGGGTGGGGGGGCTCGAGTTGTTTTTTTTTAAGAGTTTGGGAGCCCGGAGGGGGGAGACAATGGTGGCCTGGCGACAAGATGAAGCCGCTAATCAACCAGGCGTTCAGGGGGGAGGGGGGAGGGGGAGGGAAAAGTTGGGGTTTGTTTATTGGGGATTCAGTTGGGTCACACCAGGCGTTCAGGTCTACTTTGCACTTATAGAATTGTTTCTGGGCATCAGCAGGGTGCCGAAGTTCTATGGGAGCATTGTCATGTTGCGCTCCACGGAGGGAGCCATGAGCCTTTATCATAGCTTTGATGGATGACTCGCTCCAATTTTTGACGTACGAGGGCTTAACTCACCTACAAAAAGGTCGCTGGTGGTATGTATGTATGTATGTATGTATTTAGTTTTTATATAGCGCCGTTAGCCCGAGGGCATCAGGGCGCTTGTACAAAGAACACTGAAACTGCGAGACAACAAGACGGACAACACGTATGAGACGGACAAATGTACAGCTAGCTATTGAGCGGCAAGGTCTCAGATTGAGGTCCTACGCCCACGATCCTATCTAAAGAGGTATGTTTTCAGCCTCTTCCTGAAAACTGAGTGATTGACTTCGGACCTAAGTGATTCCGGGACACTGTTCCACAGTTTAGGAGCCAGCACAAGAAAGGATCTGCCCAGCCCTGTTTTTAGCTTAAACTTGGGCACGTGCAGAAGGCATTTTCCACCCGAGCGTAGGTTTCTGGTGGGGTTGTAGGGCCTTAAGTGTGATTTCAATAAGAAGGCGCTGAGCCATAAAGGCATTTGTGGACCAGGCAGAGAGCTTTAAACTTAATACGCTCCTCTACTCTGAGCCAGCGCAGAGCTAGCCTCTCTTCGGTAACATGGGCAAGGAACCCAAGCTAAGGGCTAAAAATATTGATCAGGTGTACGTGGCGTCCTTCCTGGGCAAAAAAACGCAGAGTAGCCCTCCTGGTTTCTCCCGGGGCCCACTTCGTGGTCAAAGCTCAGAAGATGGACCTGGAAGGGTGATATATTATGGTCAAGGGGGAGGTGAGGGGCCGGCTGTTTACCCTGGTTTGTATTTACGCTCCAAACGAGGCACAGGACATCTTTTGGGAAGGGATGAAAGAGAAAATCATGGCTTTCTCTGAGGGCACCCTATTGGTAGGCGGGGACTATAACATGGTTCTGTGCCCCGAGAGGGATAGGAAGTCAGTAAATCCATGCCCAAACCTGCGTTTCCACAAAAAGCTGACAGAAGTTTTCCAAGAAGTCAATGGAGAATTGGGCCTGAGTGATACGCACCCCATTAAGCAAGGCCGAGACCCGACTTCACCTTCTACTCAAGGCCTCATGCCACATTCTCTCGTATCGATTATATTCTGGTTGACGCCACGCTTCGTGGTGAGGTTACAGACTCGGGGGTGGAGATTGTCCCCTGGTCTGACCACGATTTGGTTAGAATAAAATTGGGCATTCCCCCCGCCCCGCATCCACATCCCTGTGGAGATGCAACAACCTTCTCCTGCATGATAAGGAAGTACGTCAAACCCTTTTAGAAGCCATAAAAGATCACTTCTCTGCCAATGACAATGGGGAGGTTGGCGTCATGGGTGTCTGGGAGGCATTGAAGGCAACCATTAGGGGCGTCCTTATCGAGATAGGTTCGAGAAAAAAGAGGGAGAGGGGCCATGAGGAGAAGCTATTGAGGGAAAAGATAGATTCTATCCAACCGGGGGGAAACTGAAAACGCAGAAGTTCCCCGCAATGGGAGGAGTTACAAAGATTGCGTTCTGGGCTGGCGGACCTCCAGGTGGGACAAATGGAAAGGAAGTTGTCTTTCTTGAAACAGAAATACATGGAAAAGGGGGAAAAGCGGATAAGATATTAGCTTGGAGGCTCCACGAGCTCAGAAATAGTAGGAGGGTGAACTCCATTTGCACCACGGAGGGGGACTCGACTCTTAGAGACAGCAAGATAGCTGAGCAATTCAGACAATATTGTGAACGGTTATATTGTTCGGAGTATGCAGGGGACGGGTCTGAAATACATGGCTTCCTGGACTCCCTCCCGATCCCGGGCCTCTCCCCCGACAAGGCACAAACACTAGAACTTCCCATAACCCCACAAGAAATAATAGACACCATATTCTCTTTGAAGAGCGGAACCGCTCCCGGGGATGATGGGTTCACTGTTAAGTTCTACAAGACCTACCGGTCTACATTGGCCCCGTTCATGGCCAGGATGTTCAACTCGGCACTGGAACTGAGCTCCCTTCCACCCTCGATGATGTCCGCCCTGATAGTAGTGCTCCCCAAAGAAGGGAAGGACCCCTCTCAGTGCCAATCATACCGCCCTATATCCCTCCTCAACGCCGATGTAAAGATACTGGCCAAACTTTTAGCAAACAGACTGGCGAGACTCATCCCTTCCCTAGTACACAGAGATAAAGTGGGCTTTATCCCGGGTCGCCAGGGATCTGACAATATACGGAAGACCCTGGATCTTATGCATGAGGCTTCAAGGCAGGGGGTGGAAGGCTATCTCCTCTCACTGGATTCAGAAAAGGCCTTCGACCACGTTGAATGGCCTTATATGGGTAAAGTCCTCCAAAAAATGGGTCTGGGGAACAACTTCTGTGGTTGGGTTTCGGCACTTCACAACGGCCCCTCGGCAAGAGTCTTGGTTAATGGTGGCACCTCAGACCCACTGGCCCTATCTAGAGGCACCCATCAGGGCTGTCCCTTTTCACCCCTTTTGTACGCCTTGGCAATGGCGCCACTAGCTATAGCGATTATGTTACACTCACCTGACTCCCACGGAGGCGCTGGCCTGGTTTGCGCTGCTGTGACCTCTTCTAAGGTGATGCGCAGGGTTCGGAAGACGGAATGGACCGGGCCCCCAAATCTGGCTTGCCTGGCTCGCAGAAGTATCCTTCTCTAGGCGAAAATATGGGATTAACTGTCTGCAGGGTAATGTAATCGGCCTCCCACTTTCCCCTCTCACCCTCCTCGAAACCCTTCTGTGATTTCTCGTAGCGTCTCACCTTAGGGTCTGGAAGAACGAGCTCTCCATCCTGCTTCTGATGCAGGGGCGCGTTGGTATCCAGTTACTTCACTGGATATTCGGATTGGTGAGAACCAAACTTGCTTGGCTTCCAGGTAAGTTTTTTGATAAAGGTTCCCCTTGTGTCCATGCATTAATGTACTAATGCTAGTGTCTTTTTCCCCATAGGGGCAGGGGTACGGAATGCCGGGGAAAAGGCACCGACCCGAGATGAGACGTGAAATCCTTGTAGAAATCAGGTAAGTCTTTAATGAGCGTTTTTTGGTAATGTCTTTTCATTCGCTCATTAACGATGATGTCTCTTTTTCCCCTTAGGGGCCAGGGTCCGGAAATGCCAGGATGCGGCGCGGACCCGAAATGAAGAGGGAATGAATCAACAGGTAAGTCTTAACATGGAGATTTAGCTTTCCTTAGTCCCTTCTCTCTCTCACCTTTTGTTCTGGTCTTTTTCTCCTTAGGCGCTGGGGCGTGACTGCGAATCCGGATGATGGCTGCTGAACATGGAGGCGCCCTGTAAAGGTGAGTGGAATGCGGCGCTGCAGCGATCGACGCAATAAGCTTTTAAATTAAAGTCTTCCTTTTCAGGATTGTCGGCGAGATGTCTCCGGGATGCGGATTTAGCAGGTAAGGACTTTTCCTTCTTCTGTTCTCTTCTTCTCTACCTTTGCAGGTGATCCAGGATGCTGGCAGGCGTGGCAGAAGTCAGGATGCAGGAGCAGACACGGTGAGCGTCCAGCTGCTAGATGCAGAACAACGCGAAGCACGTGTGGCTGTTCGGGTGGGGTTTAAATAGCCTTGGAAGAAGTTCCAGGTATGTATCCTTCCTCCAATCAGGTATGTATCCTTCCCCGACCAAGCCCGGATGGTAAATTAGTCACACAGGTAAAGTAGTTCCTTTTAGACCTCAAGGAGGCCGGGATCCTGCAGCATGGTCTGCATCAGGTAAGTGCACCCAAGCACTCCCATAATGAGCCTGGCACCTATGGCGCCAGGACTGATGTCTTTTATGAGCCTGGCGCCATAGGCACCAGGACACTGTCCAAAGGGCCCCTATATGGGGTTGCTGGGTCCTTCCTTGGGGACTGGATGTCTGCTTTCGGGGACGCAGGGCTTGAACCGGCTCCCCGGAAGCGGGCATCATGACAGATTAGAGCTGACCAGAAAATCAAAGGGATTAGATGTGACAATTGTGACTTTAAACTTTCCCTGTTTGCAGACAATATTCTGGGCTACTTGACCAACCTTCAGGACTCTCTACCCCGATTATTCGGACTTATAGACTACTATGGCACCTTTTTGGGGATTAAGGTCAACACGTCCAAGTCTTACATTATGCCCATGGGCCCTGGGGTCCATGACATCGGGGGTAACACCGATATCCTGGGAGTGAGAATAGAGCAGGTTTCCACCAGGTATTTGGGCTCCACCATTCCCAGGGATCTGTCACAACTCTATCAATGTAACTTCCCGGGGATCTTAGCCAAGATTAGTAGTGATCTCAAACGATGGGCACCTCTCACACTCTCTTGGTTTGGGCGTATGGTCACGGTTAAAATGAATATCCTGCCCTGCTTACTCTACCCCTTCGCGGCCCTCCCTGTGGTGATCCCGGAGGCCTTCTTTGAGACACTACAGTCCTGAGTCCTTCGGTTCATCTGGGCCGGCAAAAGAACAAGAGTCAAACTTTCTATCCTAACTCTTCCCAAGTCTCATGGTCGCTTCGGCCTCCCAGACTTTAGACTTTACTACAAAGCAGCTCAACTCTGGATGATGTTACAGCACATGAGGGACGACCTGGGGACATATTGTACTTTCATTGAGGATGTCCACACCCACCCGAAAACAGTCAGGGACCTGCTATGGGCTCCCCCCAAGAACCCCCCACCTCAGAACGCACCCAACCTTAGCGGCCCTCTGGGCAGCCTGGAAGCCAAACACGGACAACACGCTGCTGTCATCCTGGCCGTCCCCATTAACATCACTGTGGGGTCCCCCCATCGACCTCGACACCAGGGGCTTTAGAGACACACAGGCATGGTCGGACTTGGGCCTGGAGAGAGTTTCTCAACTCTCCCGGGAGGAGGGTTTCATAGAGTATGATCAGCTGACTGAGGCGTTGGGCGACAACCCGGCCTCAGTCTTTGAATATTTGCGCCTGAAAGGGATACTGACCCACCCTCGTTGGGCCGATAACCTCAAGCGCCCCCTCACTCCTTTCAAAACTGTCCTAGCTAAGAGCGCCTCCCGGAAAGGCTCCCCGTCTAAGTTCTATGGCACATTGATAATGGCTAATCTGGAGGGTAGGCAGCCCTTCAAATGAATATGGGAAGAAAGGTTGGGCATGATGCTGGAAGATCACACATGGACGGCAATCTTTAAATCTATATTCACGGGTTCACTGTACACCGCTGCCATGGAACATAGCTTTAAGATACTTCAATCATGGCATCGCTCTCCAGCCACCCTGTCCAAAATGTTTAAATAGGTGTCCCCTTTTTGCCCCAGGACATGTCAACAATGGGGCACTTGGTTTCACATGTGGTGGGGATGCCCGGTCATTCAGGTGTACTGGTCAGAACTGCTCAGCTGGATCAAGGACATAGAAGGGTACTCCCCCACCTTACATCTACTAGAAATCCTCCTGGGTACTAACAGCCTGCATTCCTGAAGGTCATTGGGGCCATGTTGAGGGCGGGGAGGCTAGCGCTAGCTCAAAAATGGAAAAATGTCCTGGCTCCATCCAAGGAGGAATGGCTTTGTAAACTTAGGTCCATCTTCACCTATGAAAAACTCACTGCGATAACAAATGACGCCATGTCGGATTTTGTTCAGGAATGGACCGCTGTGCTTCTTAATGACGATTGCATCTCTATGCATCTGTAAAGTACGTACCTTAATGCCCCCATTCCACACACTTCTCCACTAACCCCAGGGACCTAGCTTGGACCCCCTACTCGCTGTGAACTGATTTGAACCCATTATGTCAAAATGTATGTCTAATAACATATTGATATCCGAATGTTCTCTCTGCAGCTTCTATAACCCGCAATACCTCTAGACCTGGTATGTTCAAAAAGTTGGGGGGAGGAGGGGAGCAGTTGGCGGGTAAGGGTTAAAAAAAATAAAAAATGTAAACTGCCATCTACGTTTGCTTAATGTATTACTGGCAGGGATTGCCCCGGCACCCTACCTTATACGTATGATGTCAATAAAAACAAAGTTAAAAAAAAACACTGAATGTACTTGGCTGCAAATTATTCAGAACAGTGCAGTGAGAGTAATCACTGGTTTGCATAGAAGGGATCATATATCCGATGCCAGGTGTCATTTACACTGGCTGCCCACAGAGGCAAGAATTAACTTTCGCTTGCTGGTGATTACCAATTAATGTATCAATGGTTTTAGCCCATTGTATCTGAGTGAGTTATTGGTGCGTAAATCGAGTTGCAGGACGTTAAGATCAAACAACTCCAATCAACTTAAAATCCCAGTCTGTAGACTAACCCATGTGATGAAATATGCATTCTTCATGGCACCTCTGAACGCTTGGAATGCCATTCCGCCTGATCTCAGGGAGCTAAGCTCGACTGTGGTGTTTAGGAAAAGAGTCAAAACACTGCTGTTTAGATAATGCTATCGTAATGGATGGACGGCAGTATGATTGCCGCCCGCATGTTCAAGTGTGATATGTTTGATATTTAGGCCTGTCTGATTGCCTCTAGTGTTACATGTTGTCTGCACCCTTAAGCCCCCGGGCCTTGTGGTGCGCGTTACAAATATTTTATAGTAAGGTAATTTAACCTATAAGACACAAATGTATCTGGTTCAATGTTGCCTACTGACAAATAAGGTTGTCATTTATTAAGACCAATGCCAAGATGTTATCTATTAAACTAATAAGTAAGGACTCCTTGCCCATAGCAAGGCCAAGAATCATTAAGAAATAAATCTACTATTGTGCACATTTCAGTTTACAAAGTAATTCGTACATACCAAATGGACTAGTCCTCAAATATACAGACACACATTTGGGGATGACAATGTTTATATTAGTACAGTTGTCAATATGTCCAAACGCAACATATATAAGGGCATTACGGAAATTGTATTTTATGGAATAGGTTTATTGACATTGACTAGTGCCATCATGCCTCACACTAACCCATTTCTCTTTGAACAGTTTACTTATCCTCAATTTGCAGCAGAATGATCTCATCGCCTGTATGTTTGTCCCCTATTTAGCTTCCTACCTCGGGACCCGCATGTCTTGTGTTTTTGACCTGCCCTCCTTCCTCAACACACCGAGCTGCCTACCTTTCTTTTTTGTTCTTCTGCAGCCCCATCTGATATTTGCATTTACTTAGATAATCATACATTCCCTGGTTGTAATACATTCCCAAATATGCAGAGATGTCTAGGAAGCTAAACTCAATAAAAGCAAATGCTGCATTCTTTATAGTTTGTGGCCTTTTGTATTTTACTGTATGTAACTGGAACATGCTTTTTTGGGAACCGATGTTTAGTAAAGGCACCATAGTGGATTGATTCAATAGAATAGATCAGAATTGACTATAGCAGCTAATTATACAAAAAAAAAATCATATCAGGCAAAGTGAGTGATTGTAGATTGAGGCCAAACTACAATGATTTAGGCCTTAGGTTATTAAGGGAAATGGAAACTTGAGTTTTGAGGGAGTTTGCTCGGATGTTGTTTCTGGCTATCTGATTATGTACTGATTATTTTGCCAGAATCTTTGACTATAATCCCTAGGTCAATACATGTACAATATGAGGCTTCCCATGTGCTAAAATAAAATAAAGTCTAACATAACATGAAAACTGAACATATACTAAACAATACATTCTCAATCTTGAGTTGCAGGCTGCCAATGTCATCTTACTTGTTTACTACCACTACTTACTGTTACCAAACAACATTCACCTTTTTGCATTGTCTATTCTCGAAGAGACGACTCTTTTACACCAGGCTCCACAGTCACAGAATTATTATTCTGGTGTTTAAACCACAGCACTAGTTATAGTTATGCCTGGTCAAATAAGTCACCAAAATATTTCAATGATTGTTTGAAAACATCTCAAGCCCCATATAGATCCATATTTTGACATGGTTGTTTTCGAGGCAATTAGTCTTGGGTGTGGTTCCCCATTCAATCTCTGAAGTCCAATATTATCCTTAATCTTCTACTTTATATCTTCTATTTTAAATCTTCTTTAAGATGCTCCATTGTTTCTTATTCCATTCTGTACTGGTCACTAATTACTAGATGGGAGCCTGGTCTTGTGAAATTTTGGTCCTTGGTAGTTTTCAGTTCCGTCCTTCAGGATTGATCCCGGGCCTACACACACGCGGTGCCTGAGATCAATCCCGAAGGATGGAACTGAACTGATATAGAAGGTATGAAGTAGAAGATTAAAGTTAATATTGGACCCTAGAGATCAAGCAACACATTTCCAATGAGGAACCGCACCCAAGACTAATTGCCTTGAAAACGAACAAGTGTTGAAATGTGGGTCGGCTGTCAATAAGAGAATAAATCAAGAGTACAACTACTGTGAATTACTTTATTGTATAAGAAAGACATTTCTTTTGACAATGCGCAAATCACTGGCACAACACTATCATTTAATCTTTTACTCTGAGAGGTTTACAGTAATACCTCCCAGTGCTGGGGATGAAGCTAGCCACCCCATATAATTAAACGGCCCAAACACACCAACAAAAGGTTATACCCTAACACAACCTATTTTCACCCATTTAGATCCAAACAATATGTAGTACACTAATCTCTTACTCTTCAAATCTGCCTCAAAACACAGTTTATAGGATGAATTATATTTTAGAACACCATCGTTTTCCATCATAATACATATTTGCTCGTCCAAACAAGACAGAAATACAGCTGTGCTATCACAACACTTTTCCTCCCCTACAGTATCCCTCCTTTTCCCTTATTTATAGAATCTATTCTGTCATTACCTTCTACTTACATTTCCCTTGCTCATGGTTTCCTTATGCGGAATAAGGTCTGAATACACCAGTGGGAATACAATGGAGCTCATTTTCGAATCTCACGTAATTTGGCAGCAGGGACCTGATACATTTACACTTAAGCATAGACAGATGCCGCCAATAAATTCTCCCGATTTGCACCACAGAGTGCAAAAGTTGAGGCCAAAAAGGCAGCATACATGCTTTTACATGTTTACAATGGATTCCTAGTGTGTTCAGCTGCTTTTTGCTGATGCATAAAGCTGACGGACTCCATAGGAGTCTCCACCATTTATACCAACATAAAAATCCATGCAAGCGCAAATACTGGAGTATTTGTATGGCAGTGAGGAAGGGAGCGACCGAAGCATAAGTTATCCGCCCCTCTTCTCTGCCAAACAAATGTATACAAATGGGGCATAATGTAAAGGAAATGCGTATAAGCAAGAAGGATTTTACTAATTTCCTTTACCATATGCATGGATCAACATGAGCACCAGGAAGTCATGGATGACCCTAGGTGCTCTGAGACTACTCTGGTTGTGATTTGGCAAAATACAACACTGTTATAACATATGAAACCATGTAATAACACATTTAGTAGCTCCTGTTTGGGAATATCAATCTCATACTGCTTCAACAAATTGAAATAAATGTTCAATTTTCTGTAACTTTGAAATCCCCCTGCTTGCGCCAGTGAAATCACATGTAAAACTCCCCACGCACCCCTCAGAATACACGTACCCTGCTCGCGCCAGCGAAACACGTGGAAAACTCCCTGCGCACCCTCCGGAATAAACGTACCATGCTCGCGCCAGTGAAAATGCATGTAAAACTCCCTGCGCACCCCTTGGAATACCCGTACCCCACTCGTGCCAGCAAAAATGCATGTAAAACTCCCTGCGCACCCCTTGAAATACACGTACCCCGCTCGCGCCTGCGAAAATGTGTGTAAAACTCCCCACGCACCCCTCGGAATACACGTACCCCTCTCGCACTAGCATAATCTCGTGTAAAACTCCCTGTGCTCCCATTGGAATACACGTACCCCACTCATGCCAGCGAAAATGCATGCAAAACTCCCTGTGCACCCCTTGGAATACACGTACCCCACTCACGCCAGCAAAAATGCATGTAAAACTCCCTGCGCACCCCTTGGAATACACGTACCCTGCTCGCGCCAGCGGAAATGTGTGTAAAACTCCTCACGCACCGCTCAGAATACATGTACCCTGCTGGCGCCAGCGAAATCGCATGTAAAACTCCCCACACACCCCTCAGACAACACGTATCCCACTCACGCCAGCGAAAATGCATGCAAAACTCCCTGCGCCCCCCTTGGAATACACGTACCCCACTCACGCCAGCGAAAATGCATGTAAAACTCTCCGCGCACCCCTCAGAATACACGTACCCTGCTCGCGCCAGGTAAATTGCGTGGAAAAAGTCCCTCTGTGGTGTGGGCTGCCTGTGGGGTATGTCCAGGGTGGATGGGCTGCCTGTGGGGCATGGGGAGGGTGAATGGGCTGCCTGCAGGGCATGGGGAGGGTGGATGGGCTGCCTGCGTGTATTCCGGGGGTGCGCGGGGAGTTTAACACGCAATAAGCCTGTTGCGAGTGGGGTACGTGTATTTCGGTGGTGCGTAGGGAGTTTTACACGCGATTGGTCTGGCGCGAGCGGGATACGTGTATTTCGGGGGTGTGCGGGGAGTTTTACACATTTTTTGGCATTGTGGGCCCTCCTGGGTGTGCCCTTTCCCCCCTCCCCATTCCCTGCAGGCAGCCCACACCACAGGGGACAACCCACACTCCTGACCGTGCCCTGTATGCAGCCCACAATGCACCATGCACCTGTGAGCCCCGACTCATGTCCAACCCACCATTGATGGGCACCTGCCAGCCGGCCCCGACTCATGTCCAAACCCACCATTGACGGGCACCTGCTAGCAGGCCCCGACTCATGTCTCCCAGTGACACACCCACCATTGACTGACACCTTCCAGCAGGCCCCGACTCATGTCCGCCCAACCAACACGTCTTCACACTCCAGACCCATGGCCTTTATGGACACCCAAATCCCACCGACGCCACCCCAGTCCAAACACCTACCCAAGCATTCCATCCACTCCACATTGAATTCCCAATGTCATGATAGAAAATAAATAACCAGCATGCCCATGAACACATATGCTTCAGACCAACACAATGGCGACACATGACTGTGAAAAACCACACTGTGACATGCACAAAACAAATGAGAGAAGACAACACAAGTAAAGCATAGAAAGAAAATGTATTGAAGAATGAACCAAATGAATAAAACAAAAACACACAGTAATAAAAAATAAATATTCCAAGTCTGGAAGTCCAAATCATTTTTTTTTTAAATGAATGCCGTAACCAATCAAATCCACAGTAAAATGGCTCCAATGGGTCCGTCCATCAAACAAAAATCAGAGTTCCAAAAAAGCAAAGTATTCCACCATGGGTCCAAGAAAATGAAATACAGGTCCAAAACTATGTACAAATGAACATCCAAGGGTCCATGAGCCCAACAATCCAAAGGAAAACTAACCTAAATCCTACCTAATAAATAACTATATGCAAAAAGGTGGGGCATAGTCCATGTGCCCCAAAGGAAAAAAAATAGAAAGGAAACTTACACCTACATAACTATTTACAAAGGCGGCGGGCAAGTCCAACGGCTCACTTGTTGATGTCCCGGGCGAGGGCATCATCAAACTCCTCTTCAACGTCCTGGAGGCGGGCCTCTTCCCTGGCCCGAGGTCTCACAGGGATGCAGCCATGGCCTCCTCCAACTCCCTGTGAGTTGCCTTGAGGCACTCAGCACGCCTCAATGCCCTGCGCATGGAGTTCACTGCCCTGACCATAGTGAGCTGTGCCTCTTCTGCCCGCCGCTGCTCCGCATCTATTTGCTGGCCCAAATGCTGCCACATGGAAGACACTCCCAATCCAGGGTCATCCTGCCCTCTGGAGGTGCCTGCCCCTGTGATGTTGATGATCATCGCTCCCACCTTGAGCCTGCTGCTACCGTGCATGTGCCCTGCCTGTCGATGCCTGCACATCCTCCTCCTGCTGGTGTCCAGTTGTTGGGGTGGCCACCCATGCTGGACCTCCGACTCCCGACTGTGGCAGGGATGTGTCCTCCACCAGACTGGCCGCTGGGTCAGGGGCAGCTCCACAGGGTGCCCAGGTGATACTTGGGCAGTAAGATGGCACGGAAGACGACTAGCGCGTAGGGGATTCAGTTGAGGAGGGGGTCAGTAGAAGGTCCAGCACACAGAGGAACTCAGCACTGGTGACCCGTCCTAGTAGGTCGACACGGTCAACGAGGCATCTGAATAACGTGCATTGTCCACACAGAAACTCTGCACTTCATCCCGAATGCCACGTTGACACAATGCCACCCCTGCCAGGACAGGCCCAACACGTTCCCGGATTGCCACGTCCGCAGGGAGAGGAAGGCCAGTTGTGTGCGCATCCCCTCCCTGAAAACGGGTCTGGACGAAGGCATCCCTGCTGGTGCGGAATGATGCAGTCACGGGATCGGGGGCATGATTACACACAGGCACCTCCACGGCTGCCTGTGCTGCCTCCTGTCCCTGCCCCTGGACTGCACCACTAGCACCAGTGGAATCCCCCCCTCTAGGCCCCATGTATGGGCCTTCTATGGCCTCCTCCTCAACCAAACCCCCCACCAACTTGGATGACTCTGTACCTTCTTCCTCCATAGGCCCCTGTGTGGTCCTAGCTGCCCCTTCTGCTGCCAAGGAGTCCACCTCCGACCTCCGCCTCTTGTACCTACCCTCGGCAGCCGTGGCACCAGACACCTCACTCCCCGAAGAGATGACAACATGGGAGGAGAGCTGGGCCTTGCATCACCGGCTGGTGGTGGGATCCCTGCCGCTGTGCTCCACAGCACCGTCTCCGCCCTCTTCATCAGTTGACGCTGCAGACAGGGAGAGACAGAACACAGGCATCAGGGCACTGGACAATGGTCTGATACACACATGACAGTTGCACATGAGTGGT
The DNA here is from genome assembly GCF_040938575.1 of Ambystoma mexicanum. Classification (NCBI taxonomy): domain Eukaryota; kingdom Metazoa; phylum Chordata; class Amphibia; order Caudata; family Ambystomatidae; genus Ambystoma; species Ambystoma mexicanum. The sequence continues at coordinate 1,200,916,625 of NC_090924.1, forward strand.
AGTCTCAAACTTCACAGATGGCATCACACTCCCCAAAACACATATCATTTCAACCCTCACATATCTGCAAATTAACAGGAATGATGCAGCAGGCAGCACCATACACATACAACAGCATGAGCATCCAAAGGTCAGCCTGACGTCACATTCAACACGGGTAGTGGTGAACACATGCAGACACGCCAGCAGGCATACATGCATCTGTACATCTCCACCACCTGTCACAGTGAAATCATCGGTAACTATGTCACATCTGTCAATCAAACTCCTACATGTCCTTGTCACATGCATCCATGGTGTATCACATTTGCACACATGTCAAACACACACACACATTTATGCCGTGCACTTACATGAAGGTGGAACCAGTATTCATGTGTCACACCACAACCATGCCACAGGACATATACAAAAATGTAAATATGTGTGCACCCACACATGCATTTGGACATCATGCATTTGAACACATACACCATTTATGTGCCTCACACATGACTGGACTCACATGCGGCAGGCTCACGTCCCTGTACATACACATCCATACACAGGCCTTTCAAGACATATGTCCAACCTGCACACTCCTGGCACACCTCAACATGCACTGCGTCCAATCAGTACGCATGGACACTTACCGGTCGACTCTGGATGGGTCTGCCTCTGAAGGACCTGGAGGTGGAGCGATGGGTGTATGCGTTCTGGGACCCTCATCTGGATGTTGGTAAGGCGGACCCGGCACCCCTCTGCATGCGCTGCCTCCAAAAGGCGCCAGGCCTTGCTGAGGGTCCTGAAGTCCTCTCAGCGCTTCCGAACATGTGCCATGTCGTGGGCAGCCACCCCCTGCACGTTGATGGCAGGCACGATGTCCTTCCAGATCCTCTTCCATCCTTCATTGTCGGCACGTGAACTTCCGAAGAGGGCATCATAATGCACCACCAGGATACCAACTTCTGCAGCACTGAAGCTGGTAGCCCTCTGCCTCTCTGGCTGGGGGTTGCCATGTCATGGGAAACAACATCAGAGACCAGGTGTGGGTGGACAACTGGGTCCTGGTGCTGGGCTGTGGAGTGATGGAACTTCACTCGGGAGTCTTCTGTTCCAGCAGGGGTGGTCACAGCAACTGGACCCCTGCAGATGGCTGACGTGCAGGCACCAAATAGCAGGGCATGTGGCCAGCAGGCAGACAGGCAGCAGCAGATGGCAGGTGGGAGCAGGCTCTGGGGGGCAACAAAATGGCCTTCTGGCCAGGAGCGTGGTCTTCCATGTGTTGTCGCATGGCCAGCTTGATACGGAGTGATTTGGCACATGAAAAAACTGCACGTCAGCGTGTAATTCGAGGAAAGGCCCTTAGTGCATAAGCGCATCTGTGACGTAACGCGCACGGGCGTTTCCCTCGTGACGGGTACATAGTGATTCAGCACGTGAAAAAACAGCACGTCTGCGTGTTAATGCTTGTAATCCGAGGAAAGGGCCTAAGCGCGTAAGATAAGTGATGCGCGCGGGCGTTTCCCTCAGCACGGGTTAAAGGTGAGCGGGGCCAGCAGTTCAATGTACGTGCCTTTTGTGGAGACCGACGTGTGTGTTGCTACTTCGTGTTGTTTTGCGCGCCATCACAACTTCACAGCGTATTAAGGACATATCTCTTCTTTTGGCGGGGGTATTGGCTACGCGTGTTTTTCTTTATAATGCTAGTCTGACGGTGAGTCGCGCATGCTATTTTTCCCACTGTGGGAGCCCCTGTGTATCGCATACCCGGTTCGAGGTCATAGTAGCCTGCGTGTCCCACGCGTACGTGTTTTTCTTGTCCCTGGGTGCCACCGCATACTGCGGGAGGTTAATTCCACACACATGGGCTACTGGGGGTTGTGTGCATGGTTTTACTGCAGTTTTGGGGTGCCTGAGCATTGTGTGACCTGCTGCTTTATCACCGGGGTCATATACAGCCTTGCAGGTGCACATGAGTGCTGTTAACATCTTGTATCCCACCCCCTTCGCCCCAATTGCCCAGGACAATTGTCGTGTACACCTCCCATTGGCACTGCTCCATCTGTGCGGGTACTACTCCATCTGTGCCAAGGTTCGGAGGCCACGAAAGGTGAGGGGCGCCTCAGCTGGGCATACTCCATGTGGCACGTGTGGTCAGGGACGTGGCCAGGATGACCAGGGAGTAGGGGGACTCCAGGGTGTCCAGGGTGGCCGCAGAGGGGGAAGAGGCAGGGGTGTGCCAGTTTGGCACGATGTTGTGCCACATGTTAGTGCAGTCATGCCATCTGGCACTGACACCCATGTGACCCATGTGACCCAGCATTCCGTTTCATCGACTGCCATGGGCCCAAGGGTAGTGGTAGCTGCCGGTGCAGCTGTGGACACCGGTTCTTAGTCATTTGGTCGAATCTAAATTGTTGACAGGACAAATGGTCGACACCAAAAGGTCGACAGGTCAAATGGTCACATTTTTTTTTTTGGGGGGGGTCCCTCCAACCCCCTTTTTTTGCTAAAAACCCCTTTTTTTCCCTAAACGAAAACCTCAAATATATATATATATAAATAAAAAAAATTCAACCATTTGACCTGTCGACCAAATTGTGTCGACCATTTGTCTGTCGACCATTTGACTAGACACCGTGGACACCACCACCCAGGCTCAGGGTGGGCCAGCGCATGCTGCGTTGGCACCGGAAGAGTCCCTGGATGATTTCCACAATTTCAGGAGGCACAGGGTAAGTGCACGCATGGCTGCCCTGCACGCATGGCTGACCTGACCGAGGCACATGTCCCTGGGGCAGTATTGTCATCTGCTGCCCCGAGCAGCGGGGTGTCGGCAAGTGAATGGGCAGATTCTGTCGACACCACCCCGGCTGTGAGTCTACCATCCAAGACATTCCTGGTCAGTGACCTTAGCACAGCAGATGTTTCTGCGCGGGGTCAAGTCAGGGGCACCCAGCAGTCACCGACGGAAGTCAGGGCTTCCATCATTGTTCCACCTGCCACTCCCTTGGATCAATCCTCCAGCGCCACTGCCCATACTGATCAGGGCGGCATTTGACAGTCAGGGTCCAAACCACTGTCCAAGAGGAGGAAGGTTGCACCTGCAGTAGAGGCTGGGACCCCAGACACAGCTCTGGCCTCCGGCACATCAAGGAAGTAGCCTTTCTGCGTGTAGGAACTGGACTACCTGTGGACTACGTGCAGGACCACAACCGTGATATGCTAGTGGGGCAGAATTGTCACACTACGGCTGCCCATCGTATGTCCCACTGGAAGCAAGTTGTGGATTGTGTGAGTGCATTCAGACATGAGGTGCGCACAGCTCAACAGTGCAAAAAGCTTTGGGATGACCTCTGACGCAGTATTAAGGCGAAGCGTGCCTCCAAGTATGCCGTGACTGGGTTGACTGGCGGTGGGTCACCAGCTCAGGAGGAAGACCTCACTTCGCACAAGTCAGTCGTTGTGGAGTTCATACCGGCAGGATTGGTCGAAGGAGTGGGAGAGATGCAGGACTTAGATGCCCCGTCCAGTGAGTGTTGTTGGGTTTTTGTCCAGACCATGTGTGTTTTGCTTGTGTGATGTGTTGTGCTTGACTGCCACTACATGTCATGTGTACATGGTTCTCACATGCGAGTCATTGCTTCACTGATGCATGGCTGCTGTGCAGCATGCTGGACATGTAGAGCAGACAGGGACTGTCCTCATCACCAAACTTGCACCCTACTCAAATGCTAGGCACCCGACTGCTCCTCCGGTCCATGTTCCAGCTCACTGACCCTTCTGCATGTAGCCTGTGGTGTCTTTCCTCTCAGTAGTGGGACTATGTCATAGCATGACTGACATGCATGTGTGTTCTGCCTGCATGCAGGAACGCCACGTAGGCATGCTCCCTTGCCCCTCCACCCCCCTGGACCTCAATTTCACCATGGCACTGGTGTGTATCATGTTGGAGTACTGCAATGGCCTGTTCAAGGCTCCTGTTTAAATGCACACTTCCCCCAGCCAACTTGCGAGACACATACAGTGGGGTACATCCTTTGTCCTTGATTAAGGGTGTCTCACTTGGACTGTGCAGATGGCAGATGCTCCACAGGGACATGAGTGCCCATTCATGCTCCATGTGCATTCCATGCATGCCCCTATGTGTCCATGACTGGATGATCATTGTAGTACGTGTCCAGGATGACCTACATTTCATGGCATTTGATCATCCATTCCATGCCCTCTCTGGCTCAGTCCTGCATCACGCACATGTTTAGGGTGTCATAGTCTGTGTGGGGCACAGGCCTCCCCCAGTTTCAGGCCCCCTGCCTCTGTTCAACTGGTGTAGTGGCTTCTGCAAACATGGGCGTACTACTCAGGGTTCATCATGTGTCCTGCTTACTGTCCCATTATCATCTGCTGTGTCGTCAGTTGACTCAGATGATGCAATTGACGCTAGTCAACACTGTCTGCCAATACACAGGTCTCTGGTCACCCTTTTGCTACCATGCAATGGCTCCCTGCATTTTCACTTAGGGGGGATTTGCTTGCAGCCATGCAAACCATTGCATGCACATTGCACGTGATGCCTGAACTTTCCCTTACACTGCCTTTACGTTTATTGATAGACATCATAATGTACTAGTTCATGTAGATAGTGGGTAACGTACACATGTTCTGCACTGCATCAACCCACTTCTGAGCCGTGTTACACCGTTCTACATGCCTACTCACTGCTGCAATGTCAATGTGACCTGGCATGTATGGCCAGATTTTCATCCCTTCTCTGTCATGAATGCCACAGGCACAGGTGGATCCTGTGACACATGTACTCAGTATTGGAACTCCCTGGTGGTTGTCTAGCAAAGTTGATTTGTCAATATGCGACCTATACCAACTGGCATAGGGCGCAGATTGAATTTAGCCTGCCAATTGGGTTGTAATGACTGTGTAGCTGCCTTCACGTGTGTATGTGTACACTTTCACATACATCAAAGCAAGCAGCATTGTAGCTGCTTGCTTTGCTGTATTGGATGCTGTTCATGTTCACAATATAGGTGTATGGGGAAAGGGGTGTTTTTGAATGCTTTCACATGTACATATGCAAGCAGATTCAACGTTGTGTAGTGCAACATTGTGACTACTCACGTATGTGTTTGTGAAAGTGTTCATTTACACATGTGTCTTCCGCAGCTTTTTTGTTTACTGACTAATATGTAGTTGATTGACGTTAATGCTGGCGAGATTTCTGCATTGCGCATGTTATGTTGAACTGGCATGATTCTGAAGATGCACTGTTGTGCAGTATGTGTACGCCCAGGCCCACTTAGCTAATATGGTGGGGCCTGGTCTTGGAGATTTTACACAAGGAATGATGGAATAGGGCACATTCATAGCCCAATGTGCTCAATCAGGCCCTGAGGGGTGTTGTGGAGGCCTAATGTCCTGCAGCTCGGACTGTACTGGGCGTTATGGTCCCTCATGCCTGGTTGCAGGCCCTTGCTTTGCTTGGGACATTCACTATATCGACATGGCCCATGCCACCCGGTACGGGCCGATCTGCAGATGGATGGAACTGTGTTGCTGATGATGCTTTAGTGATGTATGTCTACATCCGCAAAACGTGTGTCATTGTGTGTTTGGATTCACTTGCAGTAGTGGCCAATTTGCAGTTCAGAAGTGCTTATGGTGTGTTCCATCTCTTTGATGCCATCTGTCTTTTCTACCTGTGACATGTGCCTGACAGAGGTGGTGTCTGATGGAGTTCATATACTGCATTTTGTACTTGTGTAGGCTTTGCTATTTAGACACAGATGTGTTTGTATATCAAGGCCACTGGATGCATGCCAGGTTCTCATTTGTGTGTGACATGTCTACTTCATGTGTTGGCTGTCAATGTGATGTCTATGTGTGTGTGTGGATTATGTACTTCTGACATGTGTACTCATGTTTGTTTTTTTCCACTTTTCAGATGATGACACAATGGAGCCAGAGGATGGTGTTGTCATGCCAGGCACAGGGTTGCTATCACACCAGCAACCCAGCACAAGTGGGGGATGTGGGGTGGTAGACCACGAGAACCCACTTGTGTTCCAGACCATCATGTCTAGGGCTGGCAATGAGTCTAGCCCAGGTGATCACTCTGACGACAATGTCGAGTTGGATGTGCATCAGGTCCATTCGTCAACAGTGAGTGATTCTGATGTGGACGCTCCTCTGTCCGCGACACCTGCACTGAGGGGCCAGACGATGGTGGGACCTCTGCCTGTGGTGGATCGGGATGCAGGGTCACGCTCCACACTAGTTGCTGATGTGCCTGGGGCATCACGTCAATGGAGGAATGTAGTCCTGCAGCCGTGGGCGGTGTCAACAAGGACGACGGATCCTTGGGCCCTGCAGGTGTCAAGCCCAGCAATGCGGTGTCCGTGCGCCACTGGGGTATACTGAGTGGGAGCAAGCCATGGTTGCCAATTCAGAACACCAGGGGGCATCAATTGATAACATCGCTGAGAGCATGGAACGTGTGGCCCAATCCGTGCTCCGCCCTGCTATGCAGGTGGATCTCCAGCAGTGGGTGGCACAGTCTCAGACAAGACATGCCAGGCTGAAATAGTGTCTTTGCATCAATCAATTGCTGCTCATGCAGAGGCACACATGGAGGGCATGAGGGTTGACTATGAATCCCTCAGATCTACTCTGGGTGTGCTCTTGATGTCCCAGAGGCAGCTGTCGGAGGAGAGGTTGGAGCAGCTTGAGAATACCATCTCGGCAGAGCTACGTGCTTGCCGGGAGGTGTACCAGTTGTCCAGCCAGGCCATGCAGGAAGAACTCTGTGTTACACGTGGAACCTTGCAAGAGGAAGCACGCGTATCACGCGAGGTTCTGCATGAGGACCTACGTGTCATCACTGCACAGAACCAGGCTCACCCATCCCGCAGACTTGCTGCCGACAAGGGGCAAGCTGCACATAGGCATGGTCAGGGTACTGTGCCATGTCAACCTTTTCAGCCAGAGGGTGATGAGGACGACGACTTATCTCCCACACAGGTCGGGCTGTGCAGGCATTGAGCCCATGAAGGTTTTTTTTTATTTCAACATCATCGCACGTGGGTGTTTAAGGTGCACCCTATACCTCCCCTCTCCTATGTGCCTTCCCCCTGGGTCGTATGTGGCCATTTTTGATTTTTATAGTTAGTTTAATTAGCTGATATAGCTTTTTATAGTTAGTTTAATTAGTTAATATAGTTTAAAATTGCTTGTCTATTGTGCATTCATGTGACGGTGTGGTGCTTTGTGGCTTTTGAAAGCATCCACTGTCTGTTTCAGCTGGGCCCTTCAGGTATGTCTTGTGTATGTGTTTCCAGCTTGAGGTCCTGACTTACATATGCCATTCCTGCTTCCCCTATCCATTATCCATGGGCTTGCAAGGATGGTTCAGTGTTACAACCATTTACACAAGGGCATTGGAGTTTTGTCATATCTGTGGCCTGTCTGCTGCTGTACTACTTGTGTTAACACCCCTAGTGGGGATTAAGTAGGTTTTCCCCACGGCATGTCTGCTATCAATTCTGGTGAGTACATGATTGATATGTCCATTTATTGATGTTGATTGTGATGTATGTTATTTTGTTGCCTGTATATGTGCTTGATGCACTTCATGCTGTAGACAGTAGCCTGCACCCTTTGGCTGTCAAAGTCACACTAATGGTGGGAGGAGTTCGGATGTAGGTCTCAAACATGACCCAGTGACAACCAGCATGAAAACACACACATAGGGAACTTTCCAGCCTTATTAATATCTTGTATGCCCTTTCTGCAGGAAAATGAGCCTCCAGACACGGGGCCAAAAACTACTGAAACCTGGCCACATTGGGTGGTGCACACGTGTGTATGTGTGCGCAAGCAGAAGCACAGGGCTTGTGCTCAGACATCCGACAGAAGCAGACATGTTTCTAGGAGCTCCAAGCAAGGTGAGCAGCACAAGGAGCCACACCCCAGCCAACCTTCCACCAGGCCCCTTGCACATGCATGCTAAGTAGCGCCAGTGCTGGGGAGCTTGGCCAGGCATTGGGGAAGAAGCGCACAGTACAGCTATGACACGTTGAGGAACAAATGCCAAAGTAGCTTTACAAGTTGTCAGGGGCACACGCAGGGGCTGTCGCCCATATCCTCGAGTCCCCCTGCTCCATAGATGCTGAGTTATTAGTGCAGTAGCGTTCCTAGCCAGAAACTAATAAAGCACATTGGGGCACCCAGCAAGGCACAGACTTGAGTGCAGTGCATATCATTTGCTTGTGCAAATTGCCATTTGCTCTACCTATTGAAATCCGCGGCTGCCAGAACACAACTTGTACTGAAGTCGCACCTTGCCATATGCGTCTTGCAGCTCACCCAGGGACCATTCTATCATTTGTGATTCATGACACATTGGTCTTCCATTTACCACATGGACATGTGCGCCTGCCTTACTGCATTGACAGTGTATGAACCATCACAGGGGCAAGCTAACATATACGAACAAAGCAGCCGACAAGAGTGTTTGTTTGTGGAGAAGTCACTTAGTTTGAGGCATGAATGGTGTTGTGTGTGTGTTGAAAACACACACAGATTAGTAATTCACGCTCTCTTTGCAGCATTGAACTGCTCCTGTTACCGGACCTGAGAGAGCACAGGCAGGATGCCAGCACTCACCCCAGAGATAAGTCTCTCTTTGGCTTGCTTTTGATTCATTTTGTACAATGTGCATGAAGAACATGGTTTCTCTGATTCAGTATGTGTTATTGTCAGGGCAGACATTCTGTATATGAAACTGTCATGGGTAGACCCAGGGTAGTTTGCATAGACAGAGGTGGTGATTCCTTTGGCATCGCATACAACCTTCACGTTGATGGAATGCCAGTGCTTGCGGTTTCGATAGATGTGCTCAGTGGCCCTAGATGGATGTAGGGCCACATGGGTGCAATCTATGGCACCAAGCACTTTGAGGAAGTGTGCCACCCTGTAAAAGTCCTGGACCACGGCCTGACTTTCTGCGGGTGTTCTGGGCATGTATATGTGCCTGCGGACTGAGGGGCGTGCAGTCATGATTGCCAACACCTGGTGTAGGCAGCGTGACTGGGTGGTCTGTGAGGCCCCACCCACTATGGCAGTTGTCGCTGAATAGACCCAGTGGCCAAAAAATGCAGGACATTGAGCTCCTCCTCAAGGGGCTCAATGCTTGGGAGCACAGGGTGGGTGATGTAAGGTCATCTTCCCACTACCTGACCAGGTCTAGGATGATACGAGGTGTAAACCTATACCTGCCATAGACCTGGTCGTCAAGCATCCCAAAAAGGCTGGTCCGGGACAAAAAAATGCAGGGCCTGGCTATTCTCCTCCTCATGCGGTGTCCCACGATCATTGCTGCGACAAATAGGGCATTCATCATAGCTGTATATACGTGTTTGTTGTTTGCGCGCACTTGTATACCGTGCGTGGGGACGCTTCCACCTGCCTTCGTGTGGTGGACGTGTTGATGCCTGTGTGCGTCTTTTAGCGTGCACAGGTTTCCCATATTCGATTCCATGAATACGTGTTGTTCGCATGCGTATGGGCGTTCTGTGTATTTCCCTGCAGTACTCCCCCAGTTACGTCTTCTTTTTCACGCATTGTTTCCCATTCCATGTGTTCTGCCCAGTGTTCCGCCCCCTTTTTGGTGTGTGCGCCGACGTTGTGTGCTTTCGCTGTGTGTGTCACGCACGGCGTTCGGGACGGTCGGAATTGGCGCACATCCTGCAGTAAACACACGCAGGGCCTTCCATAAATTCACACTTGGGCCAGCTTGTGCCAAGATTTTCGCCGGACATTTGTTCCATGAATCGGCCCCTAAATGTTTGAAATCGACCCTTCAAAAAATGCATGGTGTAAGTATTTGTCAGGAGATGACTATATATAAAATGAAAATATAAGGGTAGCCGAATTCACACCCCGAACGTTAAAGTACCGATCGGGCAAGTCCAAGATCTTTGCTTTTCTCGTTGTCATTATCCTCCACAGATGGAGCTCAGAGTCGTATATTGGGCAATAGTGCATTGTCCAAAGCGCAGGCACAACCGGCTAATGTGGTTGGGTTTTGGAGTGAAAGAGCGGCAGTATTTCGGTTAAAGTGGGCCACTTTAATGAGTTTCTGTAGTTTTGGCCATTGTTAGTGAGAAAATATTATTTTAAATGCACAATCTCATACAGCAAACATGCTCCACTGCATAATGTTCCAGCAGTCTGTTACAAAAGGAGCTAATCGCGATGTGTAACTGGGTCACGTTTTAAATGGTGCACAAGACTATGGGGGTAATTCATAGAATTTAGCACAGAAGTAGCGCACGTGGCTGGCGCAGAGAGGGAGCGCGCACCAGCGTGTGCCACTAATTTCGGCGCAGATTTGTTCCATGAATCAGCCCGTGTAAGTTACATCTTTGGCTGATGTTGTTCTCTGCAGTTCAAAACATCTATACTTCACATATTAGTCTCCTGCACTATTTATTTTTAATAACACTGTTAGCAAACCCATTCTACTGCAGTGGGACAACTTAAATGTTTCTGCTGGTTTCATTAATAACCAATCTGAAAAAGGGTCTTTGGCTGGACACCCGTCTGAATAAAAGTGCAAGCTTGCAGAAATGTCATATATCATTTTTAGGGCAGTATAAATAATAACTTTATTTAATGGGCATTAACATGTTTGGGACCCTCCCTACAATAACATTTGACACCCTTTATTGGTGAGCACACGGCTTTTGAAGTACATTCAGCATAGGAGGTAACTTGTTTCTGGTTGCCTGAGCCTTGATTCACCATTACCTTCTGTTCTGCATCGGTTATGAAGTACTTTCAAGACATCTTAGATAATGAATACTGGCCTATCCATTATTTCTAAAGTTGTAAGTGATCATAAAGTTGCCAAGTGCGACTTCTATAGAAATCTCATAGTCACTGTTTTCTGTGGTGACAGACATGTTTTCACACTGCCCTCCATGAGATTATACACCAATTTCTGTCCTAGAAACCCAACCCGTCACAGATTGGCAGGTCTTTCTAACAATACAATGCAAGTCGAAACTATGGGTAAGTGAAAGAGACAGGCTTGACTACTATTGGTGGCAGTGATTACAAACAACAGAGAAAATACTGTACAGTGAGGTTTGTTCTCTTATGCTATATCCGTCGCTTCAAATTTCAGATAGATTATGAAGAATGCACCAGATTTCACTTTACCAAGGTGTTATCATTTACTCAATAATGCACAAAATAAGTATCTCTTACTTCGATTTCTAAAGATTCATGTAGCTTCTTACATGTTGCTGAGAATGTCTCAGAGGTGCCAAACTCGAAATACCAAAACTTGTTCTTCATTCTGAAAGACACCAAGATGATGATTATGCAGTAAACATACATTATACATAGAATTGAAACAATCTTCAGAGATAAAGTTATTGAACATGTTTTTAGAGCACATTGACTGGGTTTAGGCATAATTAAACAATTTATTCAGAAGTATTCTTTGATGATAGATTCAACTTCAAATCCATTGCTTGATTTTTTTAAATACTACTTGGCATTCATTAATGGGCAGAGTCTAAGAAGGGGCATCTGTGCTCTATTGTTCCCCAAAAACTTCTGGGGGCTATACATAAACTCCCACGGTGTACTGGGCGGCCTATTGTTGCCAGAAACATGGTATGCTAGGTGTATGGAGACCCCATGAATACATCTACACACACATGTTTAATACGAGGGAGTCCGGTGTGTCAGCCTCACTTGAGGGAGCACATGACAACTATAGGGACGTTAAGAGACACATGAAAACCTACTACTGCTGCCAGCATATGCAGAACGCATGTAATCTAGACGTATGTCTTTTGTAAAGATGCTCCTCAATACAATCTTTCCTTGTTGCATTTCATGGTGAAAGATGTGCTATATCTGTGATTACGGATTTCTATTGATACATCCATTGATTTCCATAGCAGACTAAGTGGTGAAACAACAGTTTAAAATGGCGAAGTCTGTTTTTTTTGTATTTATTATTTTTAGAAAAGGCTTAGATAACGATTTCCTGCACTGGACAAAGTTTGTACCTTCTCTTTTTAAGTTAGTACTAATGACAGACCATCATACTTTGATAATTTATGAAGTAATTTACCAAACTACATTTTATTGTTTGGAAATGTACTGAAATTGAAGAAAATGTCATTTGGCAGAGCATTGAAAAGGACAACAGTCTAACTTAATTACAAGGAAAACACAATGAAAAAAACAATTCAGCAGAAATATATTTGCCAACCAATGTCTAATATTACAGTTGAGTTTGAATAATGATTCCCAAATTCTCCTCTTACAAATTGTTCAGCATAGAAAGTTTAAAAAGGAAGATGTTTTTATAAACTGTGGTTATAACCACTACTGATAACAAACACATACTTTTTATATCAATCTTTTTATCGTGCTATTCTAAAAAATAGAAATATTGAGTGCACACTCAAGGTACAAATGATGCGCACAATACAGGAAAGAAAGAAATACAGAAACAAACAAAAACATCAAATTAAATTCAGTTACGAGGACATTAACGTCCCATTGCAGTTTTGTAGATAACACAAGGGAATTTCTTTCTTAATTAGAACATTAACGTATCAAATAATAAATAGCCATCTTTTTAAAGGGTTGATAATATTTGGATGCAACCGAAATTCGATTTTGCACTATTAATGAATTTTAGAATGCGTCTTTATTGACATGTTTAGTGGTATTGCAGCTCTGCATACTGTATAATCTATTTGTCTACAATCCTGTTTCACTATGGCTTCCACTCTCATTTTGTATTGATGTGGTTGGTTGGTAAGATACGTCTACTGAAATTGCTATACATAGAGCAAAAATAAAGACAGCAGAGGAAGTACCTTTTTAGGGTGCCTTTTTATACATTCTATGTGTAGTGCATGTGCAACTTGTTGGGACATGCAAACTAATTATAATAAAACATTATTTATTAATGATAATAATAATAATAATAATAATAATAATAATAATAATAATAATAGTAATAATAATAATAATAATAATAATAATAATAATAATAATAATAATAATAATGTAGTCCACAAGAGAAATAGCATATCCCTATTGTACAGCCTCTGAAGTATATGGCAGCTCAGTTGGGATTAAAACCAGTAATAAGTAGGTTGCAACGTAGTACCGACAAGAACGTCTTGCAAATCAAATGCACATTTTATTTAGGAATTGACCAATTATTCTGCCTTGAAGGGAGTCTGTTTTTGAGATCATTGTTGGATTTATGCTTTACTTTGAGTAGTCAAGGTACCCAAGATTTTATCAGAACGTGAAGGGATGTAGTGGAGTCAATGTGAAATCAGGAATCGCAAGCGTGATAGAGCTACAGTCAAGTGGTGGCCTGGTTATTATGCAACCAAAGCTAACATCATATTTTCAATTTGTAACGTGATTGACAAATTAGTGCATTGCAGGGGGTACTGTGGTGGAGTCGGTTTGGGTTCCCAGTCATTTTGGGTGATGAGGTGGTGGATCAGGATGCGTATGGGGCCGTGTTGAGGGGGACGGCGATTTGAAAGTCCTATTGAGTGTGCCTGAGGTACAGGTGAAGGTGCGTGGCAAAATTAAGGATAAGGATATGTGGCAGGATCGGTGGGATGTGAGTTCAAAGGGGTGGCAGTTGAATGCAGTGAGCAGGGTGGCGCAGGTTTGGGCGTTTGAGGGGGTCTAGAGTTGGCACGAAGACTTAGGTAGTGTCATGCAGGGTTGGCAGGATGGATGTGTATGATGGGTAGAGCTGCATCAGCGGCGTGTGAGGCTTGCGGTGCCCATAGACGGTGTCTCATTATAGTTGGAAAGTGATAGGTTTCATGTTCAGCAGGAATTGCTCGGAGTCAGGATGAGTGGCATTGGGGTGGTTGTGCAGGGTTTATCTGATCTGTTCAGTTGGAAAAGAGGGGTGGTGGATGATTAGTGTAGGTTCCTGCTTCAGTTTGAGCGGGAGACAGGGAAGTGGGACGAGATCTAGTGGGGATGGTTGGCTGATTGGGGCCTATTTTGGCGAACATCATCTAATTAGGTTAAAATTGCCGGGTCCGGAATTTTGGAAACACCCTAACAAGAAGAAGAACACGGCCCAGAAAAAGTTCTATTGTACCTGGAAACAACAGTTACTGTACACATTTACCTATACAAAGCACAACCCTGAAGGGTTGTGCTTTGTATAGGTATATGTGTACAGGTAGTCATGGGTGGGAACAATTCTGTATTCATGGGGAAAATGTAAGCAAGCAATGCAATTCCAATTAGTCCTTAGTAATGGGAATAATGACACAAGATCTGGACAAAAGAGCACAATGTCAGTACCATGGAATGCTTGACTCACTTCATCTAACCCAACAACATGAAACAGACATACTCACCTCAGAAAACTCACTGTATCCCTCAGCTTAACACTACCCCATAAAAGGAAAAGACACAGACTCAATAATCCTTTAGTAGTGTGTCCGAGTGATGGGTTGGCACAATGTTCAATTCATGCTGCACCTACCCACTCTGATACTGCTAGGACTTGTTTTGACATTCTGATAGGGAACACTTCTTTTGAGCCAGGCAGTATTCTTGATATATCTTTCCTGCCATGTTGGTGATATGCGAAGGAACCTATGGCCTTATCATGAATTGACCAGTAATTCCGCATTGGCAGACTTATAATTATGCTGTGGTGTCTAGCGGAATTACTGCCATATTATAACTTGGCGGGAGCATGCACACACCACTGGCAGTAACGATAAATTTGTCCAGCAGAATTACTGCCAAAAATGAGTTTCAGTTTTCCAGCGGCAGACAAAGCGTCATCGCCGGAACACGAAGCATGGAGGTGGCCATATTTAAAATCAAATCCACTCTGAATCCCCCATTTCCAATTGCCATCCAAACCCAGAAGGAAGGCAGAACATGTCACTGGACAAAGGCAAAGGGAAGATGGCAGACATGAGGCTTCAGAAGCAGAAATTCAGCCCATGCTGAGGAACTTTATGTCACTAGCCACAGGAAAACATATGGCCATAGGAAGGCTGCCACTTGGTAGGAGTAGGTCATGGCAGTGGGCACAGACCCATGGAACAACGAGGACTGCCTTAAGAGGTTTAATGACCTCAAAGCCACGACCAGCAGCCTCCTTTAAAAACACTGGAGAGGACATTTACTACAGGAGGCAACACTGTGGACATCCTTGTCCTGACCCCATGGGAGGAGAAGGCAAACAGCGTCCTCCACATGGAGAGTATCAAGTTTGATAGGAGTGCTGAGGTTGGAGTAGCAGCCAAAGTGAATCTGATGAGTATGCATGCCCCCCTCCCATGACAATGCACTGGTCCATTGCCCATCGCATGCATGCATCCCCCAGCATAGATGGGCCCAATGGCCTGTGAATGTGCAACCACATGCCAATGCACTCAAAGGCAATGCAACACTGTGTGTATGCAATGGACCGTGGGGGGACATAATCATGCACTGTGGTATGAATTTGATTTGCATGTGTGCCCTTGCTACCATGAGCAGCACTCAGCTGTTTTGGTAAAGTCCATGTTCCAAAGTGAACCCCGAGCACAACTGCATGTAGGGGCCACATTGCCAGCCCAACAGGCAACAATCCCATGCACATGGTGTGTATACCCTCAGAAGACACTTCCCCCCCCCTTGCATTAGCCATATACCCAGGCCTGCAATTAACCCTGCATATCAGACCACATGTGTGTATGATGGCCTTCCACCATGTAGCATGAGTCACTTGCAAGTCCACATGGATTTATGCATGATGACTGGCTTACAGCATGTCATTCACCACCCAACAGGTTAACAGTTGTCTCAGAAGGAGGATGCAGGCCCACTGATCTCCCATGGCAGGGCCACTAGTGAGGCAACAACACGCTCCACCCCTGCACCATCCAGCAATGAGAAAAGCAGTAGAAAGGGCAGGTGCAAGGCATTAGAGCCCAGCATGGCAGCTTTAACAAGTGGAGACACTGCAAAGTCTACACCAGTGAGACAAGTGGACCACCCAGCAGCATTGCACGTCAATGCAGGCACTGCACCTGATGTCTGCAATAGCCACACAGCTGCAGCTGCTGCACCCCCAGCAGCTGCAACTGCCACTCCACAGCCGGCAGCTGCCACTGGTCTACTTTAATCTTCACCAGGACTCACCCATCTGGCCCATGACACCCTAACATCACCTGAGCAAGGCAACCAGGCACATGACCAGCTTAACCTGAAATCAGATGGTGACACTGATGCAAGTGGACCACATGATGGTGGCCACAGGTGTTTTGGGTCCCTGTGCTTCAGCACCAGCCTTCCCCATAGCCCACAAATCATTTCTGTGTGGAGGAGGCTGGATACAATGGAGTGGTGACAGATTAACATGGAGACAATTTCAGATACCCACATGCAGCATCTGCAAGCAATCTGTTACTCTGTTCTGGGCACTGAGGATTGTGAACTCCTTGCATCGGAAACGATGACAATCATCAGTGGCAACTACGGCCCTGACTGTTGTGGGAGAAGGGTGAAATAGCTGACAGAGGGCATATCAGAATGTGCTGAGTCAATGCAGGCCAGAGTGTTCCTGATTATCCAGCAGATCCAGGGACCAGAGTCTGAATTGTCCACCTTAATGACCCCCATGGAGGGATCTTCAACTGGCAGCCAAGAGCACCTCTCCATGAGAAATGTGGCCCGCCCACAGCCAGAACTGACTGGCAATGGCAAGAGACCAAGGTAAAGGTTGACACTACATTATACATTTCTCACTGGAGCGGTGGTCATGGGCGGTATGGGTATTGAGTATGTGGAGGTGGGTGTGTGTGGATTGGGGAGGTGTGTGGGTATGGGTGTTGGGGATGGGGAGGTGACTGCGTATGGTTGTTGGGGATGGGGAGGTGGTTGGTTTTGGATGTTGACACAGCAATATTAACTACTTGCTCACTTGAAGCAAAGCTAGGACAATCCTTTTTGTGTAAATGGGATGTATTCAAGATTTGGCTATATGCAAAGGTGAGCAGCAGGTGATTATCATTGTGTTGAGAAATAATTGACAATTAATTCTTGCCACACCAAATGATCATCCCTTCCCTCCTCTCACTCACTGTGTGGCTGCTGGGGACAACATGTCTTCCTTAAGGGGTAGGGAGGTGTTTTGCCTGAGCCAGATGTTCTACAGAATGACAAAGGTAAGGATTATGTGTCCAACTCTCTCTGGCTTGTATATCAAGGCCCATCCTGTCCTGTTTGAACACCGAAAAGTGCCTACAGTACACCACAGGTCCACTCTATGCAGAGCCTGGTCCTGACATGTGCTTCATTGTAGGTCACCTCCTGTGGCATAAGTGGATTGTACACAGGTTTCATTAGCTATGGTTGCTGGGGGTAACCAGAGTGACCTACAAGGAAAAGTGCACGTGTCATTCACAGCGTGTTGTGGATGTGTAGCCTTTTCTAAAAGCACATTGATGGACACTCTATGCATCAATTGTCCATGTGGTGCCATGGTTACTCATCCCAGCAATCAGATGTAGTGCTAGTCCCTATGCGGGAACATATCAGTATATCAGTATCGTCTTACACCTTGGACATAGCCCACAACCAGCTGACATCACTCTCATGGTCTGTGATTGTCATTGCAGAGTGCATGTACGTTGTTGTCCTGAGGGTAATTTGTTGTTCTTGTAAATGTTTGTGGTGTCTGCGTTCCTTCCATTATGGCTTCACATACATGGTTACCAAAGTACATGGCATTGCTTTCTGCCAGAGTTGCCTTATCTATGTGCAGTGTTGAGCTATGACTTTCAACAAATAGGGATGTGTCTCCTTGCATTGTTGTTCCTGAAGTCCGCTGTGTATGTATTGCTTGTTTGTTGGGGCAATGTGCATCGCCAAAATAGCACTGCATTGTCCTAGTCCTGTAGGTTGGTGGCTGCCATGTGCAGGGTGAGATGGCAGGTTGTGCATGTACATGACCTTGAAAGGGCATGTATTGATCAGTCACATCCCCTTTCAGACAGCATGTCAGTAGTGCTGCAAGAGCAGTTTGTGTGATTGCACTTGTAGTCACCCAGTATCCATGTCCGTTGGCATCTGTGGCTCTCCATTTATGCAGGCATAGTGCTGTTCTGCATGACTATAGCATCATGTGTGTAACAAGGGAGGTAGGCACAGAAGTGTGTGATCACAAGGTCTGCATCACAGGTGACCTGGACATTCATGGAGTGATACTGCTTCCTGTTGTGGTATACTTCTTCTGATGCCTGGAGGGCAACCAACGCCACATGGGTGCAGCATGTCAGTAGTGCTGCAAGAGCAGTTTGTGTGATTGCACTTGTAGTCACCCAGTATCCATGTCCGTTGGCATCTGTGGCTCTCCATTTATGCAGGCATGGTGCTGCTCTGCATGACCATAGCATCATGTGTGTAACAAGGGAGGTAGGCACAGAAGTGTGTGATCACAAGGTCTGCATCACAGGTGACCTGGACATTCATGGAGTGATACTGCTTCCTGTTGTGGTATACTTCTTCTGATGCCTGGAGGGCAACCAACGGCACATGGGTGCAGCCAAGTGCAGCAATGACATTGGGCAAGTTGGCTGCTGCAAATAAATGTGCCTTCATTGCATTCATCTGTGCCAGGGTTGTAGGCAGGGAGATGTTTTTAGGAGTACTTCCATCACCTTCCAAAGCACATATGAAAATGCGGGCTGGAACATACCATGCAGCATGCCCACTGTGTGCTGGTAGGTGGCAGTTGCAAGGAAATGAAGGACTGACCCAAGTTTAAGAAGCATGGTGTTTGAAAGGTTTTTGTGGGTCAGGTGTGGGTCAGGTGCAGGCCTTTTGTAGTATTTCAGAGTGGATTGGATGCACCTGTGACTTGTTTTCTGTCCCATGTATGCATTTACTTCCAACTTTTAGGTGGAGGTAATTGCACTGTGTTTTTATGGAAGAATTACCGCCCATATTCAGCAATATTTCGACTTGTTATATGGCAGAAATACCGTTTTCACTCTTGGCGGTAATTCTGCTGGCGGAATTAGCTCTGGGGCTAATTCTGCCAGACGTTGGTGGTATTTCTGCAGGTGGTAATTCCGCTGGGGGTAATTGTGCCTGCCAACTTATTATTTGGAAGAACAGTAAAATTGATGGTAATTCTGGTACCACCTATATTACTGAACACTGTCAAACACATTTTGAGCCCAATAGTTAGAAAGGATGGATTTTGCCTTAGTCTGAGTACAAGCACTGCTCAAACCCTGACCTTGTGTTCAGCGTAGTTTGTTTGCCGCAACCTGTCTTGAAGGTTTAAAGAAGTCTCTTATCTCTTGGGTTTATCTCAACACTGTCAGACTGGTGGGGAAAGACTAGATTGGAGATTTCATGAGTTGTTATGTGTGATATGACGTGTTGGTGTAAATAAAATACATTCTTATAAAAATGTAGATGTGTCATGGAAATAGGAGGGCAGCAAGTCTGTAAAGTACAACTGAGCCCTTGGGTTGAAGAACTAAGGATAAATCAAGTTTTCAGAAAACCAACACCATTTGACAAGGACATTGGAGTATGAAATACATCATAGAAAGCATTCCTCATTTGCTCCTGGAGCCTCGAGGTGAGCGTGATGGGCCTTTCCTTTTTTGATCTTTTTTTGATCTTTAGGCCCTGTTGAGCCCCTCTGCCCTCGCAGACATCCCTGCTTGCCAACCCTTCCCAGTTCATTTCTTCTTCTTCCCCACCGTCCTCCAGCCTCCCAGACCACCCCCCTCTCCTGACTGGCGGACATCATCCACCTTGTGTAGCCTAGCCTGCGGCAGCTCCCGCATTCGCCTCTTTGCTTCTGGAGCCTTGTGGTGAGTGCATGATTACCTGGGACCCTCCTGGCCCTTTCCTTTTTTGATCTTTAGGCCCCGTTGAGACCCTCTGCCCTCGCAGACAGCCCTGCTTCCCCGACCCTTCCCAGCTCATTTCTTCTCCTTCCCCACCCTCACCCCGCCTTCCAGCCCATCCCCCTCCCCTGATTGGTGGATATCATCCACCTTGTGTAGCCTAACCTGTGGCAGCTCCCACATTTGCCTCTTTGCTCCTGGAGCCTCAAGGAGAGTGCGCGATTACCTGGGACCCTCCTGGGCCTTTCCTTTTTAATCTTTAGGCCCTGTTGAGCCCCTCTGCCCTCGCAGACATCCCTGCTTCCCCAACCCTTCCCAGCTCATTTCTTCTCCTTCCCCACCCTCCTCCCACCTCCCAGCCCGCCCCCCTCCCCTGATTTTGCGGATATTATCCACCTTGTGTAGCCTAGCCTGTGGCAGCTCCCACATTTGCCTCTTTGCTCCTGGAGCCTCGAGGTGAGTGCGTGATTACCTGGGACCCCCCTGGGCCATTTCTTTTTTTATCTTTATGCCCTGTTGAGCCCCTCTGCCCTCGCAGGCATCCCTGCTTCCCCAACCCTTCCCAGCTCATTTCTTCTCCTTCCCCACCCTCCTCCCGCTTCCCAGCCCGCCCCTCTCCCCTGATTGGCCAGATCACTGGTCTTGACTGGCCCTCCCAGGTCAGCCCTCTGATTGTGCAGCCCCTCTGGCTAAGGACCCCAAGGCAAAGGATGGCTCTAACAGAGGCGGCTCCAGAAAAGTAGCAACAGGTGTCCGCAAGGGAAGCCAGTGAAGCCAGCGACCAGCTGTCAACCAGCAGCAACCAAAATGTAAGTGTGGCACGGGTTGAGAGTAGAGCAATTACTTTACTCCTGAATCCTGACCACTCTACATTATCATTAACCTACATCTAAACTGTAAATGCTTGCATGTACCACACTTAGACAGATCTTTAAATGTTAGCTTTCGCCACACCTGGAGGCAGCAGAGAACATTAGTCTACATCTAAGCTGCATCTGGATAGAATTGTGAAACTTGGCTGTGTAAGAGCCAGAAAGACTCACCAATGATAGCAAATGCTTCCCAACACCGTGCCACATCTAGACAGCGCACCCAAAGATTACTGCAAAGTCTAAAGAGTAATACTCTACTATGACTATGTAGAATCTAGACAGTGAACACATATTAGACGGAATTGTAAATGACAGCATGTGCCACACCTAGATGGAATTGTGAATGGTAGCATGTACCTCTCTCGGATAGAATGGTGAATGGTAGAATTACTTAGAATTGGAAAAACTAGCCTGCGTCGCATTTGGATAGTTTTGTGATTATCAGCAGTGCCGCACTTAGATTTGTAAACAGTAGTCTGCGTCACTTATCGATAGGATTGTGAATGTTAGAAATACCACACTAAATTTATTTGTGAACATTAACCTATGCCACAGCAGGACTGTGAATGTCAGCAATACCACACATAGTTAGAACTGTGAACATTAGCATATGCCACACTTGGACAGGACTGTTAACCTTGGCCTGCGTTAAATCCTGATAGTTCTGTGGATGTTAGCACGTGCCACACTTACTGATGAAATAGTGAACATTAGCCTGAGTCACATCCAGATAGAATGGAATCGTCAGCATGTTTGTGAATGTTAACAATACCACACTTAACTAGATTTGTAAACAGTATCCTGCATCACATCCGGATAGGCTTGCAGATGTTAGCATGTGCCACACTTGAAGATGAAATTATTAACATTAGCCTAAATCGCATCAACATAGAATACAATTGTCAGCATGTCCCACACCTAGATAGATTTGTGAATGTGTAGCATGTCCCACACTTAGACAAAATTGTGAATGATAGCTTGTCCCACACTTAGAGTTGAAATCATGGGCACTACCCTAATTTACATCTAGATAGAATGGAATTGTCAGCATGTCCCACACTTAGATGGAATTATGAATGTTAGCACTTAAAGATGAAATTGTGAACTTTAGCTTAAGTCACATCTAAATAGATTGTAATTGTCAGCATGCTTGTGAATGTTAGCTATGCCACACTCAGCTAGATTTGTAAACAGTAGCCTGTGTCACATCTTGAAAGGATTTTGAATGTTAGCAATGCCGCACTCTCCCAAAGTTGAATCAGAAAGTGTGCCTAATAGCGTCACTGTGCCAAATTTGAATCTTGAAAGTGTGTCTAATAGTGTCACTGTGCCAAAGTTGAATCTAGAAAGTGTGCCTAATAGCGTCACTGTGCCAAAGTGGAATCAGAAAGTGTGCCTAATAGCGTCACTGTCCCAAATTTGAATCTAGAAAGTGTGCCTAATAGTGTCACTGTGCCAAAGTTGAATCTAGAAAGTGTGCCTAATAGCGTCACTGTGCCAAAGTTCAATCAGAAAGTGTGCCTAATAGCATGACTGTGCCAAAGTTGAATCAGAAAGTGTGCCTAATAGCGTCACCTTGCCAAAGTTGAATTTAGAATGTGTGCCTAACAGCGTCACTGTGCCAAGTTTGAACTTAGAAAGTGTACCTAATAGCGTCACTGTGCCAAAGTTGCATTTAGAAAGTGTACCTAATAGCGTCACTGCGCCGAAAATGAATTTAAAAAGTGTGCCTAATAGTCATTGTGCCAAAGTTGAATTTAGAAAGTGTGCCTAATAGCGCCACTGTTAAAGTTACATTTAGAAAACATGCCTAATAGAGTCACTGTGTTAAAGTTGAACTCAAAAGGTACTCCTATCATCATTGAGTGTACCCTAATAGTGTCACTGTGCTAAAGTTGAACTCAGAAGGTATGCCCAATAGCGTATCTGGGTTAAAGCTGATTTTAAAAAGAGAGCCTAATGGTGTCACTGTGTTAAAGTTGAGCTCGGAAGGTATTCCCAACATCCTTGAGTGAGCCCCAATAGCGTATCTGGGTTAAAGTTGAATTTAGAAAGTGTGCCTAATAGCGTCACTGGGTTAAAGTTGAACTCAGAAGGTGTTCCAAACATAATTGAAAGTGCCCTAATAGCATGCTAAAGTTCATTCTAGAAAATATGCCTAATAGAGTCACTGTGTTAAAATTGAATCTAGAAAGTGTCACTAATATCATCATCTACAGTGCGAACAGTGACAACAACCATTCTCCATGCGTATGGAAACGATGGAGTGGATGGAAAGGCTGGATTGGATGGAAAGGATGGGGTGGATGGAAAGGATGGGATGGATGGAAAGGGTGGGGTGGATAGAAAGGATGGAGTGGAATTGTGAATGATAGCACATGATCGGTAGCATATCCCTCACTTAGTTGGAATTATAAATGATAGCATGTGCCACACTTAGTTTGAATTGTGAATGATAGCATGTACCTCATCTAGATAGAATTATGATTGTAGCATATCCCTCACTTAGTTGGAATTATAAATGATAGCATGTGCCACACTTAGATGGAAATGTGAATGGTAGCATATGATTGGTAGGATATCCCTCATTTAGTTGGAATTATAAATGATAGCATGTGCCACACTTAGATAGAATTGTGGATGATAGCATTTGTCACACCTGAAGGGAATTATAAATGATATCATGTGCTACACTTAGATAGAATTGTGGATGATAGCATTTGTCACACCTGAAAGGAATTGTGAGTGATAGCATGCGCCACACTTAGTTTGAATTGTGAATGATAGCATGTGCCTCATCTAGATAGAATTATGATTGTAGCATATCCCTCACTTAGTTGGAATTATAAATGATAGCATCTGCCACACTTAGATGGAAATGTGAATGGTAGCATATGATTGGTAGCATATCCCTCACGTAGTTGGAATTGTAAATAATAGCTTGTGACACACTTAGATGGAAATGTAAATAATAGCATGTGCCACACCAAGATGGAATTGTGAATGATAGCATATGATTAGTAGCATATCCCTCACTTAGTTGGAATTGTAAATGATAGCATGAGCCACAACTAGATGGAATTGTGAATGATAGCATATGATTGGTAGCATATCCATCTCTTAGTTGGAACTGTAAATGATAGCATGCACCACACTTAGACGAAAGTGTGAATGATAGCATATGATTATTAGCATATCCCTCACTTAGTTGGAATTGTAAATGATAATTAGAATTCTGAATGATATCATGTCCCTCACTGAGATGCAATTGTAAATGATAGCATGTGCCACACCTAGGTAGAATTGTGAATGATATCATATTTCACACCTGAAAGGAATTGTGAATGATAGCATGTGCCACAATTAGATGGAATTTTAAATGATAGCATATGATTGGTAGCATAACCCTGACTTAGTTGAATTGTAAATGATAGCATGTGCCACACTTAGATGGAATTGTAAATGATAGCATATGATGGGTAGCATATCCCTCACTTAGGTGGAATTGTAAATTATAGCATGTGCCACACTTAGATGGAATTGTAAATTATATCATACGGATGGTGGCATATCCCTCACTTAGTTGCAATTGTGAATGATAGCATGTGCCACACTTAGATGGAATTGTGAATGATAGCATATGATTGATAGTATATCCCTCACTTAGTTGGAATTGTAAATGATAGCATGTGCCACACTTATATGCAATTGTGAATAATAGCATGTTCAACACTTAGACTGAATTATAAATGATAGCATGTGCCACACTTAGATCGAACTGTAAATGATAGCATGTGCCACACTTTGATTCAATTGTAAAGATAGCATATCCCATACTTACATAGAATTGTGAATGATAGCATGTGTCACACCTAAAAGGAATTGTGAATGATAGC
Source organism: Ambystoma mexicanum (assembly GCF_040938575.1). Lineage (NCBI taxonomy): Eukaryota > Metazoa > Chordata > Amphibia > Caudata > Ambystomatidae > Ambystoma > Ambystoma mexicanum. The sequence goes on from NC_090924.1 coordinate 1,200,941,342, forward strand.
ATGTGCCACACTTAGTTTGAATTGTGAATGATAGCATGTGCCTCATCTAGATAGAATTATGATTGTAGCATATCCCTCACTTAGTTGGAATTGTGAATGATAACACATCCTGCACTTAGATAGACTTCTGAATGATATCATGTCTGGGTGTCTCACACTTATTGTTGAACTTAGAAACTGTGCCTAATGTATACCTCCTGCTCTGCTCTCATGCTTGATCCCAGGTGCTTACTGATCCACCATATCACACTACTATGCTTACTCTCCCCTATGCACCATCATTCAACTAGAACACAGCTGTACTATGACACATTCGGTCCAGCTGATCTTATAATAACATGACCCCACAAACTGCACATCATCCTAATAAAATACAGTTAGCTGAGCACTTTCTGGCTAGCTTAAGCGTCTCCTCAGGCCTAACACAGCCAGATTTCAGTCTGGGTGTCCACCCTCCAGACTGAACACATCCAACTGATTTCCTCAGCACCACACCTACCACTAAGAAGCAGATATCATGCAACAACCACACCAGCTGCACACATATCCGGTGCACCCACGCACCATACCACACTCTCTCTCTACTGACTGAACTGCAGTTCCCGAGGGCGTGCAACCTACCAGCGCTTTGAGATCACACCAATGATACATAAGGCGCAATATAAATGGCAAGTAACATAACATATCATATCCTAGGATCCAGGACAGACACACATACTTCTTTGAGTTGTCACTCATTTGATATCTCTGTCAAGGATAAGGCAAGTTTATGTGGAAATGTCCATTGTAAATTCATTGTGCAGTCACCATCTATCTATCCAGTTGCACCAATTCATGAGAAACGTCCACCTTTTTGAGTAAAAAGTCCTTCTAGTTGAGTAAAACATTTAAATCTGTTTTGCAAAATGAAACAGAGCCATCAAATGATGAGTGTATATTAAGCTGATAGGCAAATATTTGATAAGGTTTTAGAAAGTTTAGTTGGTTTTTGTGCTGCCATGTACCACCTCCTGCATCTTGAAAACCTTTGTGCACTCTACAGAAGTGCCATAGATCTGATTACATATTTACCAAATCTTATACCTGCACATATCAATTTGTTCTCCCAGGTTCAGCACCACAACCAGGGCTGGTGCTACTACTAGGCTAACTAGGCGCTAGGCAACAGCAAACTCAGATAGAGGCAACAGTTTATGGAAGAAGGGGCTGTCCTGCACTTGCCGCCACTGTAGTGATACATATTTCCTTTTGTTGAGTTTGTTGAGTTTGATTTTACAATTGTCCTTGCAGGTGTACTTGCAGTCATATATCGATGAAGGAGAGACGAGAAGGGATTTAGTGTGAGGGCAAGGAGAGGACATATTGTGCCCCTCCAGTACCCAACACATTGACGAGAAGCAGGACTTTTAATTTCTTTGCTCATGATTAGTGCCTGTGAGTGCATTGGTTAGATGCTCTCCCTCGGGCCTAGCACAATTTTTATGGACAACAGTTGGCAAGAACTTAGACTAAGGCAACAGTACCTTCCCGGGATTCGGAGGTATCACGCTCTCTCTCCAGCTCCTGCCACTGCTAAGCCTGAGCCTTAAAGGTACACGTGCAGTCAACTGCAATATCACAGAGATTTCAACAATCTAGTAGGCTGGACAGTATCAAGGTATGTCACTTATTGTATTTTGTTTTGCCTCTTTGAACCTGGAGCCTCGAGGTGAGTGCATGATTACCTGGGACACCCCTCGGCCTTTCATGTTTTGATCTTTAGTCCCTGTTGAGCCCCTCTGCCGTCGCAGACATCCCTGCTACCCCGACCCTTCCCAGCTCATTTCTTCTCCTTCCCCACCATCCTCTCACCTCCCAGCCCGCCCCCTTCCCCTGATTGGCGGACATAATCCACCTTATGTAGTCTAGCTTGCTGCAGCTCCCGTGTTTGCCTCTTTGCTACTGGAGCCTCGAGGTGATTGCGTGATTACCTGGGACCATCCTGGGACTTTCCTTTTTTGATCTTTAGGCCCCATTGAGCCCCTCTGCCCTCGCAGACATCCCTGCTTCCCCGCCCCCTCCAAGCTCATTACTTCTCCTTCCCCACCCTCCTCCCACCTCCCAGCCCGCTCCCTTCGCTGATTGGCAGACATCATCCACTGTGTAACCTATCCTGCGGCAGCTCCCGCGTTCGCCTCTTTGATCCTGAGCCGCGCGGTGAGTGTGCAATTACCTGGGACCCTCCTGGGCCTTTCCTTTTTTAATCTTTAGGCCCTGTTGAGCCCCTCTGCCCTCGCAGACATCCCTGCTTCCCCGATCCTTCCCAGCTCATTTCTTCTCCTTCCCCACCCACCTCGCACCTCTCAGCCCGCGCCGCTCCCCTGATTGGCAGACAACATCCACCTTGTGTAGCCTAGCCTGCGGCAACTCCTGAGTTTGCCTCTTTGATCCTGGAGCCTTGAGGTGAGTGCCCGATTACCTGGGATCCTCCTGGGCCTTTTTTTGATCTTTAGGCCCTGTTGAGCCCCTCTGCCCTCGCAGACATCCTGCTTCCCAGACCCATCCCAGCTCATTTTTTCTCCTTCCCCTTGAGAGTAGAGCAATTACTTTACTCCAGAAAGCCTGACCACTCTACATTATCAGTATCATTAACCTACATCTAAACTGTAAATGCTTGCATGTACCACACTTAGACAGTCCTTTAAATGTTAGCTTTCGCCACACTTGGAGGCAGTCGAGAACATTAGTCTACATCTAACCTGCATTTGGATAGAATTGTTAAACTTTCCTGCGTAAGACCCAGCAGGCTCGCCAATGATAGCAACTGTCTCCCAACACCGTGCCACATCTAGATAGCGCGCCCAAAGATTACTGCAAAGTCTAATGAGTAGTACTCTACTGTGACTATGTCGCATCTAGACAGTACACACATATTAGACGGAAAGGTAAATGACAGCATGTGCCACACCTAGAAGGAATTGTGAATGGTAGCATGTACCTCTCTCAGATAGAATGGTGAATGGTAGAATTGCTTAGAATTGGGAAAACGTGCCTGTGTCGCATCTGGATAGGTTTGTAATTGTCAGCAGTGCTGCACTTAGTTAGATTTGTAAACAGTAGTCCACATCGCTTATCGATAGGATTGTGAATGTTAGAAATACCACACTTCATTTATTTGTGAACATTAACCTATGCCAGACCCGGACAGGATTGTGAATGTCAGCAATACCACACATAGTTAGAACTGTGAACATTAGCATGTGCCACACTTGGACAGGACTGTTAACCTCGGCCTGTGTTAAATCTGGATAATGTTGTAGATCTTAGCCCCTGCCACACTTGGATGGAATTGTGAATGTTTGCAGGTGCCACACTTACTGATGAAATAGTGAACATTAGCCTGAGTCACATCCAGATAGAATGGAATCGTCAGCATGTTTGTGAATATTAACAATACCACACTTAACTTGATTTATAAACAGTATCCTGCATCACATCCGGATAGGCTTGCATATGTTAGCATGTGCCACACTTGAAGATGAAATTATAAACATTAGTCTAAGTTGCGTCTACATAGACTAGAATTGTCAGCATGTCCCACACCTAGATACATTTGTGAATGTATAGCATGTGCCACACTAAGACAAAATTGTGAATGATAGCTTATCCCACATTTAGAGTTGAAACCATGGGCACTACCCTAATTCACATCTAGATAGAATGGAATTGCCAGCATGTCCCACACTAAGATGGAATTATGAATGTTAGCACTTAAAGATGAAATTGCGAACTTTAGCTTAAGTCACATCTAAATAGATTGTAATTGTCAGCATGCTTGTGAATGTTCGCAATGCCACACTCAGCTAGATTTGTAAACAGTAGCCTGCGTCACACCTTGAAAGGATTGTGAATGTTAGCAATGGTGCACTGTGCCAAAGTCGAATCAGAAAGTGTGCCTAATAGCCTCACTGTCCCAAAGTTGAATCCAGAAAGTGTGCCTAATAGCGTCACTGTGCCAAAGTTGAATCTAGAAAGTGTGCTTAATAGTGTCACTGTGCCAAAGTTTAATCTAGAAAGTGTGCCTAATAGTGTCACTGTACCAAAATTGAATCTAGAAAGTGTGCCTAATAACGTCACTGTGCCGAAGTTGAATCAGAAAGTGTGCCTAATAGCCTCACTGTCCCAAAGTTGAATCTAGAAAGTGTGCCCAATAGCGTCACTGTGCCAAAGTTTAATCTAGAAAGTGTGCCTAATAGCGTCACTGTGCCAAAGATGAATCAGAACGTGTGCCTAATAGCGTGACTGTGCAAAAGTTGAATCAGAATGTGTGCCTAATTGCGTCACCGTGCCAAAGTTGAATTTACAAAGTGTGTCTAATAGCGTCACTGTGTCAAAGTTGAACTTAGAAAGGGTACCTAATAGCGTCACTGTGCCAAAGTTACATTTAGAAAGTGTACCTAATAGCGTCACTGCGTCAACGTTGAATTTAGAAAGTGTGCCTAATAGCGCCACTATTAAAATTAAATTTAGAAATCATGCCTAATAGAGTCACTGTATTAAGTTGTACTCAGAAGCTACTCCCAACATGATTGAGTGTGCCCTAATAGTTTCAATGTGCTAAAGTTGAACTCGGAAGGTATTCCCAAGATAATTCATTGTGCCCAATAGCATATCTTGGTTAAAGCTGATTTTAGAAAGAGAGCCTAATAGTGTCACTGTGTTAAAGTTGAGCTCGGAAGGTATTCTCAACATCATTGCTTGAGCCCTAATACCGTATCTGGATTAAAGTTACATTTAGAAAGTGTGTGTAATAGCATCACTGGGTTAAAATTGAACTCAGAAGGTGTTCCCAACATAATTGAATGTGCCCTAATAGCATGCTAAAGTTCATTCTAGAAAGTACGCCTTATAGCGTCACTGTGTTAAAATTGAATCTAGAAAGTGTCACTAATATCATCATCTACAGTGCGAATAGTGACTACACCCATTCTCCAAGCGGATATAATGGATGGAGTGGATGGAAAGGATGGAGTGGATGGAAAGGATGGGGTGGATGGAAAGGATGGGATGGATGGAAAGGATGGAGTGGAATTCTGAATAATAGCATATGATCAGTAGCATATCCCTCACTTAGTTGGAATTATAAATTATAGCATGTGCCATACTTAGATAGAATTGTGAATGATATCATATGTCAGATCTGAAAGGAATTGTTAATGATTGATTGTGTCACACTAAGATGGAAATGTGAACAATATCACATGATTGGTAGCATATCCCTCTCTTAGTTGGAACTGTAAATGATAGCATGTGCCACACTTAGAAGGAATTGTGAATGCTAGCATATGATTAGCAGCATATCCCTCAGTTGGAATTGTAAATGATAGATAGAATTGTGAATGATATCATGTCCGTCACCTAGATGGAATTGTAAATGATAGCATATGACTGGTAGCATATCCCTCACTTAGATGGAATTGTAAATGATAGCATGTGCCACACCTAGATTTAATTGTGAATGATATCATATGTCACACCTGAAATGAATTGTGAATGATAGCATGTGCCACACTTAGATGGAATTGTGAATGATAGCATATGATTGGTAGCATATCCCTCACTTAGTTGGAATTGTAAATGATAGCATGTGCTGCACTTCGATGGAATTGTTAATGATAGCATATGAATGGTAGCATATCACTCACTTAATTGGAATTGTAAATGATTGCAGGTGCCACACTTAGATGGAATTGTAAATGATAGCATGTACCACACTTAGATGGAATTTTGAATGATAGCATATGATTGGTAGCATATCCCTCACTTAGTTGGAATTGTAAATTATAGCATGTGCCACACTTATATGCAATTGTGAATAATAGCATGTCCAACACTTAGACTGAATTATAAATGATAGCATGTGCCACACTTAGATCGAACTGTGAATGATAGCATATGCCTCATCTAGATAGAATCATGATTGTAGCATATCCCTCAATTAGTTGGAATTTTGAATGATAACACATCCCGCACTTAGATAGACTTCTGAATGATATCATGTCTGGGTGTCTCACACTTATTGTTGAACTTAGAAACTGTGCCTAATGTACGCCTTCTGCCCTGTTCTCACGCTTGATCGTAGGCGCTTACTGATATCCACCATATCACACATCTATGCTTACTCTCCCCTATGCACCATCTTCAAATAGAACACAGCTGTACTATGACACATTCGGTCTAGCTGTTCTCATAATAATAGCATGACCCAGTTACTGTTCTCAGTTTGTCTCTCTTCAGTAAGACACCCTTGATGTCACAAAAAAACTCAAACTGCCAAAATCACAAACCATACCTTGTCCAGTACATCTAACAAAGGTCTTAATTAGGGATGGTCAGATTTGTGGGACTTCACCATGGCACACTTGACATTTACTACAAAGCTTAAATGCCTGAAAATCTGGTTTTGAATATATTTCTGTATATACATGCAAATATGATTGATAATATATCTTATGTAATAATAATACATGGTTCTCTGCAGGTGTTCATTGTTCCTCTGCACCAGCCCTATTTAAACTGTTGGTCTGTACCCCTTTGGGGGTACCAAAGTATGTCTGAAAGTGTAGGGGGCATGAGGCTGTGTAAAAGGGATTTTGGTGACTTATTTGTAATAGAATGTTTAAACAGTTACAGCTTGTGGGGGCCGAGGAACAATATTTTTATTAAAGAAGGAATTATGTATAAAATGGTTTGTATATGACTGCCCTGCAACACAAAATGCTGTAAAAGATGAACACGTTTTGCTAACGTATACCCACTGGTCCAAGAATGTTGGTGAAGAGAAATGTTGCCACAAACAATTTTACTCACAAACTAATTGCTTCCAGGTTAAATGGATGATTGAACACTTTGGGTAGCAAACACAATTGGTAGAATGCCATTTTGTTGTGTGGTTGTACTGGGTGTGAAACCTGCTGCATCCGTTTTATTGGATTAATACAATCTAGATGCATTCTTTCGTCTGCTTTGTGATGCTCACATTTGTTTTCAAAACTAACGTACAGGTAACTTTACTCATTTCATTTATTTTTACTTATTTTTCGACACCACAAAATGTTCATTTAATTGTATCATGTCTTTTCAAGGTATCATTTGATTGTGGGTGTAAACAACACAACAGAGAAGGCAAATTTTGAGAGGAAATGCAGGATGGGTCTAGTGATCACATTTGGGTCTAGTGATCACATTTGCATTTACTTGAGCTACTGGAACTGGAAACTACACATATTTGATCTGTTGCTGTCAGCCATGCGAATTACAGAGCCTTCCCTTTTCCATTTAGGTCTGATGAGGAGTCAAAAGGGACTAAACATTAAAGTAGAACGTTATTTAACATCATTACAAGGCATGTAACAATGTCAAATGTCAAATATATAAAAATAAATATTCTGTTTACTTATTAATTATCCCTAATTTATTGTTTTAGTTTTAAACATCAATTTGAATAGTTTGACTTCTTCCAGTCAATAATAGTTTATGTTTTATATATTACTGTTTTATATGGCTATTCTTCTTTATGAACAATACTATTCTAACTGTTTGTGGATATTTAATTTTTCATAAATTACCAGAATTTGTTTGTAATGTTTCTTTTATAATTTCTGAAATGTATTATCTGTGTTTTGCTACTATTGCAGTTTTGCTGAATTACTTTATTATAAATATTCTTAATGTCTTCTTATCAATATTTTAATTGTTGCATTGGTAGTGTATTCTTCAGTGATTACAAATGGTGTATTAATGTTCAATATTATTTCTGATAAATATTAGTTTTATTTTTGTTACTATTACATGTTTCACAAATTACATTGTTTATTGTATTTTTTATGTATTTGTTTTCAAATAGGTTAATAACACCACTATGACACTGTTAAATGCTAACCAGAAATAATGTACTTGGTAATGTTGACGCAGATGACATAACATAATGAAGTCAGAAGTGGCTAAATAGGGAGGCTTTATATTTTCTCCTAAAGAGAAGGAAATCTGGTGTGGACCGTACGGAATATGGAAGTCGATTACACAAGTGGGAGTATTGCAGAGAAGAAAGCTTCTACCAATTAGAGAATGGCTGAAATAAGGCATAGAAAAAAGGATGGCTGTAGAACAGCAGAGAGAAATTGGAAATGAATGCTTGTCATTTGTCTGATCTTTTTATCCTAGTGGCTATTCACACTATTACTGACAATTGAAACATCTCGATCGTATTAATCTCGATATTTGTTGGAACGCTATATGTCATATTCATAGGTTAGAGGGATGCATTGCCTCATTCTCCCTGTTTAGTTCGCAAACATGAATTGAAGAGGAACATTTTTCTCATTGTTCTAATTACTAGTGAACCTATCTCATAAACACACTTTCCATCATTATATTATCCTGCCCCTTCCTTGTGTTTGTGTCTGTTATTTCTGTCTTTGTTCAAGTTGCCTATTTAAACATTGATATTTCAAGCATTTTTCATGCATATGCATTGTTTTAATTTGTATTCTTCGTACTTCCTATTTCATGTTCACATGTTTTCATATACATCTGGTGATGGAAAGGCACTAATTAGAATTCAAAAAAAGCATCAAAATCTCCTTTCTAGAACCATTCACTTTCATTCTGAAAGAGCACGTTCAGATTTTAATGGCTAAACTTTGTGACAAACTAATAATGTCAAACACAGAATAATCAGAGTGACATTTGCATACATGACACACCAGAAGCCAAATGATTAAAGGTCTGCTAAATGTGCAATATGAAAAATGAACAATAATGGGTTATCAATGAACCCAGATGGACTCAACAAATTAGGAGAGGAGTGGAACCACTCCAACAGCAGACCCATGATACCCACTTATATGACACAAGTGACACATTGCATGTAATAGATGGTGTCAAAGGTGGCCAGTAAATCTAAATCAATCTAAGCCGCCGCACTGCCTCCACCTGCCACCACTCTAAAATCATCCAGAAAGCTTACACTGGCTCAGTGACAATACCAGGGTGAACCTCACATAATAATAAAATACCGGTTATGTGGCTTGAACATAGTTTTGAAGGAGATCAGCCACTCCTGTGTTTTGGCCCATATGGAAGGAAATACATAGGTCTACCATTTATAAATTTAAAGGATTTCAAAAAAGGCATCTTCATAATTGTTGCAGCAATTATTTTTTACGGTCTGGGACAATCTCTGGGGCAATTGACTGGAGTTTAAGGAGCTATTACCTAGGAATGTTGGATGAGATATGATAACTTTGACGATTGTTTTAAGGATTTTCTAAGATCAGATATTGTATTTTTGTATTTGCGCTTGTATTTATTTGAAGAACATGGTTATCAATTTCAATCAGAAATTATTTAAATTAACACATTTACAAATGGAAGAGGCATTCCCCAGACAAGTGAATGTCCAATAACAAAATGATGAGAAGAAGTGGAGAAGTAGGATATGAGGGTGGTAGTAAAGTAAGAGATAGACCAGGGACAAAACAATAACATATAAGAGACACGCTACTTACAAAGGAAGCAGTAATGTATGGAGGCAGGTGCTTCAAACTAAGGAGAGATTCTGTGAAAATATAGAAAATAACTTTAGTATAGTCAATAGATGGAGTGATGTGTCAGGTTGGGGCGATGACAGAGAGAGTTCCGTCTTTGGAAAGTGAGTGAAGTTTAAGCCAACGTCTGAAGAGAATGGCAGTGGCGATGGGCTTCATTGCGATGGGAAGTAGGTTCCAATTGAGCAAGTGAAAAAACAGAAACACAATAAGGCACCAGGGTCATTGGAGAATGAGGTTGAATGCAGAGTATGAGCATATGAAATACAATGGTGCGTATACAGAGATACAGTCATCAAGGTACCAATGATCAAGACCATTGATAGCTTTGTAGACTAGGAGAAGGTACTTGAAAGGGGAGTGGATGCGCATGGAGAGCCAACCATCATATTGTTAGTAGGAAGACCTAATGGAGGGCAGTATGTAGGTTGTAGAGTGAATGGGTAGCCAAGTTGTAGATTGCTTCTATAGACAATAATGAGTTGAGAGAAAAGCCAAGAAGTATCTACCAGCTGTAGTTCATTTCTCTAAGCATGAGGGTGGATATTATAATATGAAAGGAGAATAAGTGAAGTTCACAGAAGGACATGACCAAGAGACTTTCCACTAGAATGGAAAGGCAGATTATTTTTTTCTTCAAGAGAGTAGAGGGATTGTACAGATTGGAGGGAGTCTGATTTAAAGCTGTTGGCTGCAGAGAGCTTGGGGAAGCTACAGCTCCACTTCATGACAATGGAGATGTCAGTGAGAAGTATTTCAAGGTGAAGGTTCAGGTCAGGGAAGAAGGAGTTGAGAGGACCAGATGTTTCATTCAGAGGCAGAACTGTAAAAAGAGTAAAAGGGAGGAGTTGAGTAATGACATATGGGAGATGTGGTGCAGTGGGCTTTTATAGATAAGAAGCCCCACTCAACCATGCTTCCCAACAGGTTGTGTAGAGTCATAGAAGGTAGCAGCATCATTGAGAGAAGCCACTAGTCTAACAGAGTCATGAGGGGCTATACATCTTTCTGTGATTGCAAGAAGTGAATGTTGAGGGAAATGTAATGGCCAGTGATGTTGGCAGACTTGTCACAAAGGAATTGTGCATTCCAGAGAGAGAGTGAAAGTGTGAGAGCTGGTGTGGGAGATGGGCAGGTGTTCTGCAGTAGATTAGTGTGATTGGTAAGGTTGGGGATCCTAGATCTGGAGTGTTGACCTTTAGGGATGCAGGTACAGGTGGGGGAGAGGTAGATGGGGATAAAGGCAAGTGAAGTCAATGTTAGGCCACATTGTAGTTGAAGGGTATGGGGGAAGCAGAGAATAGTGAAAACAAGTATGTAAGGTGCTTGATAAAAGGATTCCCCAACCTGCACTGAAAAACCACTCACATAAATTTGTGAACAAATGTTGTGGAAACGGAAAAGATTTGGTGAAGAACAGTGTCAACATTTATTGTATTGAGTGGAGATTTTAAACATATAATACAATAATCACCATTAGGCACTTTGTTCCACACTGACTCAAAAGTGATACTATTCTGCTCTTGTATTGGCACAATATATCAAGAACACCACAATGTTCCTATACAATTGATTTTTCACATTCTAGACAGTAGCTTCCTCAGATTCTGATATTGATGTATAATATCAAAGTGATCCTAGAAAAGGCCCAATGTTCATACAAGTAACTTGTTGCCAAAAACAAAGATGCAAAATTATCTGATGGATTATACCAAAGCAATCATGGAAGATACCCAATTATCATATGAGTGTCTCATACCAAAGACAATCATAAGTAATGCCAACACGTGTTTCGACCTGCTATCGGGTCCTCCTGAGGGCATATACTAGTCATTAATTCTCTGGGTGCTATAGCTGATTCAACCCACAAACACTATTTGCATATCACACAGCTGCATCATTAATATTGCTGCATCTGAAAGCCCTTGAAATAAAGTGAATGCCAAGTGTTCATACAACAGGGTCTTTCTTGAAATAAAGCAAATGCCAAGTATTCATACTGTTCTTACACAGTGGCGAGGTAGAGAAATCTAGAGTACGAAGACCAGATGTAACAAACGGACCGGTCAAGAGACGGTATGTTACAACAACGTCTTAATATCAATCCCACGCCAAAGCGTTTACCAAATATTACTGTCCGGGTGAAATACTCACAGTTAACTGCTGTTCCATTAGCCACGTGTGATGATGTAACGGGAAACCGCTCGAATCCCTTTTATGGTAACGGCGCGCATTCCAAAAATGGAGAAAAAGCCAGTGCCTGCAATTACTGAGTGACCAGCAAAATGTTAATGACAGCACCTAGTCAGCACCTCAATGTGCTCATGTGTCACTGTTCAGCCAAAAGGTACTCTCTCCAGCAAGTGGGTAGTGGGACCCACTTTTCCCTATAAACCGCTGGTAAAATCCTTATCCAATACAGGTGCAATCTCATTTCTTGGGCCCTAGCGCATAACCCCAGTTACCCCACTTCGCCTTTCCAAGTTCGTAAGGTGTCTTTGCTATTTTTCTTTGCATGTTGAAGGATAAAAGAAATAGGCAAGTGAAGTCAGTGAAGAATGGGTACAACCCATGAGAAAGATGGGTGAGCTGATAGGTAAGGTGAGAAAGGTTGGCTGGGACGGAGAAGGTATTAGTTCTGAACTGGTCTAAAATGGAGCAATAGTTAACCAAATGGCAGTTACCTGACGAGAAACAGCTATGTCATTGTAATTTGAAGTAACAGCAGTTTTGCAGTGAATAAAGGGTCACTGGGTTGATGGATCCCAAGGTGCAGAAGAAGCTATCAGACAAAGGGAAAAAACAGCGAAGTCAGCTATGAGGCAGGGCTTTGGACCTAATCTTTTTTCCATGCCTGACAGATATACTTAGGGAGTTTTCTTGTGTTGCTGTTAGCCCGTTGCTTCAGACCAGACAGCGGTGTTGTCGGAGAAGGAAAAGATATGATCAAGGACAGACAGGGGAAGAATAACTTTATACACTGCAGTGACATATCTCTTCTCAGGATTTCAGTTTTTCATATGAAATAATCTGCCCTAGAATCATATAACAATTTCAAAAAGATAGTTCAATGTTTCAGCACCTTGGGAAATGGTGAGCTTTGAATACATTGTATAATTTGTTTCACTTAGCACCATTTTAGAAAGAAGAGTCAATTATTTCACAAATGTAAAGTGTTTAGCATTACTTATGTCATCAAGACAGATGGTTTCAGAAGCAGGGATATATTTATTGTGCTAAATTGTTCTATATTGTATACAGGAGTGCACAGTCTTAACAGTGGTTTGCTATATTTTTCCGATGTGAACCAAGTGTATTCCAAGTGTTTTCTCTGGCAAGTTCATTTATTGCACTTGCAGGTTTATGATTAATTATGAGCGTTGAGCACATTTTCTGGCACATCTTCAGGGTAGGAGCAAGCAAACAGATATAGAGGATCTCTGATATTCAGCAGAGAGTGCCTGGGATAACAGTTTTCTAGGTGTGCAATGCAATATTGGGAGAAGGTGACTAGAAATGACTAGGATACATTTTCAGTGGGGTTTGAAATGAAATACTATAATGATGTGAAGATCCAAGGGGTTATATTGTAGCGATAGCAATACCAGGTTTAGTTTATCAAGAGAATAAATCATTTGAGGAGAAATGTTGCAGAATAGTCACTAATGTAATTGAGTCAGCAGTAATGCTCATAGGTATGCTCCTGAAATTAATTTAAAGTAGGAAAACATAGAACATTGAACTTTCCATTTCAGATGATGACACTACAATGAAATAGGCAGAGGTGTTATCTAGGCATGGACCAGGTGTGTATGGGAGCAGAGGGTGTTTTTTAGTGTGCCATGATAGGTAACTCCACTGCACAACCATCCCATGTGGAGTTTAAATAAGTTAACAGTGACTGTAAAGAAGAGATTAAAGAATGACAGCCCTCATCGCTAGTGGCTGCAAGCCTTAGTACAGTAGTATAAATAAAGAGTGATAAAGTAAGATTAGCCTGATGAAAAAAGTTGATTGGGAGAAGCATAATACTACCACCACCAGCAGTAGATAAATAATTAAAATAACAACATTTCTGTGTATGTGTAAAACATAGTGATCTTTGTGAGGAATCTAGACTATTTGACCCTTCTCCTAGGGGGGAACCACCCCCTTTGAGCCCGCTAAGCAAGACACTCCCCAGGGTTCTGAGAAGGTGGGACTTCACTGGAAGGACTCCCATTCCTAAATGTAACTGCCTATCAAGAATAAACTGTCGGCATGTATTGTAATACAAAAGACAGAATTTATTTCTGTTTTGAATCTAACAAATAGGTACATTGCTTCAACCTCTTTGTCTTCAGGTAATGCTGGATTCCTTTTGATCTCAACCGTCAAATATGAAAGACATGCCCCTTTCAAATACAGTTGCCAAAATAAAGAGATGATGAAACTTGAATGGAGGAGAACAAATCCTACGCAGGGGCAAGGCTCTGATGTGAGGACTTCCTGGAGGAGGCTGCACCGTGGAGCCAGCGGTAGCATGGAGGAAGAGAGGCAGCAAAGAAGGATGCCAGAAAGCCAGCATCAAGAGTGGCAAGCTTGCCACGACAGGGTCAGGGATGGAAGGACCGTCTCTCTTGGTGCCGTGATCACACTGCAGCTGTCGTGAGTCTGGGGCCCACAGAACAATGCCAAAACCAGGGTCATATGGAGGAATTAATTCTCCTCTCTGAATACAAGGAAGTAGGCAGTCAAGACACACAGAGTTCCGAGAGCACATGCCCACATACAGAAGAAGCTGAATAGAAGAATGTATGCAATTCACCACACTGATACACTATCTTGCTGGAGCAGACCACACAGTAATGGATGTACCAGAGTTGCCCAGGGCAGACATAGGGCGAGTGGAAGGAACAAAGCAGGAAGCCTGACTGGGTTGTAGGTGCCCTAGAAGCCAAATTCCTGAACATTGGCTGTGACCAAAGAGATCACCCAAGCTAGATAATCAGAGGGTTCAGGAGAACCCTGTTGAAACAAGTGATAATGTGCATTATCTGAGTAGAATCAAACCTGGAGGGTTTAAATAAGGAAACAAAAGTCAAGAGGGGAACAACCAAACTGGTGGAAAAGGGATGAATGAAACATCCCTCAATGATATAAGAATATGGATTTATACAAGACTTGCAACTTTTCCTAAGGAAGGTAAAGGGGGCGTTGATGAGTCTTTTTTGGTGAACTGACAGTAAGCATTTCATTTAGAGCTGAGAATAATATCCTGAGAAATATTACTGAAACCTGGATGGACTAAACCTGAGACAGAAACATAGTGCTCGGGTTTCATTTATGCTGTTTTGCCACAGTGGCAGGGCCAGACAGCAATTAGGTTTTTGTAATGAGGACAACTTTATTTTTACAGTAGACAAGCACCCTTAACTTAGCTTTGTAGGCAGGACTATCCCTTTTAGCAGTGGGGATAGTTGGGCATTTTCCTGTTTAGTTTAATAAACACATTTCTACTGGTTTGCCACATCCTGGGCGCTCACAGGACAGCAGACCAAGTCACGCCTTCTTCTATTTCAATGTTATTTTTCTTTGTAATACTATTGTATTTTTTCATGTACTAATTTTGGAAAGGTAATGAGTAAATTTGTGAAGTGGAGTGGTGTTGTATAAAGAATTGCAACAAGTGAGGATGTCAGAGAGAAAATATCAAATGGAGAGCTGCCCAAGCCCTCTCCATTACCAGAAATCAATGAGTTTAAGAAACATCAATCTGCTAATAATGAGAATCTGGTTTCGAAAAAAAGCTCCAATGTCACAAACAATCTGCCACAGGTGCGGTCCTCTGCCTGCGCCGAAATGTTCAGCCTTCAAGCTCATTGTGCGATGGAAAGGGTTGATTTTGGCCCATCTTTGGACTATCCATCAGGCCTGCCTTTTGGAATTCCGAGGGTGGGGATGAGAGGTGCCAACATAATAAAGCGACACAAAGCATTGAATCGCAGTAGCATCCTTGTAATTTTTAACAAAGCTGCCATTTGGTATTTCTTTTCAATCCCTTGACATTGAATATGTTTGTTTCCCTCACAATAAGTGTACTCATATTGTTGAAATGGGCTTAAAGTCTCGGGTAGGTGCCAATGCGATCTTGGCAGCAGGTGAGGTGTTAATATCTTAGGGTTACAAGGTATTGAATGTCCTTCTCAAAGGTAGTAATTAACCAAGTTATGGTTAAAAGTGATCCAAGTAAAAAAAGGATCACCAAGGGCGATGCATCTCAAGAGCAAGTATCCTCCATTGACAGTAAAACAGAGTTTGGTCCTTGTTACATGAGATTCTTTCACAGGTCTTCCAGAAATTGGGGTAGCGGAGGCTTGTCTCTAGGGTAAATGGAATTTAAAATGACGGGATGGAACACGAGGAGCTCTAGCTCCTTTAAAAAGGTGTCAATGAGAGAGGAAATATTTGGTAACTTTGACTTGGTCATGTTCCAGGAGACATGGCTCACCGTTGGTTTTGTAGTGTTTGACGTCTCAATTCTAGAGTAATTAGCCATCACCCATGGTGTGGGGCATCCCACCGGTGGTCTCCTGATTGTGATCAAGAATTCTGGTTTTCTGGGTTTGGAGTCCATACACTGCATAAAGCATTGCATGTTGGCTGCCAAAGTGGATTTAAGGGGATATCATTCTGTTGAGCCTGTTGTGGTGATTAATCCAGATTTCCTATCCTCTCGGTCTGCTCTGCTGCTAAGAATCAAACTAATCATCTTGATGGCCGATCTAAATTCCCAATGCATTCACTTAACCACAAAGGGTGGTTTACAAACCAAAGAGCCCTCTCAGAAAGGAAGGCAATGGCATTCTTTTTTTACAGACTTGGACCTTGTGATGGCGAATGGTAACAACGAAGGAGATGTTCCTCCTGCTTCGACCTGCTCCTCCTGCTTCTCCTGCTTAGACCTGGAGGAAGGGCTTGTCTGATTTCATCATTGATTACCTTTTTCTCTCTGATGACTGCTTTACGAGATGTAAGAATGTCGGCTAGTAGTGATCATAACATGCTAATTGGGTCCTTTTCCTATCCTATTTCAAATTTGGTGAGATGCCAGTCTGGCCCAGTCAGTTCCAATTATGGCAAAAATATAATAGTAAAGTTTGAAAGAGGTAGTGCCAGTTTAAATTGAAGTCTTCATATTCTCTCGCCCATATTAGCGAGCTGGAGTTGAGACTCTTTTGCAACCCTTCTAACTGTAAAGAGACAAATTGATGGGAACTTGCACCTACATAATAACCATTAATTTGATGATGCAACATGGCTGAAGAAAAGATAATTGAGGAGAGCTATTAGGGCCCAGAAAAATAAAGTCTCCAGTAGGTCAGCCTTAAAGCAAGAACTAGGCAAACTGCATAGACAATATCATATTTGGTCTAAATCTCATAGGTTCGTCCGTCAGCAACGGGACAGTGAATTGATGCTGAGATCTTTGGGGAATGGCAATTCTCATAATGTATGGGCCCTTATCAAAAATCTGCATAATCAGAGAGTTGTCTCCAAAAAATCGGGGTGCCTGAAACATCCTGGCATAATTATTTTGTCACTTTGCATAGGATGCCAACTGCCACAGATCTTTATTTATTGAGAAATTATCCGTGGTTGCTCCATTTAACTAGAGAAATCATAACAGAGGTAATTCTCCAGTCCTCTTCTTCTAGGGCGGCTGGTCCAAATGATTTACCTAACCAAATACTTAAATCTGATGCAGTTCTCTGGTCTAGAGTTCTGCTAGTATTGTTTGAAGAGGTTGTGGAAAATATGCATCTCCCGGACTCTTGGTATTTGGCCGTTATAATTCCAATGTATAAAAGAGGTGATTGTGCGGATCCAGCACATTACCACCCGATCCCCCTCTTGATGTGGACAGACATTTTTTTGCTGGTGTCGTGTTTTGTGAGTTTGACTCCTGGCCCAGAAATAAAGGCATTTTATCAAATCATCAAAGTTTGCTTCAGTAAGGAACTCTCAACCTCTTAAAATAGCATAGTATTAAAATAGTGAGCATTAAATCCTTTCTTAGGGGCAGTCCTATCTTTTTTGGCGCATGTGTATACCTCACAAAGGCCTTCAATGTGTTAATAGAGAACACCTAGGTCCAAGCTGAACAGGTGGAGTCTGGCTCTGTCACTACTGGCAATCATTGTAACTTTGCACAATCATTTTATGATGCAGATCAGATTAGATATGCAAGGAAATCTCTCACAGTCACTTTACTTCAACTGTCATGTCAGATTTAAAAAATCCTCCACAATTACTGCACATTTTCGTTAGTTCCACTTGTGAAGTTCTATGTGGGTAAGGTAATTCCCTCCCTGTTATATGGTGTGGATATTAATCTCCTATCAAGTTAAAGTTATTGGGTGAAGTTAGAAGGCAACATTTGGAAAAAAAGGCACTAAATCTTCCCCACAATCTTCCTATGGCATGTTTGGCTCACTGTATTGGAGGATTATTTCCTTGTATAGGCAGATCTTGCTCTCACAGAAGAACTCTGTGTTTGAAGATATATGAGAACTATTGGAAAAGACCAGTAATGTTTATCTGGAAAACCTAAGAATGAGGTTTGAGGATCTTGCATCAGGGTGACCGCCTTGAAATCAACTTGGTAGAAAATCCCAAGAGCGTCAAAGAATGTTTGAAAAGCATAGATTAGATATAATCGATCTCTGTAATGCGTAGGTCTAAATTGGCAGCGTCACCCTTGTTTTTCAACAAACCTAGAGGTTTTTTATCAACATAGTTAAGGCGAGTTCCTAATTCATGGTGGCATTCAGAATTTCTCAGATTCCGCCTTAATTTTCTGCCCACTAGAGTGATTCAGTCTATTTGGCTAAAATAGTTCTGTGAGGATGATTTGTGCCCCTTATGTTCAAAATCGAAGCCACAGGCCCTTAAACATCTCTTGATTGATTGTGCTAGTACGTGGGAGTTGAGAGTCAAGTCATTGGAGGTCATTACCAGTGAGGCAGTAAGGGGTTAATGGTGCAGGTAAGGGTGCAGATCCATCAACCCCTTACCGCCTCATTACGAGTCTGCTCGGGGGAACCCGCTAAGAACACCTGGTTTTACCAGGCGCCCTTATCAGGTCCCGCGAGCAGACCAGGGTGCTAGCAACGGGCCCATTATTATTCCCATTGAGCCCTATGGGGGCTCAAAGGGGAATGGGGATGGGTTCCTTGAATGTGGAATTACCAGGCCCTCCAAGGTCAGAATGGCCCGGTAATTCCTCATTCAAGGAACCCAGATCCGGTACCCGGTAAGGGGGGAGCCATGCCACTACTAGCGGCATGGTCACCCCTACCTCATAATGACCCCCATTCTCTTGTTATGTGGAAAATGTGAGGTGGTAAACTTCTGATTCCATCTGGGAACAAATGGCATCAGACCATGAAGTTCGCTTAACTATAGATATTTTAAAAGTTTTGAAAGTGCTGGGTCTTGCATTTTATAATGTATATCTGGTGTTCTCTTTAATCCTTCTTTTAATGTTTTTTTATAATTTTTGCATGTGCTAATGTTGCCTGTTTTATGTTAATTGTATGTCTATGTGAAGAGTCAATGTTTGACTGTAACACATAAAAATATATATATATCAAATGATTTAGTAAAGATGTATTCATCAAAAGTCAGAATGGAGAAAAACCTATTCTGGAAACAGTACCAATATTGTAAAACGTAAAGCAGTGCACACTTTCACAAATTGATACAATAGGTTAAATGGAAACTGATGCCCTTCCTTAGCCTAAAGATGGGACAGGTCATAAGCATGATGATATTGTACCTAGTCAAGCAGTGTCTATCCTTTGCAAGTCTCTCATGGATTGTTGAAATCTTGCTGCATGTTCCATCCTCATCACAAATACTACTGCCTATCCTATTATCCTAAATCTGTGCCTGAAATCATTGTGCCTCTCTATGAGGTTTTTCAAGCTCAAACTCAATCCAAGTTATCTGATGTCCCATCATCCTCTTTGCAGGAATCCATTAATAAGTCCATCCAAACTGTATTACTCAATACTCTGTCTCTTGTGAGTCAGTGTACTCAGATTGCTGACTAATCATGGATAATGAAATATCTTACTTAGCTATCACCAAAACATGGCTACATCCTGCTGCTGCTCATGCTGTATCTCTGACTACTCTCCCGGGATACAAAATACTAAAAGCTTATCATACCTC
Source organism: Ambystoma mexicanum (assembly GCF_040938575.1). Lineage (NCBI taxonomy): Eukaryota > Metazoa > Chordata > Amphibia > Caudata > Ambystomatidae > Ambystoma > Ambystoma mexicanum. The sequence continues at coordinate 1,200,961,147 of NC_090924.1, forward strand.
CCCCAAGGATGGCAGAGTTGCCTTTATATATAAAGACACCTTGGATTTTCATGAAGTAGCACTTTAGTTGACTGTGGGCTGCTGCTCCATGCTAAGCTCAAGGTTAATGACAACCTCACCTATAATTTCCTTACCCTATATAGCTTTTTTACCATCCTTTAAGAGCTTGAAGGAAAAAACACCCATGATACCAGCCTTGTCAAGGATGATGCTTGGTGCCTGAAGATTCAGGATGATATGATGTCTTAATTACAGAAGCTTCACCTTAACAGTCAAAACAATCCTCATCTCAATGCTTCTTTCAATCTTGTGCAGTCTCGATCCAAGCCTCGATCCCATCACCTCTCCTTAATACATTATCCCTCACCTTTTCTTTAGCCATGTCTCTGAACACACTATAAGGAACATTATTAATAACCTCAAGTCCACACCATGTAAGGGAGACATCTGTCCAGCATCTATAATTACCTCTAGCACTGATTCATTAATGCCTCTCATTACCAGGATTATCAATACCTACTTTGTTGAAGCTTCTGTTCCCAGTGATCATAAACAGTTTTTGATTACCCCCCTCTTGAAAAAGGAATCTCTGAACCTATTAATCTCCTCCAACTGCAGGCCTGATAACTGGGTCTCCTTTCTCCTTAAGATTCTGGATAAGGTGGCTTATTGCCATGTTCAGCACTTATTGTAAACCTTCTGAGCATTTGACAATCCGGCTTCCGAGCATGCCATGGCACTAAAACTGCCTTGATTTATACTAAAGCTAACATTGATAACATCATTGATCACGGTCACACTATACTCCTTATGTTATTGGACTTATCGGCTGCTTTCAACCTAGCTGATCATTCTATACTTGTTGATTGTTTGGCTGTTGTTGCTAACTTCTCTCCATCGGCTTCTGATTGGGTCAATTCATTCCATTCCAAAAGACAAGCCAAAGTCTTCGTTGATGATGCTTCTGCTTCTTGATTGCATTGCCGCTCAGGGATTTTGTTTAGTTCTCACCCTATATAACATGTATACCCAGTCTCTGTTCAGTCTACTTGATCATGTGGATGTGAGCTACACTAACTATGCTGATACCCAGATATTGTTACAACTATCTGGCGATTATGACAAATATTCTCATGGCTTGGATGGATACAAACTCTCTTGCTGAACAATGCAAATACCAAGCTGCTTATCCTTGGTATTAACAATCAAGAAGCAATACACCGATTACTGCTCCTCTTCAACCATTTGCTGCACCAGTAAAGTAGCTGACAAAGTTATGACACTAAGATTCATTTTGGACTCTGAACATTCTATGACACCTCCTATTAATCAGCTTGGATCATATTGTGCATATTATCTCAGACTACTCAGGCACATTAGATCCTACCTCTCTGACACCAACTGTAGTCTCATAGCTAGGGTAATTGTGGGTTCAAAGCTGAATTACTGCAATGGCCTTCGCCTAGGTAATTCACAAGTTAACCTTCAGAAATTGCAAGTTATCCAGAATAGCGTGGTTCGCTTTGTCTGTAGTCTTGCATACCGGGATGTGTTACCTGTGCCAACCAGTCCTTACACTGGCTTCCAGTCTAGGCACATGTTAAACACAAGATTTTAACCATGACACATAAATGCCTGCAAGGTTCTGTCCCTGCTTATCTTGTCAGTCGCATTAAATGCTCTGTTCCTAGGAGATGTCTTTGCTCTAAGGATTCCTTTCGGCTGGATATTGGTTGTTTCAAGTGCATTTATTTTTATTAATTGAATATTTATAAGGCTCCTACACAGCTAAAGGTGTTTCGAGGTGCCACAAGACAAAAAAAGGGGAAGGGAGCAGGGGAAATATACAACAGTAACAATCCTGCTGGGCCTTGTGACATTCAGATCGTGCAAGTGCAGTAACAAGAAGTGCAAAAGAAGGGGGCAAGGGGTGGAGCTGCATACAATGCAGAGGAGATAGTAGGGGTGTAGGGGCTAGGCAAGTGCTGAGGGGTATCAAAGGGGGGTAAGTGCCATGGGTTATTTGGGGTGGGGAGCACCAACTAAGTGCGAGAACGGTGGGGGAGCACCAGACTGAAGTGGGATGCTAATCAGGGAGGGGGGCCAGGAAGGGCAGTGCTGATAAAGGGGAGGGCTGGTATAGACTGTTAAAGGATGGACTGGTAGCCTGTAAGACTCGTAGGGAACCATGCCGCCAGTTGGCAGAGGTGAAATTAGACAGGGAGAGGGAAAGAGGTAGAGAAAAAAGCTGGGTTTTGAGAACTTTCAGAACTTTCAGAACTTAAGGAAGCCCGGCTAAAGTCTGAGAGGGCTAGGGAGGCTATTCCAGAGGGGGGCCGCTGCGGCAAAGAGAGATCTACTCACCACTCTCTGCTTGGAGAAACATCTGATCAACAGAGATTTTGAGCTAGAGTCCTAGCAGGAAGATATTAAGGGAGAGAGTGTTGTTATACCGAGTTTCGAGGCCCCAGAAAGCCTTGTAAATGATGTATGGGCTCTTGAATTTGATCCTCACAGCCACCAGGAGTTGCAAAATACCGTCAATTCCATGTTCACCTTTGCTCCCCCAAACGCTTGTAACAGCCTGCCTCTCTCCCTCTGCTATCTCCCCTGTAACTTATATTTTAAAAAGTCCTTAAAACCTACCTATTTGCTTTTGGATAGACTCTTTTGTTTCCTGGGGTGACCTTAGATTGATGGTCTTTCTTTTTGTGATTATTCCCTGCCTGCAATATTCTTCTTCTCTTTTAGCACTCTGCGGCCCAGGAGTGTGGGGTGCTGTACAAATAATAAATAATAATAGTAATAATAATGGATTGTCCATTTCAGCTTTCACACAACCTTTGCTCCATCAGGTGCAGGAGCGAGCTCAGTGAAATTTACAGGTATCTAGAATGTATTGGTAAACAAATAAACAATTTAAATGCATGCTTGTGAACACACATTCCTATCAAGTACTACTAGAAAACAAGCCTACTACACGTTCTTGCACATATGAATGAGTATTTGTTTTCTCTCCCATGTAATTAGGCAAGTCAATCAAAATGGCATTCCCTGTGAAGCCATGCCAAAAATCTCTCTAAAGAATTAAGCTTGAGCAAGAGATAAACCAGCCAGTTCTAAAAAGAAAGCTAGCAGTGTTGTTCAATCTGGGATCGAACCCTCCCAATTCCTTGGAAGAATGCATGGCCAGCAGTCAGCATCTGGCACAGCAGATGCAGCTATTAGTATCAAACCTAATAGTGAATAAGAAAGTGGTGTTTAACCAAAGACATCACCTAACAGTGAACAAGGAAGTGGTGAAAAGACAAATGCATCACCCTCTTTGATTCCTGGGGAGAAAATGTGTCTGGTGCTACAATGCTGGAGACAATCTTTGGTGGTGAACTACAGTCAGAGGAAGAGGGAAACACACTAGAAAGGCTGGGCAGACTGTAGTAGAAGGCAAGCCAATGTATTCAGAAGAAGATGGGAATGCTGCTGAATATTAGAAAAAGCAGAGGACAGCCATTCATAGACATTGCTCCTTTCAGTCAATGATGATGACAGTGATACTATAGACCTCTGGGGATGCAGTAAAAGGAAGATGCAAGAATTGACAACACACTCTAGTGGTGATGATGATAATGGTGTTGATCATAGCCCGGGATATGTGAGTACAAGTGACAACACAAGTAGAGCACTAGGCAAGCAACATCTGTTACACCCATCAGTGTCATTTCATGTTTACCAAAACAAAAAAATAAATTCAGAGTATGGTAAGTAATCTAAGTTTGCCTAGAAGCAAAGTGGAAACAAAAGACAGCAATCTAACAACCTCAGTAGCCTACGTGTCCACTTCAGAACTGGTAAGCACCACCAAAAATCTGGGAAGCTCTGCCACTGACTATGCCAACGTAGAAAAGGTCACATCAGGGACATGGGAATGTTTATCACTGATAAGACCAATGAGTGCTGCACTGTATTTCGAGCCTACACTGTGTTACAGTGTCCGGAGCAGAGTGGAGTCTTTCACTTCATTTTTTTGTAACAGGGGGAGGTGGCTTTGCCTACATTAGCCCCTCTACCGGCGGAGCACAGTGGTGTGCTACAGTGTGTTTCGAGCCTATGCTGTGTTGCAGTGTCCGGAGCACAGTGGAGTATTTTCACTGTTTTTGTAGGAGTGGGAGGTGGCTTTACCTACATTAGCCCCTCTACCGACAGAGCACAGTGGTGTGCTGCAGTGTGCTTCATGTTTGGCGGTTGAGATGCTGGGCCTGGACGAGCAACTCGTAACATGCCTCTTCATTAACAGTGAGCATATTTAACATATCATCTGCTCGGCACAGTTGCCTTCGCTTCTTTCACTTCTTCTGCTACACTTGCTTAATTGCCCTTGCCGAATCCCCTGCAGCCCTTTAGGAAAGGCCCTAGCCTTTTTTGAGCCTTGCCGTTAAGCCGCAATACGTTTACTCACATGACTTTGTATGTGCATGCATCCATCTCTAACAACAAGAGTCACCACAGTTGCCAGTGGGGTGGGGTACCTTTTATATATTTTTCATCAGAGATCCTGCAGATCAGAAGGACTAGGGGAGAAGAACCAGCATCTTTCGGTACTGTTGTGGATTTGATTTTTTGACGTGGGAGCTGTGCTCGTGATATTCCACTCTTCCTGGTGCCCCCGTCTTTCAAGATCACCAGATTGCGTTTATTACTGGTGATGATAATATACACACTTCTTCTTTCCTCACTTATTTGTTTATTGTTGGCGGTGGAGTCAGTCTGAGGCCACATTTAACTGCTTTAACTGACTATGGGCCTTGTGCTCTGTTTTATTGAGTTTGCTATTTTATCTATTTTATATTCTATATCCGGTTCTGCATCTGTTTGATACTGATTAATTGAATCTGTGTTCGACAGTTGTAGGTAGTTTTGTGACGTGTAGGTTGAAAGAGTGATTCCCTGTGACAGGGTAAAAGGATGAGGAGTCAATCAAAAACACATGATAAATTAAAAAGGTGAAACAGGATGTGATGGGGGCCAAGAATGATTTTACCAATTTAGTTTGTCCTATTACTGTTTTTTTTAGCCCCCGTGCCCCTACAATAAGTATAACCACAGAACAAATTGAAATTAATTTACCCAATTTACCCAATACTACTCCAAGTAAAATAACTCTGAGTGATACTTTACATTCATTTACTATTGATAATAATGGTTATTTTCTCAACATATGTAATCATTTAAGGGAAATTCATTGAGGCCACCTTACAAGGATATGGAATTTATAAAGCCAACTAATCTATCAACTACTCCAAATTGAACTGGCGTAATGTCTGACTTGGTAGATACTGATTGTGAAATGGATGAAGAGTCTAATGATTCACATTTGAATCTATCTGATAAGAATGATATGGAAACAATGACACATACACATTCTATGTTACCATGTCGGCCAAAATTGATGCCTTATTTGAATTATGCACTAGATTGGGGGAAGATCAATATAATTTGAAACCATTGGTAATTAGAGCAATGGATGGAAGAGGTCCAGTTGATATCTATGTTCCCTTAATGGTTGATTCTTGTAGCCCACTTGGCCCTCTTGGCACTCATCACATAGATCTTATGAATATTAATGAAGCTCAAGCCTTACAGCCTAATGAATTGAAGGCATCATTCGACAATAACTTATCTGAGGCAACGATTAGAATACCAGCAGTGACTGAGGAACAGGTGGTTATCTATGCCACCAACGAACCTGATGCCACTGAAATTCTGTGCCAGGAAACTGAGGTGATGGAAAACTCCACCTTTCAACCTTAGACTAATAAAGGTACTAAATTGAATACAAGAGGAATACCCATACATTTATCTAGCTTGCCTCTTTTACAAAGAATGGTGTGCAATACAAAAGAACAAAGACTAGTTGAAGACAAAGCTATAGGTGATTTATATATTTCACTGAAGTCCTCCAATACTATCATTACACGTCTCTGCAACAATGGGGAAATTAGACAGGTAGATCTTTGAGGTCCGCTGGACAAATGGATTACAAAATATTCAGTCTCATGTACACCGGCACAGCCACTACCAGAAATAGTGGGTGATTCTCCCAAATCCAAAGCGGCCTGGTTAATTTCTAATTCCCCTTTGAAACCTCTTGCTACACTGCCACTTAAGGCTATGAATACTACTGAACATGGAACCATGAAACAAGCTTTTCTATTTACTAAAAATGTGGATGATGTATGGAATAAGTTCAGTTTGTTTATAAAATTGGGGAAAATCAATCCTACTAAGGACAGTCCTTTCTTAAATCTAAATAGGCAATTAGAATTATGGAATTCCATACCTTGTATTTTTTTACTTCGTAATGAGGATATGAAGAGAATGGAATTACCCAGATAGGATAGTCTGATAATTAGGTATTATTAGAATTTCCATCCCCAGCTTTATTGTATTCATGTTCAGGTTTGCTACTAAAACTAGGATGCAATCTCATAACAAGATATGCTGAGCAATCTATTGGCCATAATGTTTATTTGTGAAATGATAAAGTCTGTTTTGCAAGTTTCAATGAGAAGAATTATATTAAACATAAAAAAAACTTAAAGGTAATGGGTTCTTCTCTAGTAGTTCCAATTGACCCTGTATCAATTCCAGCTCAATTAAACGACTATGCTGGAACACAGGAGGATATAATTATTTCTTAACTATTTAGAAGGTCAGGCACTTATTGGGTCTAGTCATGTCTTCCTACTACAAGAAACATGGGCAGTAAAAGATGTTATAATTGATGGGTACACAGTCATAAGACATCACGTAACTAAAGGCCCACCTGGGAGACCAATTATAGGTGCACAATCATTCTTATTGATTATTCCTTATTGTACAGAACTTAATTCCCAAAATGTGTTGTCTGTTGTATTGCATCTTTCTCATCTTTTGAACAATATATTGATTATCAATGTATATTCTCCCCTGGTGATGAAATCATTAATGAAATTGTATTGGTAATTGATAATATAATTAATATGTGGTATACAGATTTTCCAAATTAAAGTATTCTAATTGCGGGAGACTTAAACGCTCCCAACTTGAAGAAATGTAATCAGACACAGAATGAACGGTGTGATCCCATGCCCCATTTGGACTTGTTATTCTCTATGAAGGATACAGGGTGGAAATGGGCACAACTTTTTCATACATGATATATCCCATGCCTGAATTACAAGGGAGGCACCTCTGACATTGGATGTACTACCTGGACTAGTGGCACTGGTGCCTCAACCTTGGATTAGGTCAATGTGGATCACAATTTGTGGAATCAATGTGATCCTCTATTTAATGTAATGCTCTTAGTGACCATGCATTGTTGACATGGTCACTGACTACCTCCAAAACGTTTGAGATTATCCATTATGATGAGTCAGTTCATGTAAATTCCACTGGGAACACGATTACCTGGATTAGTAAAAACCTGGATAAATTGAACCAATTTATCGAGGAAAATGCCACTTGGTAATTCTGGCTCCAGAATAATAAATGCAAATTGAAGGAGGTGATGATGATTTTAAAAATAGATCTTGAAGTAAATTGTGTACACGGAGGTGGCACAAATATACACCGTGGGTGTTTTGATAGAGATATTATGTTAATCAAGAAGCATTATCAAAGGCAATGTAGAGCTATTGATAAGGACTTTTCACTTAGTAATGATGCAAAGTAGTGGCACAAAACACTGGAATACACTAGATATAAAAACTGGATAAAAATGCATACATCTTCAATTTACTAATGCTAGTTAGATATATATTTCAAATTATTGAGTAACATGGATGAACAAATATTCTTTACTATGATTAGAACTAATAGTCAATCCCTATCCAATATTGAAACCAACTCGATTAGTATGCAAGATTGGGCCAAAGCATTGACTGAGCTGTATTTGACAGCTCAGGTCCCCTCAACGTATATTGATTTTATAGAGCTACCAGTTATTTTCTGAAAGGGTTTGATATGGAGGATGTTTTGATTGTTCTATCTCCAATCAATAGCGCATGAGCTCCGGGCCCCAATATGATTTCAAGCAACATTTTGAAGGATAACTTGCATTTTTGGGCCCCAGTACTTGCAAAATTATTTACATGTATAATATGAGATGGCAATGTTCAGATTAGCTGGCAGAAATCTATCATGTTCCCAGTCTTTAAAGGCGGAGACCACACCAAAACTGGCCAAGATTTTTTTGCTGCTTTGCTTTTAAGACACTTTATTTCTGATTCTGATATCCTGCCACTGTTTCAGACTGGCGTTACTGAAGGTATGAACATGCTGACTAACATTAGCATGCTCAACTATTTTATTGCTGCTACTAAACAGAACAAGCAGGTTTGGTTGTGTGTTTTATGCATTTTAGTAAAGCCATTAACACGTTTTCTAGGCCGTGGCTTTGGAAACAATCAGAAAATGGGGATTAATCCTATTTTATAAAATTTTATCATTTCATTATTTTCTGACACTACTGTCAGAATCAAGCTCAATAACGCTGGTGCACTTACCCTTGATATTTCTACTATATTTTTACTAATACAGGTATTAATCAAGGGTGTGTACTAGCCCCTGCTTTGTAAACATTGTATGTAGCAGATATGGATGCATTTATTTTAAAAGTCTGTAACTTTCCTCCTATGATTGGGACCACCCCAGTACCATGGATCAGCTGTGCTGATGATCCTATAATTATGGAATGCACCCGTATTGGGTTGAAATGCTCACTTAATGCTTTAGTTGCATACGCCCACAATAATCATCTTTGAATAAATGGTTTAAAAAATAAAATAGTAACATTTGGACATAGTAGAAGAGCTGTTAAATCTGCTTGGTTTATTAATGGTGTCAAGCTGGAGGTAGTCAACATGTATAACTACTTAGGAGTTCCTAATAAAAATGCTCCTTGCAAGGACTTTTACTGCACTAATGTACGTACAAAGGTGTTGAAAAGTGGCTCCTTCTATTGAGTACTTTAGGTACGAAAGGTGGCAGCAACATCGGGATAAAGGTTTTCACCACCAGTATAATCCCGACCATCACGTACGGACCTCCAACCATACTGGAAAGTAAATTAGATGGGATCATGAATTTAGAAGGAAAAATTACGCATACTATTTTAAATGTTCCTCAGACAGTCCCGGTAACTGCGCTTCGTATGGAATTGGGTATTTCATCTATCAAAACTATACAATTGATCCAGAAATGTGCTTTATATCTTAGTATCATCCGAACTTCTATGAATGAAAAATCGATCTTGGGACTTATGTTGGAACAATATAGTAAAAATAGTAACAACCCATTTTTGGTTAATTTGAAAGAATCTGTGGGGGACTATCTGAAGCTTTTTAATTTAGATCTCGTGGAGATATTAATTAATCCTAACCGAATGAATCTTAATAAGAAGAAAGCAAAAGAGCATGATAGTGCTATGAATATTTAGTAATTATCTAAGTACATCATGTACAAGGAATATAGCACTCAGTCTTTCACATTGACTATTGCACGAGCATATCTTACTAAAATATGTGATAAAGAAGTTAGAAGATTCATAATCTATTTATGTGTTCATATTACCAACTCTTGAACACGCGGGCAGCTGGATTCAGATTGCAAGGGAGGAAAGGCTTTGGTGCCTGTGTGGCATAAAATTGAAACCTCTAGACACATTCTTATTCAATGTATAAAACTACTGAGGAAGTATGTTCAAGGCCATAATACATTTGTATGTAACATCATACATATTGAAGAGGATCAGTTCTGGGCTGCAACTTTTTCAGCTGAATCAGTGGTAAAGTGCTGCTTATTTCGTTTGGAAAAGAGCCTAATAATCTCCCAGAACTTGATTTAATTGAATTACATAATAATATGTATGGAATTGTGAATGTATATTAATAATATACACTTTTATGTGTATATTTATTTTGTATTATGTAATTGGATGTGTTGTTTTATCCCCATCTTTGATTTTACGATGGTTTTATGGGTGATATTTATATTTATATTTCTAGTTATCTTAATGCTATTCTAATATGAATTATGAATTATTATTAATTTAATCTACCTCAATTATGCATGACTTTTTAAATTATAACAGAAATGTCCCTTATTGTTCTCCATGTATTGCTTGTAATGGAATGTTTAGAAATGTATCTGCAGATCATTTTCTTTTAACATTGTGTAAAGGTTTGTATAAACCATGAACACAAATAAATACATTTAAAAAGAAAGAACAATGCCTGCCATGCAAACTACACACTGTGCTAAACACATGCATTGCAGGAAGATGTGCATGCATTATGCACTGCAGAAATTGTGGGGTAATTTGAAACACTATAATGGAGGGATATTGTGTGCCCCTCAGGTGAAGAACACAATTGTGTCAGTTACTTCAATTTCTTTTGAAGGGATACTACTTATGGTCAATGAAGAAGATTGTGATAATGAAAACATCCTCAAGGTATGAGCAGGGCGTCAGGTCCCTTTCTCCCGGTACTCTACAAAAAGCACAAACATGTCAGCACTGGCCACTTTTAGTTACACGCATTGACCAATGCATCTCTGCCTGCAATGGTAATATACTTTCACAAACTAGTCTTAAACAATACAGCTCCAAGACTGATTTCACCTAATCTATAGATTACCATAGAAAGCATCCCTTAGTGCATGGTACTAAAGTGAAGATGGAAAAACGAACAGCTTTTCAATCCTGCCTCATTATTTAGTTGACTCAGAAGGACACTTTGGAATCGTCAAAGCTGTTTCTCCAAATGATCATGTCCCAGGTTGCACATATTGGTCCACAGTTGTAGGGACTGATCTTTAGAGAGTACATTTAGTGACAATTGGAAAAGCTCCTGATGGAGGTATACACCTTTCATTGCAACAGATCATGTATGCATTACTGCACATTCAAATGAATTTAAGGAAGTGTATGTCAGCTGCTCAACTACCACTACTGTAACTGTTTTAACTTGAACAATTGCGAGAAAACAACTATTTTAATGTGTTCAATTTTGAAGATGCACATAGCAAACATCTTGGCACTATTCAATGGCAACTTTTTTGGAAGGCTTATGGTTTGCTCTTGTTATCATAACTATTTTGCATGGAATGATGGATAGTTATTACTACATGTGCCCTGTTTTGCACACTACTTGTTCCTCATAGTACTGAACTTCTTAAAATATACAAAGTGGTTGCCAACATAATGATCATATGTATCCGTGTAAGATTGAAAGATGTGGTTTTTTTTGTCTCCAGCTTTGCCTCATGCAGGAGATTTCTACCTGATGGAATTCAACCATCTATATTTCCCAATGTCTCTGCAAGCAGCAAAAAGCTGTTAATGAACGTGTGATCCAGCACAATGGTTGAGCGAAGTCACCCATGTCATGTACTCACAAAGTCACCCATGTCATGTACTCCAAATGAATAGGGTCATATGAACTGCTCACTCAGGTAACATTGCCTTTTCACTGTGCTTCACAGGCTGTCAGCAATGATTGTCCAACCACCTGATTCCACTGGTTCATGTACTCAAAGACCAGAGTTTTATAATGGTATGGGACATTAGAGAAAAAGAGAATTTAGAAGCTCTGTTTCTAGGGGAGACAATATTTGCTCCGAAGAGTTTATCTCTGAAACTTTAAACTAGTTTTACAGATCTAGACTGTCTACTCGTTTGCCTCTTTCATAGGGTGATAAGGATACATACAAGAGGTGGATCCAGAACTAAACATCTGCATATGATAGGAAGTATTTGCAAATAAGAGGCCATATTCCCACTTGCAGCCTCCATGGAAAGTAACTGGTGAAATGTTCATTTTTTCATTGCCACCTCTCTAATGCCGTTATCTGTTATGAGTAAGCACCCAGCAAAGTTCAGGTCTGGCATCATCTACAGGACTTTCCTAAGTTTAATCAAAATCACAGAACCCTATTTCGAAAGTCTGGAAGGTTCGGCTCAATGCACTTTGGAAAGTAGTGCATATTGTAAATGGGGTTATTCTTCTGAATTATTCAGTGCAACTGGAATCTTCTTTACTACATAATAAATAGATGTGGCCGATTATGTTTAGCCACCTAAACATTTGGCAGGATATTTCGATGATAAATAAATGATGTGGGTAAAACAACTTTGGCATCATTGTAGGCATAAAAAAAACTTCACAAAAACATACTCATAGAAAATGCAACATGCCCCTGTCTAAAGGAATACTACCACTATCCTTCAAAAAAGCGGTAATGGCAACCATCCAGAAACACCATGGGGAAAACTCTTCTATGTCATGTAAAAACCAGCGTATATCTACACCTCCGTTTAAGGACAATGGTTTTTGAAAGGACCATAACAAAACAATTTCAAAAATATAGCAAAAGCACCATCGTCTTCTATGACAAATAATCATACTTTAGACCTTGAATACACACTTGCCCATCACTGTTGCATACAAGAGCAGACATATTACTAAAGTTAGATGCTAACTAACACCTAGCTATCGTTTATATGGACTACTCTGCAGTGTATAATACTGTGTATGATGCTGTGAACCATGCCATTCATCTAGCAATACCACAATCACATATGGGTTTCAAGGTCAAGGCCTTGGAATGGATTGGGCCTCATTCACAGAAGCGTTTTATAATGGCAAAACTCCATTGGAAAAAGTTCTGTGATTACGGCCCAGAGCCCTTCCTAGAGTACTGTTCAGCAAATCTAAATAGATGTCAACACTAAATAGTCACCCTTCTGTGCTGGGTTCCTGTGGGATGTTCACTATCCCCTGTCTCCTTAATGTCTACACACAACACTTAACTGAGTTCTTTGACCATTTTAACATTGCTTCCAACATGCTTGTCAATGACAACCGACTGTGAATACACATGGACTCTGACTTTCATCCAACATTTCTAATGTTTTCCAAATGTCCCTCTGTTAGTCAAACCTGGGTGTCCAAAAGCCAATTATTCCTAGAGAAGCCTGGGGTTCGGCACTGTCAATAAACTGATCCACAGAACTTTCAATTAAATTGATTACGGAAGAGAAGACTGACAGTTCCAGGTTCTGAGCTGTGGAATGTTATTAAACTCGAACTGACACTGCAACCATACATCTGAAATTCGGAAAAGAAATACAAAACCTCCAGTTGAAAACATAACAGGAAATATGTGTGTGTGTGACACTACTTGTAAAGGACAGTACTGGCATTTAATGGAATTGCTTTAGTTCCTAAAATTAATATCTAACCAGACCCTGAATTTGGTATCCTGCACAGCATTTGCAAAATGGTAAATGCGTATTCTGCTTGAACATTTTCCATCCCTGCTCAAACTTTCAGAACAGCTGACAACCCTGATCAGGTGGCAATAACATGCATGCAGGCATGCCATATTTGCCAATTTTGAAAGTTGTCTAGCATGATTTGGCATGCTTCATCAGAAGACTACGAACATTCAGCCATGTAATGTCATTCCTCAAGAATCTCTTTGGCTACTCCTTCGAGTGCATATCATGTTCAAGATAGCTTACATCAACAACAATGCAGCCAAACCCCAAAATCCACTCTCTGTGTAAGACCCTCGACATCTCGAGGCCAGAACACCACCAGAAGATTCTGGGTGAAAACAGAGAACTACAAGAGGGTATCAATACAGGAAACAGTCCTTTGTGTGCTATACACTCCATAACAAGTTAGCAATGCAGATATGACAAGTCCTTTCCAAACTACACTTCAGAAAGGACCTGGAAAACATATCCCCTTTTCTCCCAATCATCACCCCATGCACCCTGCACCCATTCCAGCCCTTCCGCTACCCCCACCCACCCTTATATGTTTCACCCTGGGATAGGTGCCTCCCATATGCTCAAAACTCAATTGCTTCGTAACAAGAATAACACTTTATAAACTCTGCACAAACCTTCATACATGCAGACATTCTCCCACGTGTCGTCTGTCTTTGTGCTATGAAATAGCCAGGATACAAGTAGCACTTTAAAAAACAAGTAATATATACAATAGGGTGAGCAACTCATATTTACACTGTGCAATACATGCCATGAACTCCATGCAGTAAAAAACCAGCCTCTGCCTAATTGCTCCATTTAGTCCCTGAACAAGCAACAGCAATCCCCCCCCCTTTCTTCATTGGCATCCTGTAAAAAATTGATCCCATTTAACTTTCTGCCTGCCTGTCAAATTTACAATACGGTTCAGTGCCCACCAACCTTAAAAACAGAGCCAATACGTACCATTAAATTAGAAAACGTAACTGTACTGAACGCCCATAGAGGCCAGAAAATATGTGTGGTTTCAGACCAATCCTATGGAACGATCTACCAATCCTGCATCCATCAATTCCCTTCCTTGCCCCTATTCAAGAAACTCATGAAGACCTGGTTTTTATCTGAAGACTAATGGGCAAAGTATTCTGTTGGACTAACACCTATGATCGATTCACTCATACCCAGACTCCCAGTGCTGAATCTTGATCATTCTTTTCCCTAGTAATAATTTCGTTTGTGGTGGGTCCTTCATACACCTTTCAGTAAATACCTATGCAATTGCATTAAAGGATGATTAGTGCCTACACACATTTCAAGTGCAATACACTATGTTGGGCCAGACCAGGCTTAAAGAAACATTTACTAGTTGAGTTTTGGTTGGGACAATTTTATGAAACTTAACTCATTTAGTGTTCTGTGCATTGAGACTCATTCAGGGTTGGAAGCGGTAGTAGGTTGTCCTTGGTGTGGGAACTTTAAATTCCCTCGTTATACACAATCACTGAGTACATTTATCCATACTTGCATTTCGGGTCAGGTCATCAACATCAGGTCAGGCTGACAATACACAATTAGTCTAAAAAGGCTCCAAGGACTATGCCATCTTTCAGGACTGCAGATTCTTTTTTAATGTATTGTAGAGCCTGATCCAGCAACCCAACACAATTAGCATATGATGATGCTTGTGTTTGGTTTTTGTTTGTCTTCAAATAACTACATTTTTTCTAGAAGCTTATCCATACACATTGATTCTGACAACTAAATACAGTAATGTATGAGTAAAACTAAATACAGTCATTTATGAGTACCAAACACACAGTTTACTGACCAAATGGCAGCTAATTTTGCATGTTCCTACTCTTGACAAGTCTCATGGTAACCAATTATAAAAAGGGAATGCATCATTTGAATGAAAAAGAAAAAGATGTTTGCATTTTTGCCAAGGTAAAAACGTTGTTAAAGGGACCTTATGGTTCAGTTGCAAAAGAGAGATGTTATAGTTACTTTGGACTAATAACAATCTATGCATATTATGGTTACAAGTAAAACTGAAACCCTCCAGAAATTTGCCAGTTATGGTAAGCTAAGCAAACATAACTAGCACCACCACTGTGCACTGCTAAGACTAATACCCATGAAATCAAAGATGACATCACAATTATCACTGATGCCATTACACGTCTGGCTCCATCTTTTATCTTTACTGACATATCTAGGCCAGGTGGTTTTCTTCACTGACAGACAGGAACTAAAAACTGAAAAGGTACTATCTTTGTAGACCCTACCCTTCTCATATGTTCTTACACAACTTTTCTAAGTGTCCATTCACCTGATATGACACATATACATAAGGAAGGAAGCAAGCTTGAAACACAGCAATCATTTGTGTGCATAAAGATACTCAGTTAGGTTATGAACACTTTGTCTGGTAGTACTTCCGCTTGTATGCTTACTTTACTTTCCCTGTATATGATCATATGTGTGTGTGTTATTCTTACAATACTTTCCTTAGGGTCCAGTCATATCATATGGTACATATACAAAGCGGAATAAGCAGGCTTGAAACACAGAAATCATTTCTGTTCATGAAGATAATCAGTTAAGTTATGAACACTTTCTAGTAGTGTCGCTACTTTCTTGCTTACTTTACTTTCTCTGTATGTGCTCATATTTGTATACATTGTGCTCTCTTTATTTTATGTCTGTAGTAGTACAAATACAAACTAAGTGGGTCTTCATTACCTAATTTTTACATGTTTCACAGTATGCAAAACTGTAATACGAAACATTTATCACTTTACTATCCAACATGGCAACATTATGAATATTCCACCTCTATGATGTATGCTGCACACAATCCCTATGTTTCTACATGAGTAGGTTCCTTTACTGGAAAGAATTCCGTAATACAATGGTGTGTTCGTTAATGAACTATGTAGCTCATGATCTTTCTCCCCATATCCTCTCATAGTTTTGTATGAACATTACAATAAGAATCCCTTCTACAGAGGTTTCATGAAAACTAAATGCGCATGTGATGTCATCAGTGATGTTATCAATAACATTTGTGATGTCATATTTGATGTCATGGGTGTTAGTCTTGGCAGTGCACAGTGGTGATGTGAGTTATGGTTGCTTCGCTTACCATAACTGGCAAATTTCTGGGGGTTTTCGGTTTTACATGTAACTTTAATATCGGTGGATTGTTATTAGTCCAAAGTAACTATAATGTCCCTTTAACAAAGTTGTTGCACTGAATTTGATAGGTTTTTATCACGGCAACTGAACCATAGCATCCCTTTAACAAAGTTTATCACTGAATTTGATAGGATTTAGCAGCGTAACTTAACCATAACGTCCATTTAACAAAGTTTTTTCACTGAATTTCATAGGTTTTTACCAGGATACCCTTTCTTTGTATAGCTATACCATACCTGTGGTTGGTGCCCCCCCACTACCTTCCATTCCCTTCCTTTCCTAATGTGTCATGTCTAAAAAACAAAAATACAAAACAACAAAAACCAAAAAAAAAGCTTCTTTCAGAGCCACTTTTCAGAGTTTAAAAATAGATGTGGCAATAAATTAGTGCAGGCCCCGTGCAACCTGTGAAGTCAGCAGTCAGTCCGATGACCTTTACAATCTTTGGGGTGGTGCACTATCAAAAAACATTGCACTCTTCACCGGGAGGAAGTTGCGGCTCTGGAAAGAGCCTTTTGTAGTGTTTATTTTGTGTTTCGAAAAGTTCAAGTGGCCAACACCTATTGGAAAAATGGTTGCTATACTTGCAAAAAGGGCTGCAATGCATTTTGGATATTTCAGAGAAAAATCTGATTGCCAGCATAAGTAAGATTGACTCCATCTCTACGAAAAATGTTTGTGCTACCAAACATAATATTTTCATTGTGCCAACATCACATCACTCAAACAAGCGCAAACAGCATTGTTGACATTGTGCCTCGCTTTCACCATGTGTAGACCAAATGAAGAAGAACGCAGCCACATTTGTCTCTGTGCAATACGATAAAACATTACTCGGGAGTTTGTAAACATGTCCATGACTTTCCCAAGTTCCTCTTTCATTGTAAACTGCAAGGAGATTTCAGTAACATATCCTAAACTGTTCCGTCCACAATGAATAATAATAATGTCTGGATGACAGTGTGTCATCAAAGTGGCACAAAGAGAAACCAAATCCAGCTACTTATGCACTCCATACCTACGCAAACGTTTTGAAAAGTATTAGGGTTGACGTACTATCTAAAGAAGCACAATCTATATTAAATACCAAACACATCCATGCGCTCTAGGACCATAACTCATGTGCTACTGAAGTCATGGAACAATTAGCACACAAAAATGTAAACTGTATGTCCTTGATGCCAACTCTTGCAATCTGTGCACAATTAAATGAAACAATGCAGAAAAAAGAAATGCAACCAATAGTTCAAATTTACTCCACAGACAAACTGGACGTGCACTGTATGATACTGCCCATGTGTCAACACGCCATACCACGACTAAATACCTTAGAAAACTCTATCTCTAACACAGCTGGTTTAGAGAAAATATTGACATTGTCTTTAAACTGTAGAGTGAGGTTAAAGAGTAACCTCAATGTGAAGCAAGGATTAGTTAATGGAGCACTTGGTACAGTTGCTGGCTTTCAAGCATACCGACATGACAACAACATTCAGTTTGTCAATATTCACTTCGACAAACTTTCAGAAGTTAAAAATTAAAAGGATAGGACGCTGAACAGTCCGATTCATTCTTTTCAAATACATGTATGTATGCAGAGAATAATTTTCTCTGTCTCTAGCATACGCAGTCACCATTAATGATTCACAAGGTCTTACCCTAGACCAAGCATTAATAAATATTGGCCGCACACTGTTTAAAGAAGGCATGTGTTACATAGCACTGTCGCACCTACGTACACTTGAAGGACTATTTCTACTCAATTTTGATGCAAGTAAAGTCAACGCTGATATTCCTTGTATTGTAGAATACAATAGACTAGGTGCACTCTAGGCACCCCATTTCAAAATGTACCCTGTTCCTTAAAAAGGTAAACTTTGTAAGAGAAAACTAGTGCAGAATCAACTTATACATGATCTCACAACAGTACCTCCAAAGCAGCTGGTACTTCATCAATTACCACAACAAAAGAAGGATCTACTGAAAGAAAATGCATAGGGAACTGCGCAAACAAAGTCAACTACCTCTTCAAAGAAACAACGTGCACTTCCATCAAAAGACTCAGACACAGAACTGTCTGGTCCATTCACATTTTCCAATACAAGTGGTGTAAATTGCTATGCAAATATAGCAATCAATATTATATTCCAATTGCCACCAATTGTTGAAAACATTTACTTAAATGGCACAGACCTATTGTGTTTGCAAATGTTAGTCCTTCACAGAAACGGAACAAACAATCCTGACAACACTTACAGTGTTTCTGGAATAAGGCAGGAATTGGACTACTGTGCAGGGATGGTGAGATTCACTATAAACACACAAGAAGATCCACAATTTCTAATGTACTTGCTACAAGTACTGGAAAACAAAAACATACCTATAAATGAAAATTTCCAGATTTCATACATGTGGAAACATGCATGCACTCTCTGCAGCCATGTAATGCACAAACATGTCCCTAATGAACGCTTTGTATATGTATCAATACCTAACTGTGAATCAATTTTATTTGATCAGCTTGTACAAAATGCAAACCATGGCATATTATGTACTACTTGCAATTCCGATAAACATTCAACCTTACAGATACAGTCACATAGCGAATACATAATAGTAATGCTTTTGTGTTACAATGCAGATGGTACCAAAACCAACTGCAAGCTGACTGGATTCACACATGGACAAATATCATTTGGCAAGGAAACCTTCACAACAGTAAGCATAATCTACCACACAAGAGCCACAACCAATGCAGGTCACTATACTGCATACAGTAAAACGAAATGTGGGTGGTTTGAATGTAATGATCCTTCCATTACTCTGAAACAGAGATTACCAGCAAATCTTGCAAACATGTACTTAATATTCTTAAAACCACAATGTATTACTAATCTGAGTATGAGTGTCTACAAAATGTCCTCAATAACCTTTAAATCCACAAATATAATAAGGCAACAGCTATCTAACAGAGAAAATGTACATCCACCAACAAGAGAAAACATGCTTGAAAACATACCCTGCAGAAGTGAAAAACTGTAAACAATTAGAATACAATAACTGGTATCTAACTACAACCATAATACTGCAATATAAGTTTTTCTGAGGTAACCCTGCAATACTTATTATGTATAAACATACCCTCAACAACTTCAAAACTATCAATAGTTAGAATACGCCAACAGTTATCTGACTGCCCCAAAATTCTGCAACATTACTGTGCAATACCACAGTACTTACAAAAAATTAACAAGCAAACGAATAAATGAATACTGCTAAAATGCAACAAGTAATAAACAAGTAGAATATGCCAACTGGTAACTGACTGAAACAATAGTACCACCACTTGCAACCAAAAACCATACACCTTTTCAAATCCCTCATACTACAATCAACCACCGAAAAGACTGTACCATATTACAACAAATAAACGTAGAAGGTTTTTGTTTTTTTTAATCCTGCATGGATTTCTTTTCCCCCACAGACTCAATGATTATGCGAACAAACACAGGAACTGAGTACATTGCACAGTACACTGGTTTGAAGCATAGTACGTGTAAAGTGCTAACTATGAGGGTCCACAAATGTCTGCTATGCAATGCAAAAACACATTACAAAATACGTACCCTAACATGTGATTTTTTCTTTTCTCACAGAGAATGAAAAAATAAATGCTGCTACATTTTCCCATACAACGCAAAGAACTGCATACAGCCTCAACAACATTCAGTGCATGCATGTATTATACTAGGATAGTTGTAGCCAGCCATATAATAATTCTGAACACAGTCTATGAAACCAACTGCCACACACCATGTCCACTTTCCTACAAATAGTATTACACTGCTGACAACCCACATGCCACTGTCAAAATGTTTGCTTGCATGGCTGTGTTATGCTGCAGTGATTGTTGCCAGAGCCTAGAGTCATGGGTGCATGGCATCCGGCCTACGGCCTCTGGCCATGCACCGAAGCAATAAACTATAACATAGTAAAATACCCAACAATCTGCCCAGTGGTGCTGTTGTCCATGTACTACTGTGGTGTCCGTGGACACCGTGATCACAGCACAGCCTTCTTTCATCTAAACAAATATAACATTTGAGCCATCTTTCACTCCCCCACCCTCTCCAGCCACTCTTACCCCCAACACACTCCCCAAAATTGGATTTGAACTCCGTTTAATGCTGCACTGTCTGCAGATATCCGCAGATCCAACATGTCAGATCATGAAAATGTGACGCACCTAGTGCTTCACTCCAGCCAATCGGCAAGCATGTTATATGTCCGCAGACATGACAGTGGCTTACTAGCCAATCAGAGTCCTGTTTGCAGAGCAAACAGGGAAGTGAGTCCACGGAGCGGACCCAGATATCACTATTTTTTTTTACATTACCTACATGTTGCCAGTTTTAAGTTCTAGATGGATTTTCGTCACATTTACAAAAATGCGCTTTTGGGACCAAGCCACTGCTCCTGCCGCACATTTGATGAAAATCCGTCCAGAGGTTTGAGCTGCAGGGGTGAGCAAAGTTTTGATCCATTCAGTCTATGGAAAAAATAAAAAAATGTTAGAACCCCCAATAACTCCCCCCCCCTTGACAAAACCTCACCAAACTTGCAAAGAGAATTCAGAGTGGGTCATATGCTTGTTTTACACATTTTGGTGAGGATTCATCCAGGAGAAGCGAAGTTATAAGCCACCCAAAAAGAGGTCTTCCTATGGATTTAGCAACTTAACCATAACTACACGGTTGCTACCGCTGGCCATGTAACAAACAAGGAACTTGCTCAGCTGTTATAGATAAATAATTACAACAAGCTGTTATGTCAACTCAGACATGGTTTGTCGTTGTTATGTACATTCTGTCAGATGAATATATTAATTTGGAACAAGCAAATGTATCGATCTGTGCAAGATTTCCCAAAAATAGTGAATTTAAGGCAATTGAAATTAGAGCTAAGAATTGGTGAGGCCCTGAATAAGCACATACTTTTATCTACACCAAATTGCCCCAGTAGTGTGAAACGGTTCTATGTCCTTTCATCGGCAGGCATTTCAAAGCCTGCAATTTAAACGTGTGTGAAAGTTCATCAAATTCGTTTTTTGGGTTGCCCCCCGAATCCCCACCCACCTGCCCCTATTCTTGACTATACCTCCCCCAACCACTTATCTGCCCTTTCCCACCCCCTGACACAAAAAAATTGATGAACTTCCGTACACGTTTCAATTGCAGGCTTTGAAATGCCTGACGATGAAAGAACGTCATACCGTATGAAACACATGCTACCCAATTATTCACTTACACTGTTTGTAACTAATGCAATAGAATCACAAATTATCAACTTATGTATAACAGGGTGATTTTTCAAACATGATTGTCAAAATTTTTGTGCACTACACGTTTTTTCAATTTTATTGTAGAAATATATTAAGATATTGAAAAAGTTCAATGAGTGTTCCAATGTTTCTACTTGCTTATGTGTTAAAAATCTATACAGGATTTTTTTTAAGGTTAAAACCTTATTGCTGCTGTAAATCTTCATTTAAACAATGTCTCAACAGAAAAAGTGAACAATGTGCAGTAATCCCCATTCCCTAACTGTAAAAAGAATTAATTTGCATATATGTTTATGTCTATGTTGAGTTACACATTATAATGAACTTGACAGCATGCACTGGTGTGATTTCTAATACGATTGGTGTAAACTTGAGTATTTCATTAATTAGTCCACTTACATGGTAGCTTCTTTGTTCCTTTCTACTATGGTGGTTTGGGGAGGTATTGTGGCAGGATTAAGACATTATTGTTCTAACAGGGTGTAAACCAGGTCTCCTGCAGAAAAATTAAATAACAAACTGTGGAAATCATAGTCTCCCATGTTCTGGTCCAGGCCTGCTACTGTATCTCCAACAAAATAATCATGACATAATCTACACACCTACTAGTTAGGATTTTGGGGTTTGAAGGATATATTTTAGTATATCCCTTTTAGTAGGATATATATTCCTCTATTTGCATGTAGGCGCAAGGGGTGTTCCATATTGTCCCTGTGTTTCTTTGTTAGTAAAGTTGGGAGGTTTGTTTTTAATGTACGGTGTTCTCTTGTTCTTACAGCAAGAAACTCTGATATTCTGTTGGTTGTCATAAATCACTTCCAGTACAGGGCATACAAATCTGTAAGCCATTTCATTTACGTCAAGAACATAATATTCTCTTTCTCAGGAAAAGTATGAACACCTTCTGTTCCTTCTGTTCCACCACAATATTGATTGAACTCTCTGAATGCCTATTACTCCGTTATTCCTATTGGCTGATGTAGGATCAAGCTCTAATACATGTGTGCCCATTGCACCATATCAATTATTTAACATACTCTAAAATATTGTTGTGTCTGATTTTTAATTAGTGTTTTGTTGGTCAGGATGTGAATGAATCTGTTTTTTTGGATGTAGGAATTGCTAGTAATCAGTCTAATATTTTCTTCTCCCCACGGGACCTATCTGTAATGGCAGGGCAGCTGGCACCTCTTTGTCGAGTTGTTGGACTTGTTGAACCTATGGTCCTGAACAGGGGTAAAGTCCTAAAAATAAAAGTGGGGGGACTCATCAACAAACACAATGGGATGTGATGTCACCAGAAATTAACACATCAATGGAAAATATGCACATTTCATTAAATTGGCTTTGTATAACCACCCAAATTACACAGGATGAATGGCATTTGCCTTTCATGAAATCAATACACACACAAAACCAAGAGAGGATATGTTCTTTTAATAGTGTTTTTTCAAACGTTAAAAGTGTGCAAGTTTTAAACTCCAAGAACCAATACAAATGTTTTCCCTGCAACTTGCAGTACCGAAATGGGACATTTCATCTTTAGTTGTTTGTTATTTTTCATCAGGTTATATAGTGCAGTTGTGAGTGTTCGGCATGTAAAGCTGATGACCGCAGTTCAATCCACAAGGTTGGCTTTAATTTGTAAATTCAAAGAGGACATTCAATGTTTCTCATTTTGGCTGGAGGGGACTGAATCAACCCTCTGAAAAAAGTGTGTGGACTGAGTCCCCCCTCGTGGACCCTCGACATGAGCCCTTGACCTGAATTTTTTTAATCCTTTTGTTGTAGTTTTAAGGACACTGTTGTCCAAAGGCAAAGTAATGAACTGTTCATATTGTGGTGCCAATGTTGTTGTTGCCAACTTCCAGATACCATAATGGTATCTGCACCTAGTAGCAGTCGTTTATGAATCATGGATCTATTCTGGTGTTCTTCCCAGAAGACTCTTCATGGTGAGCTGCGGAATTCTTTCTTCTTTAATAGGTTGCAGAATAATAGTTCCACACCAGGTTGATGTCTTTTATTCTTGAGAGATAATTTAGTGGCATACAATATGATAGCTGATTAAATAATATTTTATTAATTAAATTAACAGGGTTCTCCTAAATAGAAATGTGTGAAATTGGTAGTTTGTGCTGTCACTTAGCAAGCCCCGCCCACCTGGTGCCTTCCTGCTTCCCGCTCTTTTTCACCACTTAGCAAGCCACGCCCACCTGGTGCCTTCCTGCTTGCCGCTCTGTTTCACTACTTAAGGAGCCCTCCAGCTTCTTTTCCTTTGCAGATGGGGAGCAGGTGCAAGTGGATCTAGGTCACCTGGCCTAAGCCCCGCCCACCTGGTGCCTTCCTGCCTGCTGCTCTTTTTCTACCACTTAGCAAGCCCCGCCCACCTGGTACCTTCCTGCTTGCCGCTCTTTTCCACCACTTAGCAAGCCCCACCCACCTGGTGCCTTCCTGCTTGCTGCTCTGTTTGCCTACTTAAGGAGCCCTCCAGCTTCTTTTCCTTTGAAGATGGGGGGCAGGTGCAAGTGGATCTAGGTCACCTGGCCTAAGCCCCACCCACCTGGTGCCTTCCTGCCTGCTGCTCTTTTTCACCACTTAGCAAGCCCCGCCCACCTGGTGCCTTCCTGCTTGTCACTCTTTTCCACCACTTAGCAAGCCCCGCCCACCTGGTGCCTTCCTGCTTCTCGCTCTGTTTCACTACTTAAGAAGCCCTCCAGCTTCTTTTCCTTTCCAGATGGGGAGCAGGTGCAAGTGGATCTAGGTCACCTGGCCTAAGCCTCGCCCACCCGGTGCCTTCCTGCCTGCTGCTCTTTTTCACCACTTAGCAAGCCCCGCCCCCTGGTGCCTTGCTGCCTGCCGCTCATTTTCACCACTTAGCAAACCCGCCCGTCTGTTGCCTTCCTGCTTGCCGCTCTGTTTCCCTACCTAAGGAGCCCTCCAGCCTCTTTTCCTTTGAAGATGGGGAGCAGGTGCAAGTGGATCTAGGTCACCTGGCCTAAGCCCCGCCCACCTGGTGCCTTCCTGCCTGCCGCTCTTTTTCACCACTTAGCAAGCCCCGCCCACCTGGTGCCTTCCTGCCTGCCGCTCTTTTTCACCACTTAGCAAGCCCCGCCCAACTGGTGCCTTCCTGCTTGATGCTCTTTTTCACCACTTAGCAAGCCCTGCCCACCTGGTGCCTTCCTGCTTCCCGCTCTTTTTCACCACTTAGCAAGCCACGCCCACGTGGTGCCTTCCAGCTTGCCGCTCTGTTTCACTAATTAAGGAGCCCTCCAGCTTCTTTTCCTTTGCTGATGGGGAGCAGGTGCAAGTGGATCTAGGTCACCTGGCCTACGCCCCGCCCACCTGGTGCCTTCCTGCCGGCTGCACTTTTTCACCACTTAGCAAGCCCCGCCCAACTGGTGCCTTCCTGCTTGCCGCTCTTTTTCACCACTTAGCAAGCCCCGCCCACCTAGTGCCTAACTGCTTCCTGCTCTTTTTCACCACTTAGCAAGCCACGCCCATGTGGTGCCTTCCTGCTTGCTGCTCTGTTTCCCTACTTAAGGAGCCCTCCAGCTTCTTTTCCTTTGCAGATGGGGAGCAGGTGCAAGTGGATCTAGGTCACCTGGCCTAAGCTCCGCCCACCTGATACCTTCCTGCCTGCTGCTCTTTTTCACCACTTAGCAGGCCCTGCCCACCTGGTGCCTTTCTTCACCATCACCGTCTTGTGGCCAATGCTGGATTTGACTTTTATAGACTTCATTCATTCATGGTGCGTCACTCTTTCTCACCTCTCATGCTAGACTTCCTTTGCATCTTGTACTCATGGTGGCCCTGAATCATGCTGTTCAATCTTCATCTTGTATCCTGGCTTGCAACATTATGTGTTACTACTGACTTCTGCAATTGTATTCGCTCTCCACTCTTGCTTCTCCACTCTTTTTGACTACTTACTCCCTTTTCTCTCCTCCATTCCCTTCTCCATTTTCCTATCTCCTCCCCTTACTTTCTTCTATGCACTTACTCTATCAGAATAGTCCCTGGACCTAATATGATAGCAACCTCGTCTGTTTCCTCCACCCTCCCATTACTGTTTTTTTTCCTCCTCACCACCCCTCCAGCACTATCTGAAATGTCGTCAGGCCTAGTATGGTAGTCGCTTGTTTTGTTCCACCTCTCCCTTTCTGCACCCCTCTCCCTCACCTTTTGTTTTTCTCCGGCTCTACCAGAAATGTTGTCAGGCCTAGTACGGTAGTCGCCTGTCTGTTTCCATTTCCTTCCCACTCTCCCCCTCCCTTCCTTATCTATGACTTAGCTCTTGCACTTTCTGAAATGTCGTCAGGCCGAGTACGATAGTTAATTTCACATCCTTACTGTTCATGGCCTGTAAGAATGTGGTTGTATTTTCCCTTGTTCCCTCCCTTGCCTTGAAGCGCTTTGAAATTGAAACACATTGTGTATAGGCGCTATATAAATAAACAATCATATCATATCATATCACCAATGTAGTCAACTTGTCCACAAAAATGTAACCAATTTCATGAAATGTGCATACATTTGCAAAAATCAAAGAACACAACAAAGTACAAAGTACAGTTGCAATATAAAAAGGTGTCAAAGATAGTTTGATTGTTTTCAAAGACTAAGATATGCTGCAGAAAACCCTTGTGCAGGGCTGTAGATGGAGATATTCTAAGCAAGCTTAGAGGAAAATGTTGTATTTAGTGTGCTAAGAAAATCTGTTGCAAGAACCGACAATTAACCTTTTCTCAGCACACCAAATGAAAATAGGTTTCTTCTTATTTTGCTAATAAAATATCACACAGATTTGTTGGATTTTGTTTCAGAAGGAAAAACAAAAGATTTAAACATGTTTGTTAATTGTTTGCTGGACTTTCTTCCAGGAAGTTTGCATAGGGTTAAGATACGTGCATAATCCCCCAATTTAATGAAGTGAAAACATATCAATAATGTCTATTAATGCTTCTAGAATTGCCATTTTCTGACCGCTATTCATTTTGAATAAGTTGCCCACATGGGGAGAGATTGAAGAAGTTCCATTAGATTGTTTGTAAGACCATTTGTGCTGTGGACAAAAGGAAAACAAAAATAATCCACCAGCAGGAACTAATTCACCAAGTCAACTGTTCTTTTATCAAGGCAAAATGTGCATTGAGACTAATCACACAAACCATCACACACACCTACTGGGAGATTTGGGATCCTACGATCACCTAATCCTGAGATCTAACACCACCTGTCTGGCATTAGAGCAGATCATCTTGGATCATGTGGTAAGTCCGATATAGGAGATGGACACAAGCTCATGTTTAAATAGGATGCTTTATATTTGAAACTAAAGAAATCCGCCTCTAAGCCACACTGCTAAAATTAGTTCCCTAATCTAGAAAAAACTAAAACAAATGGGTTCTCATAGAATGTCTAACAAAGGAAATGGGTCCACTTTCAAAACTACTTTTATCTAATATCTGCCCTACCACTACAAAAAGGAAGGACAGACAATACAAGTTTTGACATAGAATACGATTAATCTCCCGCTTTTTAAATCAGTGTGGCTGGTTTTCTGCACACCATCAAATAGTTCTCAAGGGTTTTTCCAGCTGTAGGATGGGTGATTCCAATATTCAAACACATGTCATTTCAGCAAAACTGTCTCTTTACCACTGGTCCAAACTGCTTCTGATTTACCCCCTCCTCAGAGACATATGATTCTTATTTGCCAATGTTCACAAAAGACAGCTTTCCATTTTAACCCTGGTTGGGTAGCTCTATTACAAGCCTTGGGTAGGAAAAAAACGTGTTTAGTCTAGCTGTGGTTCTTGCCTTGGTTGTGATTTCAATAACCTCCTTCTGGAGTCTTTTGATTCCCGGCCAGTTGGAAGCTTTGGGCTTGCTCAGCCCTCGTTTTGTTGTGGATTCTCTCAGCCCCTCCTGGGGTCTTCTGGTTATCAGCCCAAAATTGGCTGGCCTCACCACCCACCACCTAAATTGAAGTGAATGTGTTCCATTGGATGCCTGAGTTTTCCACCCACCATGCAGACTATGTGGCTTTCTAGGTAAGCTCCTCCCGTGAGGGAGAAGCTCCTTCCTCTGTGCTGCAGTGCACAACAGTGTTTTTTTCCCTTCTGGTCAAGTCTGAGCTGTCCGCTTGCCCGACTGGTGTATTTAGGACCCTTTTGCCATGGATGGTCTGAGAAACCTGAAGTGTCTCCATAGCTAGTCCAGTGAGAGAGGATCACCTGAATTTTGGGGCGGGCTTGGGGAGTGGGACACCAATGGGTGAGACGTGGTATCCCCCTTTCTTTAACACCTTTTCCCCATCTTTTCACTGCCCCCCTCCCACCCCTTTTTGGCTGCAAACACTTTCTCACAACAAAATGAACAACGTACTAACACTAGAGACATTTATCTCACCTGTCCCAATACCAGGGTCAGACAAAGTCAGGCAATTGATCAAAATCACACACACCTGAAGACTCTTTCCCATCCACACAGGGGTAAAAGATGGAGCCAGAGAGCACAGTACAAGAGAGACAAACACAACAGACAGTATGTTGAGATGGCCACGTGGCAGTTCAAGAGAAGGAGAAAATGTCAGGAAGCGAGAGGGTGTCAAGGAGAGAGGTGACCTTGCCCTTTTTGTCCCAGGTCCACAGAAACTTTGTGGAGGAGAATTTAGAACCGCAAACAAAAGCACAATTGTCCTGCTACAGATGTCAACGGTACACAGGGCAAGCCTATGCTTATAAGGTGGAGCAGAGGAGATTCCCACACCCATGGTACCGGCTTTGACTAGAAATAAACCAACATCCATGCAGTTCATCACAACCGTTGAGTCAATTTTAGAATTGATAAGGCCGGGTTGTGTGGAGTGAGAATCGCAAAGTGGCAAGTTGTGAAACAAACCTGATGAACTATAATTGAACTGTAACAAGTGTGAAGGGGAGACCAGTGGCAGAAGGAAAGTGACACCACCTGGGTGCCAATTCTAGAGACCCTGGTTGAGTCCTATATTGAGAATCTACAGACAACAAGGTCGTGGGAAGGTCACCAAAGGAACTCAAATTGGTCATACAAGAGGGTCGAGCAAATGCCCTGTAAAATCGAAAGACTCTGATCCATTAGATGGCTGAAAGAAAGGGTAGTAAATCCTGCAGTGAGAGGAAACCCGGGAAGCAAAACCCAGAAGAGGCTGGACCTAGTGTCACAAGAAACAGTGTGTTTTGGAACTATTTAAAAAGACATTAAGAATTGTGGATTGAATTTGAGAAGGATCAGCCCAGAAGAGGGGGACCCAGTGGTGAGGTCATCACCCCATTTGAACTGTTGAGTATGATAAACAAGGGTCACCCCAGAAGAGGGGGATCCAGAGGTTAATCCATCACCAAGCGAATATTGGAGAACAAACTTCGATTTGTTAAAGAAACTTTTGCTTTTGTTTATTTGCACACATCAGGCCTGAAGGGAAGAGACTTTGTGAGGAAATAAGACCTGGCCATCGACAAGCCTGAGAACTGCCAATGGAACTGTTGTCTTGTGCTAGAGAAGCCAGAGACTGTGCTGTGCTTCATCAACTCCACCTTGCCCCATGCTCAAAACATGTGGAAGGGAAACCCAGGCTACCACCTCCTGACTTATAATTTGAAAACACTTCTTTCTTTCTTGAAACTAAACCCTCACACTCTTTTTATTTAGCGTAAGGAATTGGCAATAGGTTTTATTAGTATAGGACTTTTGTATCTGGCTTGATGCCACTAGGACTGCCTTATTTCCATTTGATGGTCGATACCTGTGGCCATCTTAAATTTAGTTTTAGATTAGTAATTTTTCCAACCCTGATGCCACTTTCATTGTTCAATAAACACCCTTGAACTGTGATCACTTGTGTCTGTCTTACTTGTTGTCACCATGAGTTCCTCACAAGGGGAAGATTCCATTTATCCTGAATATCGCCAAGTGGTGTCTACATATCCAGGTCATAAACTTAGCCATCCACCTTAAAGGGGCACTGAATCTGATAACATTGTTCTGTCCCATATAACACATACATGCTTCAGACTTTTCAAAGAGTGGAGGTGAAAGAGAATTCTTACATGGGCATACCTTGTCCCGAGAAGAGAGTCACCCCAGTGGGTTCCACTTTCCCTGTCCCCTAGTGAAGGCTCACCTCCATAGTCCCAAAGGGGGTGGCTTCCCTTGGGGAGAAGGGACAAACTCTGTGGACTTGTCACAATCACCTTAACAACAATGTTGGTGCTAGGGAAGGGTGTTAATTGACCAGCCCCATGTCTGAAACACACCCTCTCCTTTCTGCACATATAAAAAATGACCAATACCCCTAACATGACTCCTCATCTCAGTACACACTTAGACGTACAACACAACATACAAGCACAAACTGTTCCCCAGATCGTTTTCACTTTCTCTCCAAGAACATGCATTGACACCCCTTACACATATAAGTCATCATTAAGAATATGGGTGATCTCATAAATGGCCTAGCCCATCAACACAATCAGATACAACTCACTCTTACAAGGTGTTTGGGGATACCAGAGTCACACTATTCCCATATTTGACGCCACCAAATAGAAATCACACAAACTTACAGACATTAGTTTATTCAACTCAGAATGATATGTAACGGGAAGTCCATAAGGTGTTTGAACCGGTTTATAGTGATTCATTTGGATTACATTATGTCAAAAGACATAATGTCGAAAAAAAAAGTCGAAACATTTTTTTCGAATGTCTTTTTTAGTTTGTTTTTGCTTCGAAATGGGGGGGTTCTCCCCCAAACCCCCTTATTTTGGGTTTTACCCCTTTCTTTTACTTACGGAACCCCAAAAAAACATATAAATAAAAAAATAAAACATTAAAATAAAATGTTTTGACATTTTATTTTTCGACATTATGTCTTTCGACATAATGTTTTCGACTTTTTAACTGCACACTGTTTGATCCTCTTGCAGGGAAACCCCACCACATAGAATGAACTGACAACTTACCGGGTCCATGGAATGGGCAATTACCGAGTCATGCCAACCTTGGCGGACCCTGTAATTGCCCATTCCATGGACCCGGTAAAAATGAATCCCCATTCCCATTTGAGACCCATAGGGCTCAATGGGAATGGGGAAGGAGCTAACAATGGGATTGTTAATAACTGGCCCGTTGTTAGCTCCCTGGTCCTCTTGCGGGACCCGCAAAGGACATCTGGTCTGACCAGACGTCCTTTCCTGGTCCCGCGAGGGAACCTCGTAATAGGGCGGAGTGGGTTTAACAGCACCGGCACCATTACCAGTGCCATTAAACCCATTCCGCCAGCCTCGTAATGAGGCCCCTAGTCTTGACTCTAAACATAAACTCCAGATTGTACAGCCTGTACTTGTGGGTCCTTGGTGATGTATGATGTTTTAATGTTGATGACATCACATTTGGTGGAATTTTACACCCACCCAAAATAAGGAGTGCATCATGTATTTAACACAGTTGTTTTCGTCATCCTGGGTTACACCATTTTAACAGTATTGGTTCCCAATGCCATTCTCACCTTTCTAGACAGGAAATGTGCAAAGTGGCACAGAAGTTCTATTAATTAAAAAACAGAAATTAGCAAACCAATTTAAAATATGAACATATTGTACATATTTACCATTATCTATGAACTGCTGATGTGAATGAGTACTACAATTAACTACAATGAAGCATGATCGATACAATTTGCAATTGAATTAATAAAAGCTGCATTTAACTTGAATGTAGACTTTTTAAAAGCATACAAGTAACCATATGAATGTGTAGTTTACCATGACTGTACATTCACCATCAGTTGAAAAGTGAAAGAGGGTTCTGTGAAAAGCTTTCATTTTTTAGAAAACAAAATTAAATCAGAACAGCCTGCCTATCTCTACTTTCTTTTAAAAAAAACACAAAAAAAGAATAAATACCTCCTTTTTTCCAAAATGGACATTTCAGAAAGTGTTTCAAAAAGCACTTTAGAAAACTCAATTTAAAGAAAGAGGTTATTCAACATTCCTGGATGTAAATCACTTGCAGAACGAAAATGGTCTGTTTAACCTGTATGTTTGATAGATTTCCTTCAACTGTGTTTTTATTGCATTACTGTGTAAAAAGTGTGCATTTGTCATTTTTCATTGAGCAGTTTTAATTTAAAGTCAGTTGCTAGTTAAAAATGCTTTCTCCTTTTCCTTTACTGGTTGAGAGCTAAAAAAAAAAGGACCCTGCACAGTAATGGAACCAGGGAATTAGTCAATTATATTATTTTTCTACACATGTGCAACGTGAAATATTTCATATGACTCCCAGTCTGTATTTGGCCATTATACAAAAAGGCGTCAGGGATCACCCAGTATGAACACCATTTGGGTATTTATTATCAAATCCAAAGTTTCCAGAAGCACTTACACTTCTGAAATATTTACTTATTTCCCAGGATCTACAGTCACGTGATATAGAACTCTCCCCACTGCTACATTCACAAATAAGAGGGGCTAGGATTTAACCTATTCCCCTTTAGGGTATACCTCCCTATAGAAGTAAATGTCCCATTGGCATCATACTGACATCAGAATATATTTTGATGTCTCACAGACATGTGGGTGCCCTCTCAAGGACTAGTGTATTATCCTCCTCTAGAAACCGCTGGACATCATTCAGCAAGATGGGCTGGCATCCCTACACTGCCTGGTGTCTCCTCTTCTGTGTTGGTCCTGTCTGATTTCTTTTCCACTGAGGAAGGCCTGGGGTTGAATACCGTATAGGTCTCTCACACTGGTCTGCCAGCAATCCAAAATGCTCCACAGGAAATAAAGCTATTCTATTCTCATTCCTGTTGTTATCAGTTCTCAGTTCTATCCTTCTTCCAGTCAATCTGTCAGTCAGCCAGCCCAGCGGTCTGTCAGTGAGTTCTCTTCAAAGTATGGGTTTGGATTTTTATAGATTAGATCATTCACTTCAGAGGTTTGTGCTATTTCTCTATTTTAATTGGTCTGTCTATGTGTTTGGACAGTTGTTCAAAAGTGACATCCCACTAAACTATCCACTTTATAATCACTAGGCATAATAATGAAGAGCGCAGTCCAATGAGATTAACAAACTAAACCTAGTTTCCCTCCCTTTTGATGTGATGTCATTATTTTACAATAAAAATGTGCGATTGTCTAAAACATTATGTTACTCACATGTGGTTACGTTACTAATTTGTTTGCAACATTGTTCTCACTCGGGTGAATCAAATGATGCTAGTCTCACTTCAGTACAACATGTTATGTGTGTGTGACAGATGGTTGCATTTACTCTCTGATACTTTCACAGGAATATTCTGTTCCCGTCTCAATTTATTGGTTTAGCCAAGATGGATGCTAGGATATATATATCGCTGATATGCTCGTTTTCTCAGCAAAAATGTCTAAATGTCTAATTTGCATCATTAAACAAATACCAAATAAATATGTTTTCACATCAGCTGATAAGGTTTTTCATTCTGACATAACTTGCCACAGCACTCTGATGAAAAGATATTCAGAAAAATGTGATCTGTTACGTCAAATTTAAACATTCTGTTATTTTACTTCCCATTCAAGGGGATCACAAAATACTGATGGTAGCTCCAGTTACTGGCCTGGCACAGACCATAGTGTGTCAGTGCGTAGTAGGCTCAGAGCTGGGTCTTTAGGACCCCTGAGAGGTTTTGTGGTCATGGCAAAAGAGCTTTGAAGTTGTGTTGTTCAGAGCCATTTGTTAGCACAGCTCTGCACCCCTTGTATATTAAAGTAACTTTCTATCCCAAATGTCAGACTTAATGCATGAGTAGGCATTAATGGATACTTCAAAGGAAGGCCTGTTTGATGTGAATATCCAATTACTTGGGGCAATCCACCGCAAGCCCATGTTTTACTAAATGTGTATCTTTAATTTTAGGGAATTGCTGGGTAGACCCAGTGACAAATTGAGGTTACTATTTAGCATCATTTGTCCTATAAACAAGGCCTGTTTTTGGGAAGAAAGAGATCCATTGGCAATTTGGTGAATCTATGCAGTGTCTTGAAGTTTACAGCCCATTCTCAAAGCCTGGGTTTTTATTTCCTTAGGAAAGCATCTCCCCAGCACTGTTGATGTGGTCAGAGAAAATGCAATGTTGCTAGTTTCATTCACAAATATAGAATTTAAAGCCACTTTATTTTCCACATGTCCATGTATTATGTTGTGCTTTAATCAAGAGCATTATAACAGTTTTGCAATCAGTCTCCTCTGGATACAAATCTGCACTTCAAGTCTATGTAGATTTAATTTTATAATATTGATACTCAGTGTGGTAAAGAAGAAAGAAGAAATAATGTCAGACTCAATTCGATTTTCATGTTTCTATAAAATGCTGTGCTTTTTCGTCCCAGATTGGCTGTTCTCCGTTTAATACAGATTGCTGTATTTTTCCAAGTAACTGAAAATCATTATTTTTGGACCTTGTTATTTACTTTGGACCAATACACTTTTGTTGTAGATGGACGGCTGATATCCCTGTGCCTTGCATGTGTTTCTTTAGGACATGCTTTGCGCACAATGTAGTTTAGATATTTATGTTTTCAATGTGAAGTTAGCATTTGCATTATATGCCAAGATGCCCCTACAGTGGGCAGCATTACACCTGAAGAAGAGTACTCCTCATATCAATCTTCTGAAGAGTCTTGAAATTATTGATGTTCTTAGAGTGTTTAGTTTTTACATATTCACCCCAACTTCCTTCACACTGACAAGATCTGAATTCCCAAGTGCTGGGAATGTCTTCTCTGCTCACCTCAATTATATTCTAGGGAACCAAAAAGAGAGCTCTGTCCAAACCTCTGTCACAAAGGGTTCCATACAAATTTAACAATGAACAACCCCTCATTTAAATACATAAATATATAGAAACATAATATATACATGTATTAATAAGTCAATATATAAATCCTTCATAGAAGGGGTGCACCAATCCATAACTATGGAAACCAACTACAGTCTACCTATGGTAAACGATTTAACACATCATCCATGTATGACCAAAAGAAGAAGATGAATTGGTGTTCTTAGATTGCTGAAACAATAGTACGTTGTCCTTCTACACTGCCCCTTCACTTGAGCTAACTGTATCTGGATGACCATCGACTGCAAATGGTCTTCCCTGCCTGACTCATTTTTCTTGGTGAGCCCAGAAGCAATATCTGTCACAGTTGGTTCCTAACAATACATGCATAATTAAATAAATGCATTATGATGCTCATATACACCCTAGTTATGGCATATGATCTAGGCAATCCTCCTTCAATTAACAACCAAAGAAAAGATGGAAAAACCTACTCTGAAAAGAAATTACATCCATGTTCATGGAATTGTGCATCCAACTAGGAAAACTGAAAAATGTTTGCACTAAACCCATCAGACAGTCAGAATTAAGTCTGCCAAATTCAAGAAATATAATTTATATTTATAGATGTACATTTCAATAAATAATATTAAACACTTGTAAAACTCTAAAATGAATAGCATTACAATTCAGATAATTCATAGCATTAATGTTTCATACACTCTAACAAAATCACATCAACCTGTAAGAAACGATTAACTATTCAAAAAGGTGATTCCCAGAACTAAATTAATAAACAATCATAGATTATTTCTTGGTTAAATTATTTGAAGGTTGATAAAACATTAACGCCCTCCTTTGGCACAAGGCTTTATGCTGGCAAATTAAGACAGCCCAGCGTAGACTACCTGCAAATTAGCTGTCATGTTCAAAGCTCAAATGTTTATCTCTTTCTAACAGATGGATTGTTGATAATCAGCATTATCCAAGACATATGGATGTCATTAGATACTGGACAAAGAAGCATAAAATTAACAATAGTTTCTATGGGACATGTACAGAAGAGACAATGCATCTGAATCCCATCGTTGAAGGCATGCAATGGAAGTGTTTTAAACCTGAATGCAATATAAATTGTTATTTTTCCTATATAATGAAAAACCTACTCTTGTTGATTCGATTCTTTATAAATTAAGTACTCAATAAAGTGCACCTACTATATACAACAGGTAGAGTGGGTTTCCTCCTGGTTATCTTGCTTAAGATTTTGAAATGATTTTTTCTAACACAATAGTTGATGCGATACAAATTCGCTTTTATTGTGGGTATTCTCTGCGGTTTTTCTCAATACAATGATAAGTGTTTTTTAAAACACTTGATCGCATTTGTGCGCTTGGTTAGTCAGCCGACACGTGTTTCGACCCGGGGGGTCTTTATCAAGGCATGTAACAATTTCTTTGCGACCGAAGCCACACACAAGCCGCACAGGACGACAGCCAGACTCGCGCAGAGGGCCCAACAGGAGCCACAACTGCCTAAAGCACAGCCACCATAATGTTACCAGGATCCCACATGGGGCTCAAAGAAATTGTTACATGAAATTGAGACCATCTGCCGGGGTCTGAAACTGGTGGTAGTAGCAGTAGGGTAGGATGTACTTGTTTTGAAAACATAAAAATTATCATTAGTCTTGCCAGCAATCTTTATTAATATTATTCATTTTATTTATTACGGCCGATCTTCATTTTATTTATTACGGTCGATCTGAAACTATTTGCTTTCAAGGATAGTGCAATGGAGTATGTTCGGCTCTAAAATCAATGCGAAGACTAACAAAATAAATTGAGGTTAACACACAATGAGAAACGACTGTTTATTTACATGCGTGTGGAATGTGGACCTGCATGCCCATTTGCCCGGTACAAAGACTATCCCACAAACGTTTTACTTTCTCTTCATTCATTCATTCATTCATCCATTCATTAATTCTTAATTCCGGTACAAAAGAGTTACTTACATTATATTTGCAATTTCCATTGTGTCTTTGCGTAATGCAGTCCGTAAATCCCATTGTGCTCTTGACAATTATTTTTCGTATACTGAACTAACATGAAACTCGGTCTAGTTTCAGAATGTTCTGCCTTATCGTCTTTTACGTTATTGCACCCCTCCTTCAAATTAAGTCCTTTCAGCATGGTCCCTGTCTCTCAAGGTCAAAAAACAATAGAACCTTATACTGCCAGTGTGAGTTGTGGGCCTCTTCAGGCTGCCAGCTGAAAATCAAAGCCACTGAACTTCACTCTAAAC
Source organism: Ambystoma mexicanum (assembly GCF_040938575.1). NCBI lineage: Eukaryota > Metazoa > Chordata > Amphibia > Caudata > Ambystomatidae > Ambystoma > Ambystoma mexicanum. Next base: position 1,200,998,179 of record NC_090924.1, read on the forward strand.
GAGCATACATTCTTACTTTGCAGCATGCCGTAGTAAAGCCATCTGTGAGAACTTGAATTTTCGAATCCATCTATGTACTAGGCCTCAATGTGCAAATGTGAACTGGCTTCTCTCCCATCTGCAACGGCTCGCTTGGCGCGTTCTGAGGCCCCCAATTTTGTCCTCGTTGTCCGCGAGCTTTGCAGCCCTAGAGAACCATAACTATGGAGACATTGACTTTTTGGGGTAAGGTCAGGGAAAGTATAACATACCCGAGGAGTTGAGTTAAAAGTGAGATTTATTGTTTGTTTTATTATTTGCAAGAGGCGTCCTGCCATTTCCATGGTGACACGTCATTAGCTGAAGCGCAGCGAATGTTGACACGAGACGTACTTTGACGTTGTGAAAGGGGCGGTACGCGTCTGCTGATGACAGGCTCAGGGGCGGGGGATATGATTTAGTGCCACAAAAGCAGGTCAGCCAGGGCGATGGGGCAAGTGATAGGATTATCACAAAATGGCATTGCATTGATGCCTGTTTTCCGTGTGTTTAATGAATGAAAACTCGGGTAAGGTCCATAGTAAATTTTTCTAAAATCGAGCGACTAAGGCTTAAAAACACATGGCCGACTAGTAGGGACAATAAAAAATGTTGACCGAACCATTCCTTTAAGACGATGTGAAACTCAGAGGGAAGGTGTTCTTGACATGCAAGTGCCACTTTCAAATTAAAATCTGTGGGTATTGAATAACTTCATATACAACATTGTTTATAGTGCTTCATGTTTATTAGTTTAAGTCAATGTAAAATTGACTTCATAGAGGCTTCATAACTAAAGGACTTGTAAAAGAAGTGGTGTGATGGGATCCCTCAGACAGTACTAGAACATTCTTGTGCAATGTGTTGTCTTCAACCAACAGAATAGCAGCATGTTTACTATCCTATCATTATCTACAAGTGAGGGGCTCTGAACATGCTGTTAAACAGGATATCATAGTGTACCTCCTTTATCGTATATATTGGCCTAAGCCCAGTCGCTCTGCGGAGAAATCCGCGTTGCAAGGTCCCGACCTTAGATCGACCTAGCTGCCATTTTAGGTCCATCCAACATTTTGATTTCTGTTTCAAAGTCACTCTGTGTACTAAAATGGTGGACAGTGTTTTCCTGCTTGTAACCTAGCTGTCCTTACCTTCGCGCAAAGTTAATGTCCAAACTGCCCGTAGGCCAAATGTTAGGACCGTGTAATGAGACCTTGTCCTACGTTTGACCTATAGATCGAGGATTACCTAAACCAACAAGTCCGATCCACTGATATACATCAAATACAATGTTGTTTAAATACTAAACGTGAACACTTGTTGAACTACATTGTATAGGACGTGTACGAAGGCTTAATGTTAAATTTGAAGAAAGACTGTTGCCATTGTGACTTGTTGTTGTACAAACTGGAAATAATCCACATGCATATAGTTGGATAAACTAAAGGTGAACTCGACACGAACCCTAGACTGAGAATTATTAACTTGCAGAGGGGTTGGACATTACGATTGGACACTGTATAAAAGATGCAAATGTTTAGACGTCCAGTACCTCTCACTTCTCACACCAAAAGGGCTGGTATTCGCTGTGATGTACTGAGGGCCAGATAGCTAACTGATACTTTGTTTCTTTGTAAACTGTACAGTTATTTGAATAAAGATCTGAGAATCTTTATAAGCCCATGTTTGGTGTATTTTCTTTTGGGGTACTCAGCCTCAATATTTTCTTTTGCTTTTACAGATGGCGCCCGAATAGGGACCCTCAAGATTGATGCCAGCTCATTGAAGGTTGACGCAGCTATCGGACCGGGATCGAACGGTGTAAAATGGGGCCCCTTTCTTGGATGAGACGCGACACCTCAGCAGGCCTGCATGGCCCGATCCCTGGACGGTGAGCATGCAGTCCGAGTTGGTGTCTTGACGAGGGTCCATATATCGAGGCAGGCAGATTTGCCGAAATCACCAACCACGTGGGACCTTAGTTAGAACTTTTGCAATCCGATCGGACCTCCTTAGGATTCGATCATGTGAGTCGTGACCCAATTCTTAAGTATCCTGATCATTTGTTTTGGCATATTGTTCTTGCAAGTACAATTATTGACCAGGTAACACCAGTGTTCTGATATGCCTGGGAAATTGTCTGCCTGCTTCAGGGCGTTATTTCGCAGTGACAGACAATCTATAGAATTTGGCCGACCGGCACCAATGGAGGGGTTGCCGGCGTGTACTATGTACTGTAAGCAAGGCATTGGTAGTTTAGTATTTAATGATATTTGGCACAGACAAACTAGACATGCTTCCGAACTTCAGTGGCCAATCAATGATAGTTTTGAAATTCCTCGTATTGAATACTTAGAATCCATATTATTGAAGAAAAAGTCTAGACCTGCACCATTCAATGTATTACAGAATTGGAAGAAAGAAGCTATGCAGCAGTTTAAGAGTAGAGAAAAGTATGCGCACCGTCATATGACGAACGCCGAAAAAGTGTTGTTATATGACCAGAATAAACAGTCTAAGTCAGTTAGGAATATGGATAGGGCTTTTTCACTTGGTATCCCAAAGACTTTCATGTATCTGATGAACTTATTGACAAACTTCTAAATGAATGGAGGCCTGGTGCCACTGCACCACCTCTGTATGTTCCTTTTCCTGCTGTTATTCCTCCTCCCCTAGCCCCTCCTGCTCCTCCTATTGTTCCTCTTAATGTTCCTCTTCTTCCTCCCATTGTTTCTCCTCTCGTTGTCGCTCATCCGCCTGCTCCTCCACCTTTGCCTGCTGTTACGGGTCTGGTGGGCTCGCCTGCCGCGCCTGTGACAGTATCTTTGTTTCCAAATTTTCAAAATTGCCTACTCTCCCTCTTCCAAGTGGTTCTACACCGCTTGTAGTAGATCGGGGAGCGGGATTGAGGGTTGTAACTCGTAATACTATGTCTTCGGAGAAAAAACATGAATTAACTGCATGGGCTAAACATTACATGGAGAGGGATGAACAAGATGATGCTCTTGCCTCACTGTGTAATTTGGACAATTTTCCAGAGAAAAATGTTTTTATTGAAGGATTAGGAATTCATTTATGTGTAATGTGGAATATACTAAATGATATAGATCTCCCACAAGGGTTAAGGGATCTGAATACTTTAGCATTCTCTAGAGATACTGCAGAGAAAGTACAAGAACATGTCAAGAGGGTTTTTGAGTATAGAAAGGAGTTGGAAAGGTTGAAGAATGAAGATGAAGATGGTGATAGTTTGGACGTTATGTTTGTGCACAAACGGCTCTTTCCTTGTCGAAAATCGATAAATGAGGAAACACGAATTTGTATGAAAGATGCGATTAGGTGGATCTCAGGTACGTCGATACTCCTGTTGAAGTATATGACACGTATAGTCAGTATACGCCAGAAATGCAGAGGAAAGTGATACAGGTAATGGTAGAGTACCTGCAGGATGAGTGTGTAAAGAAAGATTTGTAGTCCCGCAGAGTTATTGAGTATTTATAAGAGGGCTTTTTCGTTAGGCACTTCTTCAGCTGCTTTAGCGCTCGATTTAGCTCTGTTGCTTAGTAAGTGTTCGGAGTTACCTACATCTCAGTTGCCTATGAGAGAGGTTCCTCTGACATTTGTCCCAAAAGTTGAGATTCCCGCTAATCCTGCAGCAGGTACTGCTGCTCAAGAAATTCCTGCACATTATGTGTCGCAGTTCGTTCACATCAGTATTCACCTTAAGTGATAATGATTTGCTATTTCCCGTACTCTTGCCTGTTGATTTATGGAAGCAGATTAGGACTGTAGATGATGTACCAGGGTTAGGAGATACATGGGATACTATAGCTAGACTCGATAGAGAAAGGCCAGCTGGTGAGAGACCTCCACAGGTAATACTAACTTTGCCTGATAGAATAGTTACAAAGTTGAAAACTATCATTCCTCAAAGAAGGATTATTTGGAACAAGCTTACGTCCTGTGTCCAAGGAAAATCCGAGGGTGCTACCGAGTTCTTTAACCAGTTCAAGTATTTTCGGATTACAGTGGGCAAGACTTAAGCACAGAGTCTGGGAAACGACTATTCGTGGATACATTTGTGTGTGGATTGCTGCCTGACATCCAGTCACAAATGATGTCTCCCGAGAGCACTTGGCAAGCGAAGCCTCAGTCAGAAGTACTGCACATGGCTCAGTGCTATGAGAATTGTGTCAATAATGAAAAGGAAAGAGTTAAAAAGAGAAAAGGTGACTTAAAGACAAAAGTACTATTGCAAAAAATTGTGAGAGGCCCTAGAGGGGGTACTTTGCAATTTAGAGGTCAGTACGTTCCACAGGGAAATGCGCCATTGGGTCCTGTAAACATAAACCAGTGTGCTTATTGCAGACAAGAGGGTAATTGGTGTGCACAATGCCCGGTCCTCCAGCAGAGGTCGAATAACGCATTTGGGAATATGGGTAGATGATCCAGAGGTTGCCCAGGGTAAGGGGGTCCTAGTAGAAGTCAGTTTTCACAGGATTCACAGCAACCTTTTTCGCAGGTCAATCAGGCACCAAGTGTGGACTGATTGTCCTGAGCTTCCTTTCAATGACATTCTGTTTCGCTAGGATTGCCCGAATCAGGGTTTGGAACCAACACCTATTCCCGTTAATCGGAAAGGTTCCAACGTTAAAATGATAGTGGGAAATAGGAAACATCTATTCTTGATAGATTCAGGGGCACAGAAGCATTCCATTGTCCATTCACGGGTTTCTGTAGGGTTTTCTGGCACACCAGTCGTCTGTCCGGTTTCTTCGCCGGTACCTATTACTGTGGTTCCATTTACAGACCACTGTCCATTCCTTTTGACTACGAATTGTGGAGAGAATTTGTTGGGGTTGAATCTGTTCAAAGAATTAAATGCGGTAATTCATTGTTCTTCTGATGGAGTGCGTTTGACGATTTCACCACAGCAACTTTCTTTCTCCCAATTCTTAACCAGACCTTTGCCCGCCGGAATTTGGTAATGTTCCGGAGTGTTTGTGGGCATTTGATGACAATGATGTCGGTGTTTTACAAATTGAGCCTGTTAAGATTATTCTAAAACATGGAGTAAAGTTGCCACGTATTCCCCAGTATAAGATCTCGGTCGATGGTGAGCAAGCTTTGAAATTCATTGTCTCCGATTTTGTGCATCGAGGGTTAATTGAGGAAATTGCAGGTAGTTTGTGCAATAGTCTGATTTTGCCCGTGTACAAAAAAGCAGATAATGTGATTCCCTTTCGTTTTATTATTGATCTACGTGTTATTAATAAGATTGTTGCTCCACAATTTCCCATTGTGCCTGATGGGACAACAATATTGACAATGATTCCGGCTTCAGCTACTCACTTTAGTGTTGTGGATCTAAAAAATGCTTTCTTTAGTATCCCTATACATAAGGACAGTAGATACTTGTTTGCGTTCACCTTAGGGGGGACGCTCGTTTACCTTTACCCGTAAGGTTACACGTAAAGTCCTAGCATCTATAGTAGGGCTTTGAAAGAGCAGATCCGTCACAATTAAGTTGCCCCCTACTTGTACACTGCTTCAGTATGTAGACGATCTTCTCTTAGCTGCTGACTCAGAGAGCGCTTGTAAGGAGGGCACCGTGTTGTTGTTTATTCACTTAGCACAACATAGACATAAAGCTTTGCTTAAAAAATTTCAATATTGTCGACAGAAGGTTGCTTATTTAGGCTATCTCCTGTCAAAGGAGGGAAGAAGGTTGACGCCTGAACGGATAAAAATCATTTCTAGCATGTCTGTCCCAAATACAAAGAAGGAAGTCAGAGCCTTGATAGGAATGGCTTCTTACTGTAGCCAGTGGATCTCAAATTTCTCCTTAGTGATTAAACTAATGTTGGCTTTGATGAAGAAGGGCATTTCTTCGCCATTGCCATGGAACTTGGAACACCAGCAAGCATTTTATTTGCTCAAGACTGCATTGTGCTCGGCACCAGTTTTGGGCACACCAAACTATGAAAAGGCCTTTGTGTTGTATGTGCATGAATGTGATGGATGTGCTTTGGCTGTATTAACGCAGGAACATGGAGGGAAGAATAGGCCGTGCAGCTACTTTTCTTCCGCCCTTGATACTGTTGCATGCGCTTTGCCAAGATGTTTGAGAGCTGTCGCTGCTGCTGCTGCATCCATAAAACAGAGCGAGGGAATGGTCCTAGGCCATGCTTTAACCCTGATGGTACCTCACTCTGTAGATGTTATATTAAACAGAACACAAACGCAACACCTCACCTACGCACGATTAACGAGATACAAATTGATCTTGTTTGCACCGCACATCCAAATCAAGAGGTGTTGAGGTTCTTAATCCGGCTGAACTTTTTCCTTTCCACCAAGGTACTGCTTGCAGTGACGAAGAGTCACATGACTGCCTTTACACTACAGAAGAAGAGACCAAAGGCAGAATCGATCTAAGAGACATTCCTTTGAACAATCCACAAGGGTAGCTGTTTTGCGATGGCTCCAGTTTCAAACTCCCGGATGGTACATCCACAGCTGCTTATGCAATCCCCACATTGAGCACGGTCGTGGAGACCAAAAGAATCACGCATAAATCCGCGCAGGCCGCAGAGATTATAGCAGTGACCCGAGCTTGTGAACTTTCCGAAGGGCTTATAGTAAACATATATACTGACAGTCAGTATACCTTTGGGGTGGTTCACAACTTTGGCAGACTTTGGGCAGAAAGAGGTTTCTTGACCTCACATGGCACTAAAATTCAACATGGCTCCTTGATAGTATGGTTACTCTCAGCGCTTGCACTCCCTACTCAGCTGGTGATTATAAAATGCACAGCGCATCAGAGGATTGTAGATAATGTAGGAAAGGGGAACGCTCTCGCTGACCAGATCGCCAAACAGACTTCCACTGATCTGTCTTCAGAAATATATACTTCAAGGGAAGCCACAAATGCCTGTACTTTGGATGAGGGTATTGAATCCATAAAGAACATTCAAGCCGATGCCACGTTAGAGGAATCTAAGAAGTGGACTGAGGGTTTGGCGAAATTGGATGATGACGGGTGTTGGGTGGACAAAGTTGAAGGGAAGTGGTTATTGCCCGACACGTATGTTATGTTGATGGTTGTTATGGCTCACGGTCCCACCCATATTTGTGCTCTTAATAAATAAAATTTTGCAAAATGTGTGGGTAAATGACTAAATCCCTAAGGTAGCTGAACGCTTCATTCAGGGGTGTATGATTTGTTTACAGCACAATGTGGGAACGGGCACATCAACTCCTAGGGGTAGTTTTGGTTCATCTTCTGTTCCCTTTGAAGTAATCCATTTTGACTTCATAGAAATGGAGCGTTGTAACAACTTTAAATGTGTACTAGTTGTCATTTGTGCCTTTAGCAAATGGGTTGAAGCTTTTCCCGTCAAAGATGAAACCGCTATGACCACGGCAATGACCATGCTGAAGGAATATTTTCCAAGATTTGCTCTGCAAAGAGTCATCTGGTCCGACAATGGTCCACATTTTATCGCTGCTGTAATTCTGCAGATATGCACGGGATTACAGACTGATAAACGGTTCCATTCGGCTAGACATGCACAGAGTGCTGGACTAGTAGAGAGACACAACGTCATCATCAAGAACAAGCTTGCTAAGACGTGTGCCGGCACCAAACTAAAATGGCCAGACGCCTTACCGATCTTATTATTGTCCATGAGGAGGACCCCTCAAACTAAGACTGGGCTCTCTCCCTTTGAGGTGGTCATGGGTAGGCCAGCTAACATTTGCAATGTCCCAAAGCCCCGTTCTTTATGAGATGTCAAAAATGTACTTCTTTCTGACTAATGTGGCCAGGTAACTAAAAATCTGTATTTGATTTATCACCAGGTGCGAGAGGCTTTACCTGTTAGATATGACACAGCATATGGCTGGGAGATTGGGTCCTCACAAAAGCATTTGAGCGATCTTCTTGCCTCATACCTCATTGGAGGGGCCTCCACCAGGTCCTCCTGGTCACACAGATGGCGCTGCAGGTAGCAGGCAAGAAGAACTGGATCCACGCGTCCCATATCAAGAAAATTCCTTTCCCTGTGCCACACGCTACGGAAGATACAGAACCCCTCACCAGTACTGCAACGATGATCACAAAGCAGTAAACAGCATCGAGAGTGCGTCAGAGACTCTCCCTGAGCCCGTGGGGCCTGGGGAAACAGCCATTTTACCTCCACACTCTCCAACAGTTCCGTCTTTTGAATTTATTCTGGATCTTGCATTAGATCCTGCTTTGGATTTGTCGCTTCCAACAGGAAGTGACGACACGTTGTTCACAGATCACTCAGTGCCAGAAGTCACAAGGTACGATCTGCGTCCGAGGAAATAGACCTACTGCACAGTTCTGCTGTGCCATCGAGGAAAATCATCAAAGGGCTTGCCTTTTTGGCCCGATCATTTGTATATAAGGGGATTCTGTTAGCTGGGATTTGTGAAAGGACTAAGAAGACCCTCGGCCTGGAGGTCACCAGCAAATAAACTTTGGTGCAAATCGTTTGAAGAACACAATGCCTGCAACCGCTCCCGCTTGTATGGCACAGATAAGAGACAGTGTGACCAGCCCCGAAAAAGAACGATTGAATGTGTGGGCCCCGAAAACGTATTGTTGTTTAGTGATAATGTTAACTGGTTTTATAACAGTCATTGCTTTAGGATTTTGGTAGCTGGAAGAAGTACATCCGCTTGAAAATGTGTTACCCACTGAAAATGTACCCACTGTTTCTACTCCATTCGTGCATCTGCACACTCTATCTCCTAGAGACTCTCAGCACAGACAGAGTTACCAGAACAACACTCTGCTACTCATTATGAATGCTACACATGCCATTTTTAATAGGTCCAACTGTTGGGTTTGTTTGCATTTACCGCAACACAGGGATAAGGGGCTGCGTTGGTATATTCATCCTTTACCTTTGAAAACTGCTTGTTATGCTTCTCTTAGAGCACTATTCTTTGGCCGATGGAACGATAGCATCTCAGGGAATTTTGATGAAACTAATTTAAATGATTTTGAGAAACATGTTCTAATGCCCCTAGGATGCTCACTCTTTGCGAATAGGAGCAAGCCAAATGTTGCTTCTATTATGCCTTCTGACAGACTGTCCCGTCCTTTTCAATCCTTGATCTCTTTCAAGATGGCTCCTATAGGCAATAGGGATGCCACGCCGCCTTCTTATACTGTTAACCACAGCCCTGATTAAGTTTCTTTCTGCATACAGAGGAATGGTACTCAGTCAATGGGGGATTTTAAGGGTTGCGCCAACGTTGCGAATTTGATTAGTGAGAACAGACCTTTGTATGTAGGTCGAACCTGTCTACTTTGTTTGCGGTAATGTAGCATTTCCATGGTTACCCAGGGATTGGCAGGGAACTTGTTATTTAGGGATTCTGTTACCCGGGGTATTCATTGCTAGTACTATAGAAGTTTAAAGGCTCGTCCACGGCGGGACGAGAATGGGGATACTTCAGCACAAATTCTGGGCGATGTAGCTAAATCCGTTGTGCCATTTTAAGGACAAATACTAAACTCAGAAGATATCAGGAGACTAGCGAGAGTACTGGAGAGGACCATCAACCAGACCACTGACATACTCTATAATATGACGTTAGAACAGAAAGCAATAAGGTTAGTGGCACTTGAGAACTGGATGGCGTTAGACGTCATTCAGGCTGAACGTGGTGGGGTATGTAAATTAGTGGGGTCCGCTTGCTGCGTTCTCCTGCCAGATTCTTCCCCAACGATTTTCAGAGCAATTCAAAATCTGCACGTCCTTAGTTCAGAAGTGCATGTTCCCGAGGGAAATTGGGATCTTAGCGCTTGGTTCTGGGACTTCTTGCAATCTTAGGATGGAAGCTACTTTCGGCCTTGCTGATCATTTTAGGTATTCTGCTGTTTCTCTGCTGTTGTATACAATGTCTTCCTGGTATGTGTTTGATGGTAGGAGGATCTTGTGCACAAGCGATGGGTGCATTAGGGCACAAGGTATATGCCCCGGAGAGAATATCTAACAAATTCATGCTGAAGGAAATCTTAGTATCAGACTTCATGGCAATTGATATCTCCGATAGTGATTCAGGATGCATGGACATCGAGATGTGGAGTTACTCGTAAAGTGACTAGAAGTAGTATTAGCACTTGGCTTAGGCCAAAAGAAGGGTTTGTTAAACAGGATATCATATTGTACTTCCTTTATCGTATATATTGGCCTAAGCCCAGTCGCTCTGCGAAGAAATCCGCGTTGCAAGGTTCCGACCTTAGATCGACCTAGCCGCCATTTTAGGTCCATCTGCATTTTGATTTCCGTTTTGAAGTCACTCTGTGTTCTAAAATGGTGGGCAGTGTTTTCCCGCTTGTAACCTAGCCGTCTTGACCTTCGCGCAAAGTTAATGTCCAAACTGCCCGTAGGCCAAATGTTAGTAATGAGACCTTGTCCTACGTTTGACCTATAGATCGAGGATTACCTGCACCAACAAGTCCGATCCTTGGACATACATCAAATGCAATGTTGTTTAAATACTAAACGTGAACACTTGTTGAACTATATTGCATAGGACGTGTACTAAGGCTTAATGTTAAATTTGAAGCTACACTGTTGCCATTGTGACTTGTTGCTGTACAAACTGGAAATAATCCACATGCATATAGTTGGATAAACTAAAGGTGAACTCGGCACAAACCCTAGACTGAGAATGATTAACTTGCTGAGGGGTTGGACATTACGATTGGAAACTGTATGAAAGATGCAAACGTTTAGACGTCCAGTACCTCTCACTTCTCACACCGAAAGGGCTGGTATTCACTGTGATGTACTGAGGGCTAGATAGCTATCTGATACTTTGTTTCTTTGTAAACTGTACAGTTATTTGAATAAAGATCTGAGAATGTTTATAAGCCCGTGTTTGGTGTATTTTCTTTTGGGGTGCTCAGCCTCAATATTTTCTTTTGCTTTTACAATGCTTGCATATTTATAAACACTTAAATGAATTAACTGAGCTCCTCCTACTAAGTGCTTCATTAATGATGCAATAGCCCTATCGTGTCTTTTCAATTTGTGGGCACATTATATTAAATCATACCTTAAAATAATCAAATGTAAAGGCTCACTCCCTGTCGTACCAATACAAGCTTACGTTCAAGTACCATTTGTTAGACTGATCTGGGTGGCGAGGGTCTTCAACCTCGTCTAAACCCAGACCATGATATGCATCAGAACCATTCTCTCCCACCCCCATTTTTGCCTCATGCTCCCCCTTTGACTATTATGTAGCATTTTTACCCTCTCATACCTTATAGGAAACATATTTGCCCATGTTTCGTCACTCTGTTCATTAGTACCTTGCCAGGACTGTGGTGCCCTCTTACCCCCGCTGTTGGAAAATTACTGCCAATGTAACCCTGCACAGTCCTAAGGGATTCTCTTGAAGTACCAGAAGTGTGACCCTGCTGTGCAACCCACCCCAGAGTACCCCCACTAAATGCAGACCTCTGTCATAGTATATTGTGTCCTAAAACTAACATATGTCATTACACTCCCCACCCGCCTTGATGTCTCAGAACCGCACAGTCCCCCAGGTTATCAAAAGAGACAAGAGCCCTAAGCCCCTTACCTCATAAAAGTCCCAATGAAAGATGGTTTGACCATGTGTACACAATTTATATGTTTGCAAGATTTACTCAAAGGTAATTTAATGATTGTTGTTTATTATATGTCTAGTGGTAGTTTCTCATGCCAGCTTAGTTAGTGTGAACTCTATCGTGCCGCGACCTAACCCTCACCCCACCCGGACACGGGCAGCTGGACCTTGTGACACTCACCCTCCTGCCAACTGGGCAGCCTATCCTAAAGAAGCAGCACCTACTGGATCCTATGTAACATTGCTCCCCAACCAATCCTGTACTAATGTTGTACCCTATGTTAATGACCTCACTGATGACACTATTTTGCTTTTTAAACCCATGCACGTGTAATGTTTGCCAGAGCGCTCGCAAGGCAGCAGAGTTTTATGGATGGCAATTGTACATAAAGACTTGTTAATCTTGCAACCTGTTCTCTTGGTCTCATTCTCTACTGGGATGTGTCATTTATTATATGTTTTTATTGGTACGATGGGGAGTGAGCCTTTACAATAGTCCACTTGCTTAATCAACGTCTCATATACATAAATATTGTTATTTACATGTTTGGGGGATGTCACACTTTTGTTAAATTTTTTAGTTTGTTTACATCAGGGCTTCCTGCAAGGCAAAAGTTAGAAACCATGTTCTAATGTTTTCTGATATCCATCAGGGTTCAAGCTACAGCAGCATCGTCTGTGAAGAGCAAGATGCCAACTTTATTTCCATTTAATTTGAGAGTTTTCGAGGTTTGATATGCTGAAAGCCAAATCATGCATGTACATTAAAACAATAACAGATCAGGTACCCAAACTTGCCTGACTCTAACATTCGTAATGATGAAATGTCCAGGTCTCTCTAGTGAATGGAAGGATGGGTACTCCAAAAGATGAAGTCAACTTAACCATCGGTTCCTATGTCATCCGAATAGAATCTTTTAAACCATGTCACAAACACATGTTAAGCTTAGCGATGATTTTTATTACATTAATCCATGTATATGTATGGCACCAGCCTATGGAAGTAATTTGACCTGCTCTCAGCCAATCAGAATGTTTGATATGCATTCAGTTGCTACTTTTTACTGCCTTCCAGATATTCTGACTACAGAAGCATCTAAGGAAAAAAAAAAACGAAAAGTATTTTTCTGCATTCAAGAAAGAACAAAGCAATTTCACAGCAAGAGTTCTTTCTACAAGAAAGGCTGCGTGAATTTAACACAACAAAGTGAAATCTAAACATGGAACAATGCTTTCACATTTGTAAAGAAAAACAATTGATTTTACATTTCACCTTAAGCAAGCTCATGCAAAAACGCTCCTCGTTCAACCGAGTTAATTAGAATGCTTACCTTATAAAGACAACCTAGTTATTTAAATACTACAAAATGAAACCACATTTATTTACTATCACATTTTGAGTACTTTACTCTTTACTTAACTAACATACTTCACCACCACAACTCCTAAATCTGGCTGGGTCATTATTGCTCAGGATAAGGGCCCGTTCCAAATGTATATCCCTCGGTTTAACCTCAGGCATCAATTTGAGAGCAGGTCTTTATCCTGTCATAATGGCCCCTCCCTTGGCCGTTAAGCCTATATGGCTGCTGCCGAAATAGTGCCTTGAATTCATGCGCTTCAGAACATTTGACATTAAAAGTAAATTGAGCGATACCTTTCTATTTCTACATCAAAGTAAACACCTGTTTTGTTAAGAAAAAAACACGATGGCATTGTCATGGCAGACCACGTCGAGTCCCACTCACCATATGTCTGTTAAGCATGGGTTTATCCTATCCCTTTCTTAGCTGTATATATTTCCCTTGACTGCACCTGTTCTTTCTCACCGTTTTTTATCTTATATTTCAGAGTTTACGTGGGATACACATTGTTTTCCTCACCAAGGCACAAAATGATAATTAGTTAAATCGTATGATATACTACATTTATACATTCTTTGTATCAAAAGCTATGAAAGAGGCTTTTAACTGAAGAGTGGATCACATTAATAACCCTGCTTTGTATGAAGTCTTCCTACAATACTGGATGGCCCACAGTAAAAACACACATTTGACTACTTTTAAAGCAAAAACATGAATCTCTGGATTTTGAAAAAAAAAAGCAGCTAATAAGTGAAGTACAGTGGGTCCCTTTTAAAATTTCAAAGCTGGTACTTTAAAGACAAGAAAAAAGGTTAGACATTTCTCAGAAGGTTATAAAGCTGTACTGCTCTCACAAATTAACAGGAGGTTAACCTCGAGCACCTGCTATAAAACCAGCAATTACCCGGCAAAGCGATATGTGCTTGATGACAGTTTATTAGAGGCTCCCCGTCTAACAGGGGAATAGAGGCGCTCACCTGTGATCTCTCTGCAAAGCAAATGTCAGCGTGCTAAATGGTCCATTGATACGGAACACCTCGCTTTGCTTTGAATACTGATTACTGCTTCACAGAACAAATCGCCAGGCGCATTAGGAGCACAGGATTGATAAACGATGCATATTACGTTATTAAAACACTATGGATTATTTTCACGAGGGCCACCATTTATTTTCACTTTTGAAAACAAAGCGCCGCGTACAAACACCGGCCTCATTTTAGCTCTGATTTGGTCAGGACTCCGATTCATTTTTACACAATAAAAACATGTTTTATTTGTAAATTTATTTGACCTCCGTTTGTAAAGCACGTTTGCAGTCGTGCCTTCATTACAGCACTAATATTATCATACAAAGAGGTGAATGTATACAAGCTGCATTCTAGAAAGGCTTGGAATAACCATAACGATGGCGGGAAGGGGGGGGGGGGGGCCCTTCTGCAGAAAAGGTATTCCACTGAACCCGTAACCAGAGTCAAGTCCCCCTTATTGCTACCTATTGAAGTTACACGTCACTTTTAAAATGGCAATATGCGGTGTAGGGAAGTGATGTGCAAGTACCTGGTTCCTGTGCACTAGTGCAATTGCAGTCTACATGTCATACCAACATCAACCCCTAAACATATGCTCTTTCACTTTGATTGGTGGCCTCTTTTTAATCCATTCTCCAGCTAGGCTTGGGCTCTGTGCTTTACCTCATCTTGACCAAGTCTTCTATGTCCTGCTTCTTCTTCCCAGTGCTTGCTTCCTAGAAGCCCTTACAAGAGTGGAACATCACCTGGCTTTTAGAAAATACTACTACGTAAATATTCTGGGTTTCTGGGCTCCCCGACTCTCCTATTGTTTCTCTCCTTTCAGCGCCGGGACGCGGCAGGGCTTTGGCACTATACAAACAATGTAACATGCCATGACATGACGGCCTACTAACCGAAAAGTGAGTACAGTGACGAGGAACCGTAGGTAATCAAGACAGTTCCCTCCCGTTCGTACTACACCAACGAATCTATTTTTATTAATGTCACGTTTATTTTACTTCACCGATAAGATCGTTTATGTGTATGACAACTTGCGCGGGCCACGCTCGCTAATCTGCTGCACGGCTTCTGTAACAGTGCACACGCAGACTCCAATAACGGCGAGGCGGCCTCCGCAACGTGGTGAACACACTGCGTAATAACGCCATACCCGAACCTCTTAATACACAAAAAGTAAACTGAGTTTCTGAGGAATGCAGTGTGAATGACGTTTTCTATATCCTTATATTAGAATTTCTTAAGCGGTACATGACTTATATCGATTGAATGTTGTGTCATTTCTGACAAGGTGTAACCCCCCTGCGCTACCCATTGTTGCCTTTGGCCATATTTGGTTTTCCTAGCGCCCTATGTCGCAGAAAGAGCTGATGCAATGGGGTTCTGTGAAGGAGTATATTTTGTTGCTATGACACATGACAATGCTTGAGGCATGTATTAGAACAGGCGCAATGTATTGCATCCTTTGGCTTCCCATCCTTTAACCAATGATTGCTTGTTTTACAATCCTTTTGCCAGTCAGGACGTCCGCTGGAAAGCATGTGACATACATGTCGTGCAAGCACGCACACGGTCATCCTTATTGGGCTGCGGCTCAGCCCTACCCATCTGTGTGCATGTTTCTCCATTTGACTCTCCAGGCTCATTGCTGTTTCAGCTGCTGCGTTCCTTCTATCTAAACCTGCCTCATCTTCCACGCATAGGCAGGGGTGGACTGGCCTTTAGGAAACTCTGGAGATTTCCCGGTGGGCCTCTGCACCCTGGGCCTCTTTTCTGTGGTATTTCCAAATTTTCTCATAGGAAAAGCATTGGGCTTGCTGAAAATGTGTCATATAGGGCCACTTTGAACTTTATTTCCAGGGCCTCTTTTGGTCCCCAGTAATTATTTCCAGGGCCTCTTTTAGTTCCCAGTCCAGCCCTGCGCATAGGCCTGCAGAGGGCAGGCAGATGCCCATGAGTAAAGTGCCAGAGAAGATCACAAAGAGCACATTGCTGGGCTGCACCACGAAGCTCATCTGCCACATCAGCTGCAACCATGGGCACAGCGCGTTACGGGCAGTATCCCTCATGGCATGCCCTTCAAATTACAAGAAGAGCATGGGTAGGATCTGCCTGCTGAGAGGACTTCAGATTCTGTGGCCCATGTTGTTGATATGTTGTATGCACGAGGCGTGTGTATGCACTGCCCTCGTTTACCTATGTTGTATAAAGAAAGTGCCACTGTTGCAGCCAATGGAACTATGCTTACTGTGTGTATGTTGTGATGTTGAAAATGTATCACTTTAAGAGTCCAGGTGTTTTATTAGTTTGGGCTATTAGGTGGCGCTTGTTCCACCAGTAAGCCAACAATGAAGCATAACAATACAGATAGGGAGAAATGGCATACGAGGAGGGACACACATCTTATAGGTGTTGTTTGGGTATTTGCACACACATTGGCCATTCCCATCCAGTTCCTGCACGTCACTGTCTAACACACCTCCTCATGGGAACTCTTTCAGCTCACATTATTCAAGCCCTAACATCAAATGTTGCACTCAAAATGTCTTCCAGTGTTTTTTAAAGCAATCTTCGAAGGAAGAGTTAATGACTTAATTGGAGCTTTAAACAGGCTACTGCTGTAATACAAATGGCTTAACCATGTCTTTCTTCAGCCCAGGGGCGTTGCTAAGGGGGGGCTAAGGGGGCTATAGCCCCTGATCTTTTGGTTGTAGCCCCGGATAGAATCTCAGGAGCTACAGCCAAAAGACTAGCTAGCCCCCAGTCCCAACAGTTCTGACATCAGCTGAGCCCCGGGTCTTTTCCAGACCTAGCAACTCCCCTGCTTCAGCCACTGGATTTATAAGCACACTATACAAGCCCTTCACTGAAGTCCTGTTAAAAACAAGCATTGGCAAAGACAATAGTTTTGGTTTGCATATAAGTAGTAAGCATTTGCCAGTCACTGCTATCAGATGGCCCAGTTACTCGCACCTGCTACCATCAATAGCCAGTTAATACCACTATGACAGTGCCCGGCATGTGCCTTTCCCATGCATACACAAATGCCCACACTGTTGGCAGTGCCAATGCCTGTTTCTTTTAAGGAATTATCTTTCTATTTGTTGTTCACTTTCTGAAAATGTCCAATGGTTGAACGCGATCATTATTAACAGGGAAGTGATGTGTTCATGCTTAAGGGTGCAAGGCATACAGAACACAACCCTTTCCCCAAACATTATATTAAAACATATCCATGAAGGTCCGTTACTCTACAGAGCATCTCAAATCCGAGTTTTCAAAGAAAGGTCTGCAGGAAAAATGTTCAGTCCATAACATCTCGTTGCATGGCATAACTTACCGGCATGCCAAAAAGGCCATGTCAAATGGCAGCTCCAGAGAAGTTTTGGAGATGGTTCAGAGGGCAATGACTCTCAAACATTCTCTACAGAGTTAGGTCTGAGACTGCACTGGTTGAGCTCTGAGCAAGGATGTGGTACTGGTGCCAACGAATCGAACTTCACACCTGTCTAAAGAGCATAGTCACCCCCCTGCCCATGTTGCCACGAAGTGCAAGAAAGGTTTAGCTCTTAACTGTATCTGTTTCACCGTTATGGTTGGGATATTGTTGGTTTGTAAAAATGTGAGAGTTCAGTGGGTGGTTTCAATATTACTCACCCCTCACTATTGCAGAGCAGAAGTCATTTTGTCACACACTCTCTTGAGATTATAACGTTCCCTCGGCCCCTGTTACCACAAAAGGCAAATGAGGTAAACTTTTTAGCTACAACTCTTCTACCATCATGATTGAGTTCACTCTTGTTTTGTAGAAGTGTGTCTGCTGAGTAGGTGCTTTAGCCACTACTCAACCTTGTACTCCTGCTGAGCCGAAGTCAATTTGTTGCAGTCACCCTCTTATCTGCAGGGAGACAAGTTGGGTGACAATGAGGGACACCTCTCTGAGGATTTACATGTGGATGCCAGTATTCGGCTCCTGAAATGAGGTGACTGAGTAAAGATGCGACCGTTATGAGTTTCTTACCTTCACCGTCCACCACACCCGTGAGTACATTCACATTACATTTTACAATAGTGTTTCCTTGTTGTTTCGTGCAACTTCTAGGCAATGCACTAATTGCTGTTCTTTACCTATTGTGATGTTATTCAAACTCACATATTATCACTGACTCAGAACACTAATGACTATTCAGAGTTAACCCACAAAGTCACAATATGCCTTTGCTAGCCATCCCAGTGACACACCTGGCTTTGTGGTTAGAGTATTTAATGCTGACATCCTATGTGTACTCTGCACATAACTTTCCAATCCCAACTCAGTATTAACTCAGCAATAATACGGGGGTTATTTAACTTTGTTCCTTGACCCCATCATAAACTCACGGCTGTTTGAAAGATGAAACCAGTGGGTAACACTGTAATTGCAAACTAATACAATTTCATGTGGTACGAGGTCTGTATTTTAAATATTGTAATTCTAGTGATTGTGGCACTACTTTCCTTAAAAATGCTGACTGCATTTAATAGGGACTGAGCGAGATCTATTACTGATATGGGCCTCATTGCAAGGTTGGAGATAGCCTTGCCGGTAAAACTGGCAAGGCTATCTGGAAACCTTTAACAAAATCTGGCACCAGCAAATGGGCAATTACCGGGGTATTCTGGCACCGCCCAACCCGGTAATTGCCCTTTCACGGGTGCCGGAATCGACTGATCCCCATTCCTATTTGAGGCCCATAGGGCTCAAAGGGAATGGGGAGGCCTGTAGCACCGGCAGCGTTTATAACGGTGCCGGTGCTACAGGCTTGCTGTGCTCGTGGGTGCCTTTCATTCCACCAGGGCAGACCTGGCCGAATAAAAGGCACCCACGAGCACAACTCAGAGTTTGCCGGTCCAGATTCAACTGTACCGGTAAGCTTACCAGTACCGTTGTATATGGACTGGAAAACTCGCAATGAGGCCCAATGTTTGAGCTTTCATGGAAGACAAGGAAATCCTTATTGTGCTACTGACGTGTGGTGAAGCAGTACCGTGTATGCGGTAGTGTTGTGCACTTAGAGGATGCAGGAGACGGAACAACCAGACCAGGGTCCAACTGGGTCTCGGCGGGATCCAGGGCGTGCATTTCCTATGCATGTACGTGCAGCGAGTGACCGTGTAACATAACTGGATATATACTGCGTGGTCTTAAGTACCTTTTAGAGACGTTTACATAACCTTTAGAACAAAAGAGTCAAACTACCTGCCTCACAAAAAAAAAATAAGTCCGTTTAAAAATTTCTGTCTTCATTTTAGTAAAAATACCCAGGATGAACAGTGCGGAAAGGGCAGTTTTACATTACCCATCATTTGAACTGGAAACAGAATTCAGGAGGCTGATGTAGGAATTCAGACCATTAGCATCTGTAAAGTATAATTAAAGGGGTGACTCTTGTCTGGAATCATTACCTTAGGAAGCAGGCACACCACCCACCATCTACATTTTTGGCACAATGCATATGGGATATGATAGCTCTCTGTAGTGGTGTGACAAACGCTCTATTAAAAGTACTATCTACAGTTGTTTGATACACAACTTTGATGGACACACAGTAGTATGGCGGGCTGGATTGTTTTGGGAAGCACTAGAAGGGCAGACTGCTAAATCGGCTTTCGGTAGTACCACAGTGAAATGGTGCACAGTGCTGCTTTGAGATCCATTCTCTGCTTTGGGGGGTACCTTAATGTGACGATGCATATAACTGATGAACCCATATGCATGCATCATTGTTGGCCGACCCCGAACCCTCACCCGAAATAATTTGTCTCACAACATTTTGTCAAGTGTTGGCAATAAAAGGCTGTAGGATTTTATTGTACAGATATGGTTATGCAGATAACAATAATTACATATCATAATAATATCATACTTTTGGGCTCCGGGTCCTGAGGTTACCCCCTCTGGCCTGTGCCGCCTTCGCATGTCCCACGATTCGTTGCGGACACCGTACAGTGCCCTGTACTTCTTTTCCTTTGTTCTTCTCTCTTGGTGGTAGGGTGGGAGGGATTTGTGGTAAAGAAGCAAAGTGTGGAAGACGCTGAGTGAACAGTGAACCTCCTGTTAGTTTGGGTCCCCGTTCAGGGTCCACAAACCAATTGTGTTTTCTTAGCGCATTCTGCTCTTATTTATAAGACCCAGGTGAGGCCTGGGTCTTTGATGTGTATAGTAGTGGGGGCTGTGCGCCAGCCCCCAGCCGGATAGCCGACATGTCTGGCCCCCTGAGGAGGGGGGCAGGTCTTTGAACCTGGGCCCTGCGTGACTGTTGGTTTTCCTTAGGTGCTTAGCACCTTGTTGCTTGGAGGAAGGGTGAGGCGATTGTTCACGCCTCAACCTTCCTCGCCTTTGTGTGACAGACTGCGTGTCTCTGTGGCTTGTGGGGGAGAGGAGCAGGCATGGGGGCGGGAGCTGCCCCTCTCCTGGCCTGCCGGATGGCAACATCAGTTACCCTGCCTCGCCTTGGGCGGCCCTGCAGCATTGCCCAACACTGATCGGCAGCAGTAATTTGAACATCAGCTGTACTACGGGGAGCACACAGTAGGGAAGAACATTGCTGTGGTGTGATGCCCAAGTTGGTTTGCTGTACGCATTGTTGCTCTTTTGACAATACTCTGCGATATTCTGACGTGCCGAGACCAACTTTGTGGCTGCACCTGGCATATGATGGCAATACCTATGCAGGTGAGAGACAATGTTTCATATGATGACTTCACCTGGCAAATGAGAATGTTAATGGAATGAAAATGGTAGCACTTATCTACATGAAACTGTACTTGACATATAATGGCAAAAGCCGGCCATATGGCTACTATTTCTTGTAAAGAAGGAGATAACAAGCTTGGGGTGACTTTAAGTGATCATGTTATGCTGTATTGGCAAATGAAGGCAGGATTCATGATCTATGATGGCACTGCTAGTTGTGCCACTGGCAAATCAATAGCAAACTGTTGTAAGCCGTTCGTCTTTTTCTTTAAATTGTGATTTGGTTTATGATAAAACATTTCACAAATATACAACAGTAAAATACAAGTAGAAGAAAGAACAAAAACAAATAATACACTTTCCATACTACAAACATTAAGCAATAAGCTGCGAGATGGGGGCAATTACCGCGTCAGGGGCCTATCGCTATATTGCAAAGTCTGTTCTCCCTTCTGAGGGTGGCCATTTAAAACAGTAATAAAAAGTAAACAAAGAAAAGGGCCACCATGGAAAGGGAGAAGGAGGGACAACCTGTAGTTCCTTCTCCCTTTCCTTGGTGGCCATTAAAAAGATTGAAAAAAGAAAACAAAAATAAAATGTCTGCCATGGAACGGGAGACGGGACTACAAGTAGTCTCTTTTCCCTTTACATGGCGGCGTGTTGCAGATTGGAAGCGGACACACAGGGGACAGAAGTGTTCCCTGCACTTCCGCTCCCGACCAGGAGTGGAATGAAGGAGGTAAGTGGGGTGGGAGGGCGAGGGAGAAAATTCGGAGGAAAAAGGGGTGCAATTACCTGGTTCCCTGCCAGGGGAGATGACAGCCTCCAGTCCTGAGGATTCTCAGAATGGCGGGATTACCCTGTGGTAATAACCTGGATCCGAGCCTCCCCATTATATTGCAAGACCAGGCCACTTCCCGCTGGGTACTAATTACACATAACAATCCTAATTCATAATACATAACAATTAAAAATTACATTTTTATACAAAATTGATTTACAGAATCAAATTTATAAAAGCAGCAACCGATAAAGATAAGGAAGCCTGTTGTGCTCTAGGAATTTGATCCCAACATTGCTCCCTCTGTAAACTTGCCTTGTTATGATAAAATGTAGGTAGCAATTGATTACACATCTATTTGAGCTAAACAAAACACACTGATTAAGGGCCTGACAAGATTCATTTACAGTAAAGCCATAAAGATCACAAAATAAACAATTTAGAGGAGTGGAGAGAATAGTATACAATAATTGCATCCTTTTACAGTCCACTTCTGATTCTATATATAGAAGCCCCAGCTCCTGACTAATAACACTGATAGGGACCCCGTGTGGGAGGGCTAAACATTGCTGCCAAAACAAGGCCTCTAACTCCGCCCAATTCAAACTTAGCAACAAAAATCTGGCCCAAAAGTGAAACTAGGCAAAATCTGTGATGTATATAGTCTAAATAATGGTAGAATAGAGAAGCGACCGATTCTTTGGTCCACTACTTGATTTGGGATGGATAGGCATTCATTACTAGATAAACACATTTAAGGACTTGGTTGTCACTAGGTTTCGACCAGAACTTGACGACCACATATTTAAATTGGTCCACTATTTCAATTTGTTGACCCACCAGGTGCCAGTTAAAGATTATTATTTGGCTCTGTCTAGCCGGTTTAAGGATCCACATTTTGGTCTTTAAACCATTGATCTCCAATTCAAAATATTCCAAGAATGTTTTCCAAAACATGTTGTGATCTCTGAACAGAATTGGTGTCTGATCAAATATTACTAGATCATCCGCATACGACACATACTGAATAGATACAGGGCCTGATTCATGGAATATTTTGCAAGGTGCAAAGTACTTTTCACTGGTGCAAAGTGACTTTGCACGGCCAACAAACACCTTGATTCATGGAACGGTGCAAAGTGTCTTTTTGCCCTGCAAAGTGACTTTGCACAGCAAAAAGACACTGATTTTGCACGGCAAAAAGACGCTTTGCCCTGCTCCATGAATCAGGGTGTTAGTGTGCAATCAAGGAGGGCACACATTTGCAGTATAGAATGGATCATTTAAATCTTCTATATACAAATTAAATAAGAAAGGTGCCAACAAGCAGCCTTGACAAAGGCCGCAATTCGTATTGATCTAGCGAGAACAGTGGCCTTTCTTATCATTTGCAGTTTGACCTTGGTGTTTGAGTGAATAGCAACTAAGATGTTGAGCAGGTTAGTCGGGCAGCCTTTCTGCTTATGTTTAAGCCAAAGTTTATTACGATTTACCCGGTCAAAAGCTAGTGTTAAATCCACAATGCAGAATATATTGGGCACTTTCACAAGATTGTCTGTCGGGACAGGAGATTCAAAATAAAACAATTAGAAGTGGTTTCTACAGACTTCTTAAAACCGGATTGCTGCCTATCCAAACTCCCAGCCGAGAGAGCCCAAGCCTGTAAATCTTTTAGGACAATCCCCTAGGACAGTTTACTGGATGCATCCAAAAGGGAGCTAGGTCTATAATTACACAGATGTAGTCCTTCTCCCTTTTAAAACACTAGAATATTAGAACATTTTCGAATAAAGCTGCCGAAAGTGTGGCCCATAGTACTGGCTTGGATTTAAAAGTGCAATTTGAAAGGCCATCTGCGCCTGGAGCCCACTGAAGGTTTACTTTAATTAAGAATAGCTACAATCTCCTCTATGGAAAAGGGTAGTGTTCATTCAGGATTATTAATAATAAGTCTGTAGATATCCGTATTCTTTACTTTACTATAACTTTTTTGAAAAAAGCTCAACCCAACAAGAGTCTGAGATGGGTTGCACTTGAAGATAACAATGGGTCATAATAGGTGTCTTTTTATAGCATTGCTTTAAATGTAATTCCTCTTTTTTATACAATGACCTATCTCTGTAATGCACATGTCTAAGCCCTTTATCTGGTTTCGAAACATGGGGTTATTTTGCTAATCTTGTACTTATTGTAGTGTTTTATGCAAGTTAGGTCACTTCCTGAATTCAGCGCTGTGTTCTGTCGATTTCATGTTTATTGGCTTGTTGGTGATTCAACGTCAACTCTGGGTGTGTTATCAGGACTGGACTAAAGATTGGCCTCGACCTTGGGAGATTAAAGCCAGGCATTAGTGAGAGTGGGGATTGTCCTTGGGGGAGGTCCATGGACAAGCTGATATTTAACTCATTTTAATTTTAACTTTGCCTGTGAAAGTTTTAATGTTACTAACTGAGTATAACATTAATCTCAATTGAAAATGATGTCACACTTGGTATAGTATTTTGTGTATTGATACATTTAAATCAGGACCTCAGAATGGTTTTGTAGTTCACAATTTAGCACAATGAGCAGACATTCCCCAAAATTTGGTTCATGCAATCAAAGCTGAAAAAAAGAGAGTGAAGATGCCCATGATTGCACGTTGACTCAAGGAGGAATGACCCATGATCTCCCCACCCACTCTTCCTTGTATGTGTACTTGCAAAAATATCATATTTTTATCTTGACATTTGTAACTCAAACCCCCTCCACCTCCAGCAGCCTCACTTGCTAGACTGACGGAACCAATTTTTTGCATCATAACCTCATGGAGTAGTCATGAAGTGACAATGATGGCAACCTGTTCTTGCAGAGGTTGTATACCTGTAAGGGGTGTTTTTTGTGTTCTCTAGCTGAGATCAAACCACACCTATACCCCATTGTCCTTTCTGTGTCCAGCAATATCACTCATATCTGTATTTCTGTATTTAACTGCCTTACCTTTCTATCTCTGTACCTTTTCCTTTCTAAATAGTCTCCATTGTTACCCATATAATATCCTTTTCCAGATGGAATCTGGGGGAGTTTAGGTGCACTTAAAGCAGGGAGGATGGAATGTAAGGACTGTAGTATGGGTGACTATGTTTTTGTGGCTGGGAGTGGGGCAAGTAGGGTGTTCAGTAAATACATCATATCTGCTTGGTGGCATATAGTCTCTCACGCAGAGTTAAACTAGACAAGGACAAGGGTCTGTCAAGAACAATCAACTGTTTCAGAGTCGTTCTTCTGGTTTTATTAGAGAACATGACATTACTATCTTTGTATTCAAAACCTACCACAGTACAAATAGTCATTTCTCAATTGTTATCAGAAGTGTATGGGCAATTTCTCCTCTTGTCTCTTTGTTTGTTCCTCAATGTTGCCTTGATACTCTGTTCTCTCTAGAAGGGGTAGGCACTGAGCACATGAAATTAGAGTGGAAACCTCACTATTGGGCATCTTGTAGGCAAGGTAAGAGTCGTATGTTACCTAAAATGCTAGTACAGATTGATTGTGACATGCTCCTATTCATCTGGCTTCATGAAATGCACTTTAGAAATGTGTCCATTGCATCACAACCATACTCTTACTTGTGTTTCTCATCAGCACTGATATACTTTTCATTGGTAGCATTTCTCAGAAGGGCCACTTATGTTTGACAGTGGAAGAACCTCTCAGCAATGTTGCTTTACTTCTAACGAGGTAGCACCAGTCCAATGTCAAAAGGCAATAATAATGAAGACTGTATTTCAAAAAGATGTATAATTCCTCATCTATTTTATGCCCGTTAGTCCTTAAAATTCCAACTGCGACAATAAATCAGAATGCCATCTGCCTCAATGTCACAATTCTGTCTTCCCCTCTCTTTTTTCTCTCGGGCAGTAAAGTCAATTTTCAATGGATCACTTTCATGGAAAGTTGCAAAATGTACAGCAAGGGTATACATCACATCTTCATTGTTTATGGAGTGAAATTTGGAGAACATAAATATTTAGTTGCAGATTGCACAAACCATTATGTTAAACATTTTACGTGACATTTTATTTACCAGGCATCCATAGAGAAAAGAAATTGATCATTTTGTCTCTGCATTGCAGTGATACAGATGCATCAACAAAACAAAATTTCAGGGTGAGAGGTCACACCAATACAGTAGTCTAACAAATATGAAAAGTCAATACCAGTGCATGTTTTGACTTAATATATTTAATTAGCATAAAAATGACACAATATGGGGATAGAGTAACCCGGGAGTATTTGTAAAACAATACAGGTAAGTATAATCCAGTGGGATTAACTGGGTTTAAATGGATGACAAACAAGTTCTGCTGATGTTGAACACCATATTGGGTTATGCAGGTACAATGTGAACAAAAAACCAAATTCAATGAACATATAACAAAAAACAAAGCAATGCATGGATTGTGCACTGAACATGTGGTGTAATCGTCGACACTAAGGTGTTTCGGCCCAGGAGTGAGCTGTAGAATTTAGCTGTATGTGCAGGCCTTTATCAGGACATATGATGGAGTGAATCGGAGTCTCGGGGTCTCTATCGAAGATTTATCCAGGACTGGGGTAAGTAAAGGCATCCATCTTGGTGTGGATGACAAGCTGGCATATGACTAGCCAATGTGGAAACAAGTAAATACCTCAAGCGGTAAAGACTTCATCAAAATGTGATGAGGGTAGGATCGCCCACTTCTTAGTGTGGCTGCAGCTTATACAGAGGGTGAAATTTAAGTATACTCGAGTTCCTGTCTGGAGCCGCACTGCTTCGACGTCTCTGAGTGCGAGGACTGCCGAGGAATGAAAAAAAAATGTGTTTTGTTGATTTAACTACGCCCACCAGGGTTTTTCAGGGCATAGCCAGGTGCCCTTATATATACTCTAGTGATACAGATGCTCCATCTCTGCCACCTGGTGAATTTGCTATCCTACTGTCTTTCTGTTAATTGATCTAAGGATATTCTTGGAGTCAGCCAAAATGCTGTATGTAGTTTGTACAGTTTAGTTTGTTCTGGTGTGGCCTGATTTATGAGCAAATCTCAATGTTTCAAAGCATGTTGCAGCAAAGTGTGCTTCTTGCTGAAATTCTTCATCTAGAGTGTTATTTACTCTCGGAATTCCACAAAGCAGATACTATTATTAAATAAATGGGTATGGCAACATCTGGCACACAACACAGCATTTCTGCATTTTTGATTTTGATAAAATAACTCATTAGTTTCCCCACTATGATCTTTAACTTTACATCCAAGAAGTATATGTATGTAGCATTAATCTGACATATTGAACAGATATTGACATTGTTGGAGGATAGCTCAGTGGCAACGTGCGCGCCTTGGAAGCAAGACGACACGAAGCAACAAAGGTTTGATCTCCGGGTCTGCACTAGAAACCTCTGGGTGTTTAAGCGAGTTATAATATGCAACTAAGACCCCAAAAAAAAAAAAAAAACTATTCCGCAACTAAAAAAAAACAAACAAATTCTGTAACAGCGCCTCGATGCATGCGGGCTGTGTGAGCACTATAAAAATGTCAAATAAAATAAAAGTTGTTAGTCAGGCAACTGAGGTACTCCCCTAGACCTGATTATACTGAATTGCGCCCTTTGACAAATAATAAATACATTGGGCCTCATTCCGAGGTGGGCGGTAAGGGGTTAACGGCGCCGGTAAGGGTGCCAGTGCTGTTAACCCCTTACCGCCACATTATGAGGTCCTTTAGCGTGTCCCGCTAAGGGCAGCTGGTTTTACCAGGCACCCTTAGTGGGAGCCGCTAACAGACCAGCATGCTAACAACGGGCCCGTTAGCATGGTCCCCATTCTCATTCAGCCCTATGGGTGCTCGAATGGGAATGGGGATGGGTTCCCTGAATGGGGAAATACCTGGTCCTCCAAGGTTGGAATGGCCCGGTAATTCCCCATTCAGGAAACCGGGACCCGGCTGCTATTAACACCATGGCTACCTCCAACCTCATAATGAGGCCCATTGTCTATATAGATACACCAGTAAATTATCAGTTCTAGGTATTTTTTCATTTTGACTTGACCATGGCTGTGTTTTTCCATTCACCAACCCCTGAAGAGATTGCCGTTGGTGGAGCCTATGGGCACCTATTGCCATCTCCTAAAGTTGTGAAAAATAGCTCTTCAACCATAAAGATATTTTGTTCCAAGAAGAATCTTAATTGTGCAAGCAGCAATTCACTCTGTTAGTGACTTATACATATTTAAACCAGGGAAGATGTACATGGTACCAAACCACACCTACATATAATACCCATTTAACGGGATACTACATCCAATGTAACCAAGAGACAGGAGGGATCCATACAAATCATATAGTTCTAACAAGTTAGTGTCAGCTCTAGTCTAAGAGTTTAATCACAAGAACATTGAGATGTTGGTTCCTTTGGTGAAACTAGGGAAGAGACTATCAATCTACCAAAGTACCAAAGGGCTTTGTAAGACTCTTATGAATGTTCAGAAATTAAATACAGAGATTGTAGGAAACACTGCCAAAAAGGGAGGTGGAGTTGTTCTTTGTGAATGGAGGCACATGCCCGTTCTGAATACTCACAATGAATAGTAGGTTTGTCCCTCTTCCTCTTCTCGTCATCTCTTAATATTGTGGTGTAATGGACCCTCCCTCCCTCCTAGCCCCTGGGCGTTTTGAATCAGTATATTCTTATTGTATAAGAACCTAACAAGCAAATAATAAATAAATAAATGAAATTATTTTGAGCAAGGTTACAGACAGTTGAAAGATAACAATAATTTTGAGTTGCTGACTCATGACTTTATGGAGGAGATTATAATGTAATTTGGCAGTGTTTCCTACAATGATAATATTTGTCCAAAGATTCTCCAATGCCTTCCTCTGAATAGCAGTGTAAATATAATTGGTCAGTATGTATTGGCATTCTAATCTTTCATGTCATCAATCACCAGATGGGATTGGAAGACAAACAAATACACTAACAAAATTGCAAATTACTATCCAAAGGAATTATTCTGGCAATTCCAAATATCAGTTGCTGATATATTTTAATTCTGTGTTACATCTTCTTGTAATACTATATTTTCTGAACAGGCAATACATGGGACATCCTGCATAGTTACAGGTTAATTAGTGTTCTAACACATTCCTAGTTAGTATTGGTTAAGCCTTTATATTTGAATGAAAGATATTTAGCTATCTTGAGTCTCCCTGTGTATTTGAATATATTGATTCTGGGGATTGCACAATTGGGAATCCTATTGGGGAAACAATCCCATCTGGAGCACACTCTCTTCTTCAATGAATAAGATTTGATAAGATTTTATAAATAATTGTTCTTTTATAATGTGCTTAATACCAGAGATTGGTTTCTAAGCGCGGGAATCATCTTCAAACCTGTGTTGCGCTTTGTTGTCTTGCTTTCAAGTTGAACGCGTTGCCCCAGATCTATCCCCCTCACGATGATAGATGGTATAGTTCAATTCTTGCCTGATGATCCCTTGCCCCTGTTATTATATCCCCTTCCAGACAAATCTGTTACATTCTGTGGTGTTGGGTCCCTACCAACTCCTTCTCATTCTTGTTCTCCTCTTCCATGGTCCTTTCCTTTTCCTCCAGGTCAATCCCTGGATTTTAATGTAGGCCTATTGCCCACATGGAGAAATTATAATTATTCAAGGAAAATTAGAGTTGCCCTTCTGTATGACAGGTCAGAAAAATCTACCTCAGAGCTCAATGGCGTAGTTCTTGTCAGGGCAATGGGTGGGCCTGATTCAGTGGACATTTTTGCTTGTTCCCTATTCTGATTATTAAAATGAGTCCCACACCTGTATTTCACTCTGCACAGTACTGTTTGCTTGAGGGAAATGTCCATAGTGCAGAGTATGTAGCCCCCACACCCTCCCAAAGTGCTTGAGGTTCTTCTCTATGTATGGTATTCTTGTCTTGCACTCATCACCATCACCCAAAAGGAACTGAAATGAAAATACATTTTTGGGGAAGACCATTTTATTATTAACGTTTGAAACATATTTGCATAACAGATGGTCTGTCCATTTGTTAACCATCACTAGTTAAGGATATGCATAGGTGGGTATTGTTAAGATCTGTAATTATCTGGGGTTACATTTTACACCCAAATAGGTTTGTAGGGTGGTCACTTGCTAACATTTACCTATTTTCCTCTACACCTCCAACTCCTGGATCTTAAGATGGAACTTTAGCATGATAGCCATTGTATAGCCTGGTTCACACTGGTGCTGATGTTAAACCCAGACCCAGAAACATAGGAAGGCAGGAGACAACATCTTGCAAGCTGTGAGGTTATAAGTGGGAAGCTTGTCATCTTCATTTCTCAGGCACCTTGGTAAGTAGCTGCCCAACACAAGCTGTTTCTCCTCATTACCATTTTCTCCCAAGCTCATACATAGGGACCTGTTTCAAATCTGTATTAGGCACCTGTCTGCAGAGTCCTGCTGCACACCCTCAACACACAACCATGTGCTCATTCATCCACCTTCCTAACTCACACGTCTTGCATGCTTGGGTTTATTAGACCACTCTGCGTTCTCCCCCTTTCTCCCCTTTAGAAGTTCTTCCTAGCTTCTTATCAGCCTCTCTTATGTCTTTTTGTCCTCAGTTCCTTATCAACTTCTCCACCTCAGCTCCACTTATCAACCCCTCGTTTGCATATCTCTTTTGCTTCTTCTTAACTCTTCTTTTCAACTTATCCAGAGTGCCTCTCTAAACAATCTTATTTGCTCATTCAAATGGTCTTAGCAAATCCTTCATAACTCCTACGTTCAGTTCCTTATTGTGTACCACCTCCTCCTCACGGAACACCACCTGCTCCTCAGTTAGTCCTGCCAGGTACCATCTCCTCCGTCACACTGTTCACCACCTCCTCCTTATAGAGCACCTTTGTATCATGTACCAACATTTTGCCACTATTTAGAACTTCCTCCTTAATCACTTTCTCATTCTAGCCAGCTTGTTCTTATGTCCAGCCTCCAGTCTCCTTTTCTCCCCATCTTTCTTGGCCTATCTGTCCCCTGTAATTTTGGCCCAACTCTCCACATCATCCTGGGACATCCCAACCTCCTTGGAATGTCTCACCATAGCCTCCTTAGTCTACCTTCTGCATCCTTTTGAGGCTGCCTCTCCACAGCCTCCTCGTACTAACATCTACCATCCCTTTGGGTCTTTCACTACTCAATTGCCTGACTCCATCTTTCAGTATTCCATTCCCTTTCTTATTTCAGGAAGGAGACCAGGAGGGGTCCCACCGAGCTACCTCAAGATGTAGGCACTGGATGTGACAGAACTATGTAACAACTTCAATGTGCTTATAGCCGCATCTTTATCAACAAATGTAAAAAGATGGGGAGAAAAGTGGTTCAAAAAATATATATTCTTATTTTATTTAATAGTTACTCATACGTTAAAACAAGACCAACAGGTCACATTTGCAAATTTAGACAACATAAAACAAAATTAATTGGAAGACCATTCATTTAACACTTTTTTGTCCTAATGTTCACTCCTTGAATACATTAAATTTCAAAGCGATGTTAGTAACACATGGGTGACTTTGCAAGATGCAATTCGTATCCGACTATTTGCAGGGTCCCCATATACATTGTGTCGACATGAGTGAATCTGTTTCCAGCCTTCTTCCTAGACACACAAATAGAATGTTAATTAACCACTTTTCTCCCCATCTTTTTACATTTGTTGATAAAGATGCGGCTATAAGCACATTGAAGTTGTTACATAGTTCTGTCACCTCCAGTGCCTACATCTTGAGGTAGCTCGGTGGGACCCCTCCTGGTCTCCTTCCTGATATTTAGTCCTCCCCCACAAGCCCCTATCAAAAAAGAGGACCACTGTTAATTCAGTCCGCTCATTTGAGTTTTCTATATACCTTTCTTATTTCAGCTGGCTGACTGAATCCACCCTAACACAAACATTAACAACACAAAATGCATGAAAATACTGTCCAAATTAATCTGAATCTTCTCATTGTTTACACAATTATAACCTTTCATCAAATGTCACTTGTAAAATCACTATTTTGAGGTACTCCTCAAAATCATTTATTGCATTCATGGTTAAAGCTCCGATTGATCTTACACCATAGGAAAAAAAGATTGTACAGTCCAAAATCTAGAAAAAGATATCTCAGACCCTGACTTTCAGCGGTGTCTGCACCAAGATTTGGGCCTTCTTGCTGTACATTTTATACATGCCCATGATGGAGTAAATGGAACCCTGACAGAAGCAAATAAACAAGGGAGGCATATGGTTGCTTCACAATAGTTAAAATGGGTTATGCCCTAACAATGTTTTGTAACACAAAAGGAAATGGGGGTAAACCACCCAAAAGGTTAGTCTTGGCTCAAAGAGCATATGTAATGCACTTCAGTGATCTAATGTTCTGAAATGTCTAAAGGGTGAGAGAGGTAGAAATAACTGGTTACAACCTGTCATATGTTCAGGAGATGAATATGTCCTTCTAGACTTTCTATGACCATTGGGGATACTCAATATATGTGTATCTTTTAAGAGAGGCAGAAAGAGAGGGAAAGGGGGCAATGTTCTATCCATCCCTATTGTCCTAGGATCAAGGATGTCACATCAAGGAATAATTTCAAAGCACAAAGGGAGTCATGAGGATACACCATGTACGTAAGAAATATTTCACTTAGATGAAGCAAAGAAGAAAACATCTGCAAGTGGCAAGTATTGGACAATCAAGTATGCAAAACATTTGGTGAGGGAGAGCAACCAAGTTTCGGAGGGCAAAAGGAGTAACAACAGCCAGTACAATTAAATCAAATAGCAGTAAATAAAAGGTTGAAAATCGTGGTCTCCTCACACGTGATTCAACAGTCAAAAACAAGGTCTATTCATTAAACTCTAGATGAAGATCATGGTTTACCTACACTCCCTTGAAAGTCCCAGAACATGGCAGTAAAGCACTTGGGCAGGTTGAGAAAGTTCAGAACAGGTATTGTGTAGCTGACAATAGGTACAATTACAAACTATCAACAGTCAGGACAGACTTAGAATTATAATTAGTGTTATAAGTAAAATCTGACCAATTGACACACCCAGGTGTCACAATAGACCAACAAAGCACGACCCAAAGGTCAAGGGAGCTCCAGTACTGATGTGAACGTGGCCTATAATATAGTATGATGAATGTGGGTGACGGTCAGTAATATTACTTAAGTAACTTGATGTGTAAGTACAGCACTCACTCTTCACAACTGCACAGACAAATTCTGAAGGTAGAACAATATCTAAGGTCATATGATTCTGAAGCGCATTGGTTCAGATGTCTACTTCCTCTCGAGATAATAGTGTCAAGGTGGATGCAGTGCCATTAGCAATATTCTTAACTAACTGTGACAATCAAGTCACATGATCTCTATTTGTTTTAATCCCTCGGGCTAGTTTCAGATATCCCACTGCTGCCACAAAGGTTTCCAAGACAGTACTTCTCCGAGGACAGGACTCTTTGGGACATGTAGGAGTATGACACTCTGCAAGCAGAAAATATCCCATGCAACAACTCCTTTCTCAATTGATAGGTAGCCAGAGGTAAGCGTTGTACCCAAAGAAGAAGTAATTTCAGTAATATGTCATGTACCCAGACTGAGAGAATGAAACACTATTTTCACAGGCATATGTAACCTTCTTAATCACTACACTGGACTTGGTGGACAGGCAATAATGCCATGTGTTAGTTCCCATGGAGAAAGAACCGTTGAAAGTATAACATATGAGACCAATGGCTGGGGAGTGCAGCTAGTTTAGTGTGTGAGTAATCCGGGGTGTGGAGGACTGGTAAAACCCAAATCAGATTGAGCATGGTCTGGGACCCTGGGACTCATTAAGAAACTAGATATCCAAACAGACATCTCCCCACTGAAAGGGGATGGATGAAATGGGAAACCTGGAGGATAAATCATGTGGCAAATGGTCACAAACCCAGCAATCAGTGAGGTTGAAGATACAGGCATACTGCCAGCAGAGGTGCAAATATGTATTTTCACTGTAAACCATGGGCTGTTCAGAGGGACCATCACTCTCATGGCAAGTGGAAGGAAAAGCGTCTGTCATAGTGAAGCAAGAATATATCAATATTGTAAAAATAACAATCCCAGAAATGTAGCTGGACATTCTGCAGACCATGTCCACTCCTCAAATATCAAAGTCCTGAAATGGATTTGTACCATCGGGACAAATGTTTGTAGCTTACACACAATAGTTTATTTCATCTAAGCAGGTAGGACTGAGAGCACAGTTTTTTTTTTAAACAATTTTTATTGATTTTATTCAAACAACAAATAACAAACCCAACTCAACTTACAGTGGTTACATATCTTGCTTGTTAATACACATACATGTTAATTCTTCGCCCACTGTATTTCCTGTGTCCCATGCCCCACCCAAGCCTACTTTCTCCCATTGTTAGTCTTCACCTCTTGCTGTGGCGAGACCTCTCCCGCCATGCTTGTTGAATCATCATCACTTGGTCCATCATACATGGGCCCAAATAGCTCTGCTATTAGCTGTCTCCAACCCTCTAGGGCTCTGGCTTCACCCTCTATGTCCCCTTTGCACGCTTCCTGCCATGCCCCTGTTTCTGCCTCCACCCACTTCTGCAAGTCCCTCCACCACGTCTCCATTTTGGGCTAGTGGCACGCTTTCCATCCCATTGCAATCCTTCTTTTCACCAATATATATGCCAGATCTTTTAATTTGCTCACATGTTTAAGCTTCCACGTTCTGGGGAAGCCTCCCAACAAACAAGCCCACGCCGTATCTACCTTCATGCGGATTCCCTTGTCTTCCATTTTTTGTGCTATATCTCTCCAATATTCCGCTATCTGCGGACATGCCCAGAACATATCCACCATTCCTGTGCTTTCCTCATTGCATTTGGAACACACCTGGCTTCCAGCATTCTTAAATTTAGCAACCTTCAGTGGCGTCAGATATGCTCTGTGCGTTATATACAACTGTGTTTGTTCCAGCCTAGTATTCCTCGACACTTTCTTATGATACCCCTGAGCCCTTTCCCACATCCCGTCACTCATCACATCTCCTACTTCCTCCTCCCAGGCCAGTCTAAGGGGCGTCACCTCCTTGCCCACTTGAGTCATCATCATCTCGTACACTCTAGACGTTTCATGCCCACCTTCCGCTATATCATATATCACATCTAATGTGGTGTCTGGTTCCTCTGCAAGTTCCACTTCGGACCAAGTATCTTTAATTCGTAGCACCATCCCATGGTATGTAATATATTGCCCAGTGCTCACCCCGTTTGCTCCACCAGCTCCTCAAATTCCAGTATTTTCCCCTCTTGCCACACATCCCCCAATGTTGCTATTCCCATCGGTTCCCAATACTTCCTAATCATTAACCTAAGTTGCACATCTGTTCCCATCGTTGTAACCAATGGGATTTGCGGTGAGCACAGGGCCGGCTTGTCCCTCAACCGGCACATCCTCTGCCACATCCCCCACCCAAGACCCAACATCCCTGGGCGGCCTCTCAGCTCCTTCTTGGGTAACCATATCATTTCTCTCAAAAAGTATGGGGAGCAATCACCCTGAAGCAGCTTATGTTCTAAGGTGGACTCCGTAGAGAGCCATTTGGCTACATGTTGCAACTGGCTCACTACATAATATACTTCCCAGTTGGGTAATTTGATGCCTCCTTTCTCATGCGGGTTTTGGAGTTTCCATAGGGCTACCCTGTTCCTCATCCCGTGCCATAGGAATTCCCTGCATATGCTATCCAGCTTAGTAAAGAATTGCCGGGGTATGGAGTATGGGATGTTCACGAAGCAATGCAACAGTCTGGGCAATGCCACCATCTTGAGCATCGCCCCCCTTCCCATCATTGCCAGGGGGAGTTTCGCCCAGAACTTCATACTATTTTCCAGTTTCCGAACCGTTCTAACTGCATTATGCCTATGTTCGTCTTCTACTGTGTGATAAATACCTATCCCAAGATACCTAAAGGTTGTGATCTCGCACGGTATCTGAAGTACCGGCAAATTCTCCGCCATGAGCCCTCTATATCTGCCCAGTGGAAACACACAAGATTTGCTTGGGTTCACAGCTATACCTGAGAGTTCTGCAAACCTGTCTACCACTTCTAATACATACTGCAGATTTTCCTCTGGGTAGCGCAAATACAATAACATATCTTCTGCGTATAGCGAAATTAAGTGTGATGTTTCCCCAACTACAAGGCCTATTTCGTCATATTGCTGCCTTAGATAAATCGCCAGAGGTTCCAAAGCCAGAATGTACAACATGGGGGACCAGGGGCATCCCTGTCTGGTCCCTCTACCAAGTTGCCACCGTTCAGAAATCACAGTTCCTGTCTTCACTCTCGCTAATGGCTCGCTATATAGAAGTTCTACCCAGTGGAGATATCCAGGTCCCATACCATAGCTAGCTAGGGCCGCCTTCAGCCAGGGCCACCGGAACGAATTAAATGCATTGATCGCATCCAGAGACACTATCGCCATTTCGCTAGTGTTCCCTTCAGTATTTATTTATTTATTTATTTTTTACATTTGTAGAGCGCACTGCAGCCCATAGACATCGAGGCTCTATTACATGAAGGCGTAAGCAGCAAGATTATGTAAACATAGGAAACATAAGGTACTTAGTTACAGAGAGAGGAGCGGAGCATAGTTACAAATGACATTCGTATGCCTGTAGATATAAAGGCAGGTAGGTTTAGACAAACAGCCTAGTTTTTAAGGCTTTGTGGAAGGCTAGGTGAGAGTCAATCCCCCTGAGGAGCGAAGGTAGGGCGTTCCAATGTGAGGCTGCTAGGGCTGAGAAGCTTGAACCGCCCGCACGTACTCTACAAGTCTTGGGGGTAGAAATCAGGTTGGTGTAGGCAGATCTGGTGGGCCTGGCCGAGGTGGGTCATGAAATTCTCTGGGCAAGGTAGGGGGGAGCAAGGTCATGGAGGCATTTATGGGTGAGGGAGAGGATTTTAAAGATGATCCTCTGCCTAATGGGCAGCCAGTGGACCTGGCTACTAAGGTCAGAAATGTGACCTTAGGAGGTTCAATCACTCGGTGGAGTCGCCTCAAATTATTCGAAATATTCCTGTTTGGGACATATCCTGTTTGATCAGGGTGAATTAATTTGGTTATGACCTTTTTCAATCTGTTTGCTAACACCGCTGTTAAGATCTTACTCTCTTGGTTTAACATCGATAGGGGTCTATAGGAACTACAGTCGCGACCAGGCCTGTTGGGCTTGGGGAGTGGCACAATGACCGCTTCGCGCAGTGATTCCGGTAGTCTCCCAACTTCATATGCTTCGTTAAACATTTCCAGCAGTGGGGGGAGAATGTGCCTTTATGTGCCTTGTAAAATTCACTCGGGAGTCCGTCAGTTCCCGGGGTTTTACACGTGGGCAGCTGCCTCACCACTTCTTCTAACTCTTCCAGAGTGATCGGGGCATCTAGCTCCTCCCTCTCTTCTACACTAATTTGGGGTAGCCCAATGTCTTCCAATATGTTCTCTATTTCCCCCTCCTTGTCTCCCGCCTCGTCTCCGTACAAGCATCTATAATAGTCTACAAATTCTTGGTTAACCCCCTCCTGCATATCCACTACATCGCCATTATCTCTCACCAGTGTTCTGATTGGGGGCCTAGGAGTCTCGTTTTTGTAAAGCCATGCGAGGAGTCTTCCTGTTTTGTTGCCTCCAGCATGTTGTCTTTCTATGTATTTTTTATACTTAAGATTGCATAATCTATCCCAATATCCTGCACATTTCTGCTGCAGGCCCAGAGCCTCTTCTATATCTGCCTTAGTGTTACTGCCCCATTCCAATACCCTCTCCAACTCCTTCTCAGAATCCTGTAATTCGGTCAGAATCCCATCCTGCAGTCCTTTAGACTTGGCTATGGCTATTCCTCTCGCTACCACTTTAAAGGCTTCCCAGAGTGCGCCTGCTGTCTTTACACTGCCAGTATTTATCTCAAAATAACTTAATGTTTCTTCTCGCATATCCTCCCTAAATACGCTGTCTTTAAGAGCTTCTGCACGCAATCGCCATGTGGGTATCCTTCCCTAGGGGGTCGGTATTGCCATGATAGAAACAGTGGCGAGAGGTCTGAGAGGACTCTAGCTTTGTATTCCGCCTGCGGTATTTCGGTCAGCAACTCCTGCGTGACAAATATATAGTCCAATCTTGTATGTAGGCCCTGTGGGGCAGCGTAATGCGAATAGTGTCTATCCTGCGGATGGCATGTTCTCCATGCGTCTGTAAGCCCAAACTCTGATCTATCAATGGTGGGGTCCAATACACAGTTGAAGTCTCCCCCCTACAGTATGCCCCCCCCACGCTGCCACTGAGTTTACTATACAGGGTCCTAAAATACGCAGCTGTATCTTGGTTCGGAGCATAAGTATTCACAATGCAGATCTCTCTGTTTTCCACCATCCCCCTCATAATCACCATCCTACCATCCACCTCTACCTGCGAGCTCAGCAACTGAAACGGAACATGCAGGGCTACCCATGTGATCACCCCTCTTGCATAGGCGGAGTATGTTGCCCCACCATTGTCCCTCTCCATTTTTTCCATATCACTTCTAGTTTATCTTTCGTTAAATGAGTTTCTTGTAACAGGGCTATGTCCACTTTCTGTCTGCGTAGATACATCAATACCTTGTTCCGCTTTAGATAACTATTGAGCCCCCTAACGTTCCAAGTGACTATCTTAAGGTCTCCCATGGTTCATCTCGTTTTCCGTGAGGTGAAGGCTTTCCCCAGAACTCTTCCCCAACTATAACAAACCACAGAACACAACCCCTTCCCTCCCTCCTGCCTACCCTACCCCAACTCCAACTGTTGCCCAGCTCCATCCCTGGATCTCAGGCCCCCCCGCGTTTGCATCTACCCTGGTATCCCGGGCAAGACCCCAGCAGGGCGTCACCGCACTATCGGCGACCTAACTAAACCTAAATGGGGGATGTACAGGTTGGTCCTGCAAGGCCCCTAGTTAAAGTCTAAATCGCAGTATTCACGGATCATGAGTGACTATATTCAAGTCCCATAGTCTTAAGTTCTGTCACCCCCTGGTGCCCCTCTCATTCATTACTTATCCGCATTGCCTCCTTCTCTTGTCCGAACGTCCGACTCCTGGGGGCATCCCTGCGTGTCAAGCCATCCCATGGCTTCTTCCGGAGTTTCAAAGAACAAGGTTCTGTGCTTGTGAAAAGCCTTCAGTTTGGCCGGGTAAAGCAGCATGTATTTATGACCCGCTTCTCGCAATCTCCTTTTGACTGCCCCAAAGTTCATTCTGCTCCGCGGCACTATCAGGGTGTAATCCGGCTCAGCCGTTATGCTTGCCGAACCTCTTTGTATTGTCCCACTTTTGCATAAATGTTCCAGGATCCTTTCTCAATCTCTGTAATTAAGTATTTTAGCGATCACCGGCCTAGGTGGGCCTCCTGGTAGCGGTCTCCTCTTTAGGGCCCTGTGTGCCCTTTCCACCATGAACCCCTGAGACAGCACTCCTCCAGTGATTTCTTGTAGCAACGTTGTTTCAACGAATTCCGTGGGGTTATGGCCTTCTGCTCCTTCTGGAAGTCCAACAATACGGATATTATTCCTCCAGGCCCGTCCTTCTGCCTCCGCCGCTCTACTCTCCAGATTACCCACTCGTTGTACCAGGGCGTGAAGCTCCGACCGGTGGGAAGCACAGTCCGCCGTGTTAGGGCCCACCTCCTTCTAGAGGTTCACCGTGCGCTCTGTCAGAGACCTTACGTCTTGCCGTAGCAGATTCACATCCTCCTGCACTGCCCCGACCTGGAGCTCCAGTGCTGTTTTTAGGTCTCCCAAGCCACCTTCAGATCAGCAATCGCTTCGAGGACCTCCTGATTTGCGCCCATGGTGGTACTGCTCCCAACTTGGGCTTTGTCTTTGCTCCTGGCTCCCTCCGGGCCTGGTGGCGTCTTTGTGTATTCCTCTAATGTGGGTTGCTTACTCTTCAGCCTTGGAGGTTTGTTAGACATGGCGCTGTGCCTATGAGTCTTGGATCAGCCCCTTCACCCGTGGTCCTCAGTCCCAGCAAGGGTGGGTTCTCACCGTCCTCTAAGGGCCGGTGATGTCTGCTAGTTCCTTCGCTCATCCACTCTTCGTTCGGAGCACTCCACCAGCGTTTTTCTTTTTGCTGTTCTTTCTCCGCGGCCACCCGGACTGGGCAATGTAATAAATATTTCGTATCCCTAGCGATCTTTCTCTGCTGTCGTCGAACGGAGACAGCTCCTCCGTCTCAGGGGTGCGCCCCTCGCGATCTCTTTGTTATCGTCCACGGCCATTTTGATGCCCTCTCTGCGGCCTTCCTCTCAGAACAAAGCGACAAAGCGGTCATTCCTCCGCCGTAAATTTGCAGTCAACCTGCTCATGCTCTGCTCTGTACCTTCCCACGCCTGCACATCCTTTTTGGGCCGCCACTGATCAAATAAATATGCGTTTCTTGGTCGGATCAAGTTGTCGGATCACGGAGCTTGCAGGGTTACCAGCCTATTCCGTGGCTGCCAAGCCACGCCCCCGAGAGCACAGTTATAGTAATCTGTAAAATCAGACATCCAGCTCAAAGTGTTTAGGCTCTGTGATGGTGCGGCAGAGTAAGTATCAATGTTCCAAAGTTCCACAAAGACTCATGTGCTGGACAGAGAAATCTGTGGCCCACGGTTTATGATAACAAATTCCACCTAAAAGTCCAAACTACAAATATCTAAGATACCAGAGCCACATGAATATAAGGGTATTTGTAACTAAAATAATGACTAACAGATGATAGCAGCAGGGGCCATAACTTGCTGGTTCCAGTGAATCAATGGCAAAGGCCTCTGATCTACCATTTTAGGGGGATTCATCGATGTTGAGGAAACAAATCATGCGATGAATGAACTGGCCAGTTGCCACTTTGTTCAGAACTACTGGCTCTCAGGTACTCCTCAAAAGGATCACAATGATTACCTTTTGAAGATTGCGTTGTGAGGTCCAGGGGAGTCAAGCACTGAAGATGGTTTGCCAACAGCAAGGTCTGAATCAGGGTTGTTTCTACCAGACCATCAACCACCTGATGAAGGAGCATTAGCATTAAGTCCCACAGAGACCTCAGTGTGCGGAAGAGATCTAGGAGATGCAGCTCCTGATTCAGTGCATGAACATACTGACTGATTGAGACCCGTGTCATTGCCTTCTAGTATTGGTAGTTTGGTTCCAGTTAGACTGGAAGAGTCTGACATTGGGCAAACAATCGGACATGTCACCCATGGTGGTGGTTGCATTAGAGCTGGAGCCAAGTTGAGGAAGATTGGTCGCCGCAGAGGTGATGTCATCTGCTGGAGCAGCAACCCTGCAGACATGCACTTCTTGGATCCAAGCCGGGATGCCTGCACACTTGATGGCAGAACTCATAGTAAGTAGAATCTGAAAAGGTCAATGCTACCTCGGCTGGAGCACAGATTTCCACTTGTGTAGTTTCACCAGGACCCAGTGTGCGGGCTGTAGAGGGTGACAAGGTTCAGTAGCTGGCTCGAGCAAAGCTTTACTGACCTGGGCGTGAAAAGATCCAACAGTTTTAATCAACATGCAACAATATTTAATCAATATATCATCCTATACGGGCAGGCTTTGAACGTGGGGAACTGCTGGAGGTACAGTTCCCATTCTCATAGGACAAACAATGTGTTATTGATCATGGCAAACAAAACCAGGGGAAATGTGTGGGCCATTTCAACCCTGTTTCTTTACACACTTTAACACCCTCGACTTGAAGTCGCCGTTCTGATGTTCTAC
The DNA here is from genome assembly GCF_040938575.1 of Ambystoma mexicanum. NCBI lineage: Eukaryota > Metazoa > Chordata > Amphibia > Caudata > Ambystomatidae > Ambystoma > Ambystoma mexicanum. The sequence continues at coordinate 1,201,039,660 of NC_090924.1, forward strand.
ATGTGCTGTAGAGTGCAGGTGATAAGCACAATGGCACTGTTGAGTTGTTCCTAGAGATTTGCACACTTCTCTAATAAACAAATCAGTAAAATATTGATAACTCGCTCACTGTCTATACTGAGGGGCAACCCAAACTGAGGGACAAAGTCAGATAACAACTTTTTGGCCACTGTGACAACGTCTGTTTTCCTACAAGGATCTGCCTCAAGCACCCAGAAACAAATCCACCAGGACTAAGCAGTACATGTAGGTCATACAGATAGGGATCGGTAGGAAATCTTTCTGCACATGTAAAAATGGACCACCCAGTACAGGACGTGCAAAGGCACCGCTCTGTCAACAATGTACTCTAAGCCATTGAGGCTAAACCAGGGTTATCCAATCTCAATGTAACAAATTAATCGTGGCATTTTTACCTGAATGAGCCATGCCCTGAGCCTCATGGACCAGATAGGGGAGAGTACTTGGGTGCCACCAGGTGGCCATCTGGGAATGCCACAGGGAATAGAGTCCCAGCTTGCATTTATGTTGATTCCAGGTCATCTTTTCATCTTCTGCAGATTGATCTTGGATAGTTGCCAGACTGGAAAGGGAAGGAATAAGTGACCTTGGAACTGCGATACAAACAAGAAATTCATTAGGGGCCAGGGGAGCTTTCAAGGCCAATGAGTGAGCTGCACCGTCAGCTAAAGCATTTCCTGGGGCTGTAAATGAAAAGTGACGGATCATATCCATCACATTTCACTATGGCTAAAGCTGCAGGAAAGAACAATGCATTCAATAAAGCTGAGACATGTTTTCCATTCAATATTGGTGTGCCTATGAAGGTATAATTTTGGGAAAGTAGTGCCTACAAAGCTGTCTGCCCGTACTGTACTGGAAGGTCCTGGTGGATGTGTAAAAGCAAGCATTCCTACACTCTAGGCGAGAAGCCTTCATTACTGCAGTAGTTTAGTTTAACACAAGCAGGAATCCATTACTTAAACTTGGAAGTTTTCAGTATCTACTCAATATTATGATGTAGTAATGTGCAAGGGGAGTACAATTTTCATTTCCCAAACTTCCCACCACAGACGTTACTTCAGAATGTGTGACTTTGAAATGTGGCTCTTCACTGTGCACCTCTATAGGCCATAAGAGATTATTACATTTTAACGGTGGCCTATAATTTTTGGCAACGCAGCATAATAATTCCTGTAATATGGGTAGACAATTGGTGCAATATATTACATGCACATGATTCATCCTTAAAATAAAATAACCTTTGTAGCTACCAATGCATTTACCATGCTTGACAAAATAATGAATATGGATGTGCAGCTTCGCCAATAAATGTTAATCCTTTGCATAGGAATGTCAACGGTCAAAGGTATTCTTGTGATGATGACAAAAGGTCAGAAGAGGTATCGACAAAAATCCTTAGTGTCCCAGAAATGAGTATGTCAGACGCAGTATGAACAGGTGCAATTGGAGTTTGCAAAATACTATCCTGGGAAGCATAGCTTTCTGACCTGAATTGAAAGCACATCATCAGATTGGATGGGCAGGATAGAGGTAGCAATCTCGCCAATTTACGTGCAGATTGTATTAAATGTGCTCCCACTTCTAGCATCATTATTACACACATACGTTTAAGTCCTGCGATGCCCACAAACATGTGAATAATAAATATGACAACTGTAAATACAATAGGATTCAGTACCCGTTCACCTCAGCGAACATGTTTGCAATAATATGGACATGACGATGGGATAAGCAAAACTTAAAATGTGCTTGCATTTTTTTTCCCATTACCAATTGGGTGCTACCTATCGAGGAATAATTATATCCAACGCTTGCTATTATCTAGAAACATTAATATATATAAAAAGACAACAATGAATTCTACAAGTCAAGTGCTGCATGTCTTGCCTTAGACCAATGGTCCATTCCAGCCTGTTGGGTTCTACTCTAGCACAACTCTTCAATACGGTGGCAAAGTCTGAGCATGCTTGTGTAGTTGACATTTTTTTTGAATGAGTTGCTTTAATCTTAAAGATAAATCCCCGCTCGTTGCTTCACGCAAAATCAATCAACTGCCTGCAAAAATGGGGTGAGCTGTTTGGTCGATTCTGGCAGCAGAGAAAACAGCACTTGAGCTGTTCTCCACCATTAAGGTCTAAACGGCCCCGAAAGATAATCGATAGCTGCAGTCTGCCTTCTGGCGATTGTTTAGCCAGTGCATATGGATTTTCTCTGGTTTCCTGCACTCCTTCTGGGACTGGACTGCAATCCTGCGGGAGTAATAACAGGTCTGTTATCTGGCCCAGTGCTCTGTGATAGATTTTAATGGAGCGCATCTATCACACGCATACGCACACATTCAGTGATGAAGATGTCGCATGCACCTTATTTTAAAGTAGAATGGGAATCATATATTGTTGGGACTTAAGATAAAAAGTTTTTTTTTTATATATACATTTTTAATAATCAAATTCCAGGACGCAGTGGCGTTATGAATCACTAACAAGTTAATCTTTGCTTTAATGGAAAATATATTTCTCCTTAATTGCACAGTGATATGCATGCTGGTTCAGTTTGTTTCTAACATATATCACACACACACTTGTTCATTATTCATAAAAATCTGTTTCCAATCATTTCCTGTCACATTCTGTTGTGAGCCTGACAGCTGTCAGCAACGCTATTTAGCTGCTCCTCCAGTCTGGCTTTTAGCTCGCATTGCACTATTAAAGTACATTTCTAAAATGTACTTGCCTGCTTAGTAGAAACAGGACGTCCAAACTGAAAGTTGTTATTTAAGAGCACAGACCTGCGACTTAACCCAGCGTTCTGTTTTCAGGAAATTGTTTCAGTATGCCATAACCTTTTGTAATATTTTGCTGTGAACTTGTAAATTATCCAAACCAAAAAAAATGCAGGTAAATGGTGTCCTAATGGATTAATGCTTCTGGTATATATTTTACTACAGAGATATTGCCATGTGTCAAGCATTGTTTTATGGTGAAGTCTTTTCAATTGGAAACTATAATGCATTGACAGTATATGCATTTTAATAGAAAACTGTTGAAAAGCGTATGCCCAATATTTCAGTAGTAAAAACATGTCATAGTTGCACACAACTGTTGACCTCAATGTGTAAGGTTTCCCAGATTTCTGATTCAGAACTCTGTGATTGCTCTCTATCAGTTATGCCTCTGCCCCTGTAAGACAGAAAAGCGGACAGAAACCAAATCTGAAATGCATCAGCAACCCAGATAACCTATTGTATAATAGCAAACTTAGGCTCTTACCTAACAATAGCAAGAGTCAGCCCACTTACTAACCATCATTTGCATAGTGAGAATACCTTCCTCCTTATCATAAAACCAGAACCATTGTAATATTCCTTCCTTATCTGTCCTCTGTATATCAAATTTAATTTCATTGTTTCTTCTAGGTTGCCCTATGGGCTTAGAGTTAACAGAAATCCAGAGTTTGCCTCACCCACTTACATAGCGTGCAGCATGCATGAAAGAAGACGAATTTGGTGAACAAGTTCAAGTAGAAAATTTACTCAGCAGGGAAGCGATATCATCTTTCTGAAGGTTGGTTTTGTAGGTTGTTTGGGTAACATCTAATTCATGGGAAATATCCACCCACTCCCAACCACGCATGCACAATTTCCCTTTATTTAATGAAGCTCTTCTTATGAATCTGGGACCCCCAATTTAATAATGTTGATCTCCCACAGCTTGTCTCCCCTTTCAGGACAAGACACACATAGGGTTGCACAGAAGGTATACTTATGAACCCAATAAAAAATAATCAACTCAATTTCAAGAAAAATGCATTACACTTCCATTAAATCCAACTACAATGATGACACTTTATCAACACCCTAGTCACTTTAGTTTGCAAATCTACAGTTATAGGGATAGAGTCTTTTGTAACACACCCATCAGCATAGGCATGTATGTGTTTAATTCACCCTGACTATACATGCACCACGGATTAAATACATGATAGGCCTGGAGGAAAATAACTAGTTTAAAATATCCCTGCCTATCAAATTCTCTCTTCTTCCACTTTATTCAAAGTACCATGCCCCCTACTCAATAGACACGTCAGAATTTTAGCATCATTCTACTAATTTAATTGCAACAGGCTACTAGACTTTCATGTAAGTAAATGGCATGCAGACAAATGTTCAGCATGTATGTAGGGTAGATTCCCTTCAGTGATGATTCATTTTAATTACTGGGTAATTACCGCTCTCACTTTCAATGGGCACCTTAAACAGCGAGAGAATGGGTAGAAAATAATTGCCCTCTCCCTTTGTTCTGGAAAAAACTTAGATTTAACAAAAATATTCTGCTTGATGGTATACCCAGGAATTACTTCAGTTATATTCTTTATCTAGGTATGCACACAGTGAGATGTCCATTTAACTCCACAAGAATTTTTCCATGCTAGACAACCTTACACAGAGAAAGATTGAAGGTATCTCACGGTAGACACACTTTGGGACCTAATCTATGAATTATATCTTTTTCCAAAATAACAAACACTTCTGAAATGTTCCCTAAATTCTCGGGAATGTACAATCAATTTAAATATTCCCACCCCTCAGTAGTGACAAATCACTAGGGCAAAGATTTAATCTAACTCCCTATATAGTATCACTCCCCTCAAGATTATTTCCCCTTTCCATCATACTCACATATTAAATTCCTTTGGCTTTATCACAGACAGGTGGACACCCTTTTAAGGACAGGTTACATTCTCATCCTCTAGGAACAGGTGGGCATCCGTCAGCAAGAAGTGATCGCTTTCATCTACAACCTGTCTGCTATTTCTTACACTCAAAAAGGCCCTGGGCTTTAGCTTCTGGTAGGTATCACTCGCAGGTCAATAATACAACATGGTTCCAAAAGGATAGCAATCTGTTTGTTCTCTTTCCTGTTGTTATCTATTCTTCTTTCTCTTCGGTGGTCAGTGAGTGAAAAGGTGAGTCTTTCAGTGTCAGTGAGTGTGTTTTGAATCTTATATAGAACAGTAATTCTACCTTTTGAGGTGTGTATACTTTTTTTCCAATCCAATTGGTCAATGTATGTGACTGGCCAGTGTTCCAAAAGTGACATCACAGTAGACAAATCCCTCCATAGACATTGGGATATTAATGAAGAGCGCAGTTTCATGGGAGTAACTTCTAAAGCTGGTTTCCATCCCATTTCATGTGATGTAATCTCAAAGATTTCTTGCAATAAACAGTGCCACATTCTAAATGTGTAATTTCCACACATATGACCACTTTACATATAGGCTCACCAGAGTTCTCTCTCTGAAGCAAATCAAACAACAGAGTTCTTGTACATTTATATTCAAATCACTTTCCCATCTGAAAGCAAAGGCTCATTCCTACGAATGCTATACGATATAGTGAAGCAATGTGATCTCAATGAAAATATTTTCTTGAAGAAGATTTGATAACATTTATTTTTTAGATACTTTTCACCGCAAATATATGTGGGTATTCCACCCATATTAATTATTGCTCTACCACAACCCCCTGGATATATTTGAGTTGAAATTAATTCAGAAAATGTGATCAAATCATTTTTGACCGAATCTTCTGTGATGCAATATATGTATAACGATATAATTAAGTGGTGTACGTCATTTCTGTGCCTCAAAATCCAAATATCCCTTAATGGCATAATTAAACATCACATTAGCAACATTTTTTAGGTAGAACTAAATAGAGCATCTCAAGTTGAACACTTTTAAGAAATAGTTATTTTGCTGTGTCATTCTGTTCCAGAACTATGGGTGAAATAGTAAGTCCCTTTGTAAAATGTAAAAGCCATTTTTATTCTGACTTTATACATATTAGTCAATAACAGAGCATATGGGTTCTTCTTTTGTTCAACTATCAGTTCAGGGATAGAAGTAGCATATTTTTTCCTTAGGCCTGCCATTGTTCAGATGTTTGAAATTTGAAGTGCTCAGGTCTGTATCTTTTCAGATAACCTTTTCCAGGTATTTTCTTTGTATGCCTTCATGAGAGCTTGGGCGATTGAAATATCAGATTAGGCAAAATAGATTGCTGGTCAAGCTGAGCCCCCATTTATTGTTCCTTATCTTAAGCCCAGTAAATGGATTGGGTAACCCAGAAAAATGAAGGTGTAAGTACATTGCATACTCATAAGATAAGTGACGTTGAACCTGGTACTTCACACAATAGAGATCCTGACACTGGCAGCAAAGTATCAACATTTGGTTCCAATAGAGACAGAGGAGGTAGTGGGAGGAACAACTCTTACGCTCAACGCCAACCTTTTTTAGGTTGAGGCAATCAGAGACAGGAATGGTAACACAACCAAATTCAGACAAGGAGTCAGAGGGAGTGAACCTTTCTTCATATCATCTTTCATGTGAAGAAGATAAGGCCCTCAATAAAGCATTAGGATTTGTGCTGAGTAATGGGGACTGGATCTGATTATCGGTCACCATAGATGTTGGTCATGTACGGTGTGCGATTTAACCATGGACACACAAACAGTAGATTTGGGTTTTACAAAGATTTGGCAATTGAAGGATTGTACTAATACATGATCAAATGTCCGTGCACGATGATGTGCATTAGTAAAACCAAACGTAAATGCTAAACACATAAAATGGAATTTGAAAACACCACGTAGTGAAACATTTAATGGCCAAGGGACACTCTCACACAAATCTTAGATGGGTGGCACTGATGAAGGTAAAGGGCCCTAGTCAGACTACTATTAATCACAAGGCATTGCAAGTATAACAGAAACTTATTTTTCTTAATAATAGTCACATCATTGGCCTTACTGAAAATATCAAATGACACCATGCATAAACGTGTGGCTGGGTTGGACATCGTCTGGTTAAAATGTTTAACGTGGCAGGTCACCCATATTTGTGCTGCATATGTTTGTTGCATGCAACTACCATTGTATTTGTCCTTCAACAATGGGGGCATCATTTTTAGAATCTGCCATACTGTGCATAATATATAGTCAGCGGTTGTGTCATTTCTGTTGTGTTATTCCAGTTTTATACTTGATTCTACTCAGTGGCTAAATGGTGATCAAAATGCCCTATCAGTTTATCAGCAGCCAATGGTAGATAGCACCGAATTGCTTGTCAAATATGCCAGTTGCAAATGTGTTCTGGCTAATAATGGTAACAAATGTCATGTTACACCATTCGACTTTGTACTGGTTGCATGCATGCACCCGAAACTGCAAAATTTGGTTAGCTTACATCTGCACTTTGATTTTTCATGTGTTCCACAACACCAAGGCATTTGTCAGTGACATCTTCACATCTAATTTCATGTTTCCAGGGGCAAATATCGATTTTCATCCACTGTGTTAAAATGTTTTTCTGATTTTTTGCACATTGGTTGGTATTTTCCATGTTTCACACATGTTTATACAGGGTATGTATTGCCATGTGTTGAGTGCTGGTTTGCATATGATATGGTGGCTGCTTCTCAAGCCGTCCAGTTTAATAGTTATGCACACATTTTACTACCATCAATTCCATTATACGTTCCAGATGTTTTGGAAGCTGCGCACAAGGATACGTTTTTATGTGCATTGTCACGTTATACCAAGGTGGCAGTGTAATTGTACCGAGGCCAGGAGCGCAAATTCAGTAGGTTACAGAACACAGAGTGTAATTGTACAAAGCAGAGTGGCACAAATTCAGTAGGTTACAGGACGCAGAGTGTCAACGGAAGTCTAGAGTAGAGTGTTGTGGATACTAAACTTACCTTGTCTGTGTGGTCACCATGGTACACACACATGATATGTTTGGTACAGGCTTTATATGTTTTGGCTAATAAGAGTCTGCATGGCTTTTCTTCCCAGGGCAGCGTTTGGGTTACAGTGACATACACAAAGGGAACAATATGATATGGGTTTGCCTTGAGATGTTTAACAGCACCACTGATTGCGGAACATGTGACACAGTGTTTTGTGGTGACTATAAGACAATTGTAAGAGTCTTTTTATAACTATAATATATATAGGAAGTAACAATTAGAAATGATCCTCTTTAACGAAGCAAGAATGTCCAAGCCCTGTAATATAGCACTAACAAACATAGAAAAAGATAAGCAGAGCATAAGCCCCATTAACATACCACTTACATATTTAGAAGAAGACAAGCAGAGCATCTGTGTTTATCAAAGACATTGGGCCCCATTTGACTATTCCAAGAAATACATCTAAATACACCTTGTTTGCCTTGGATAGGTTCAAGACTTTTCTACTGTATTATTATGCTGACCTGAAATTAAATAGCATAATCCGAAAGAGGCTTCTAAACATTGATCTTCAGACACATTATGTTGTATTAGGCCTGAGCTATAAAATACATTACAAATCCTTGCTCTTACTAAGTTAAGTGACTCATTTCAACCAGATTGTTGCTGTTGACAGGTGCAAGCCACTACAAATGACATGTGAATCAGATAATACATTCTCAAAATTGACATTTTATACGCGTGCATTCACAGAAGACAAGCGAGAAAAAACATTTCCAGCTATAACTTCTGAAACCTTGTTCTTATTCGGAAACCATTCATAGATATAAAATCAGCAGAGAAAAATGAATCACATGCATATAAAAGTTATATATTAAAATGTATAATTCATGCATGCTTTCCATATTTCAATAACTTCTTTATTCTTAGATTGACAGAAACACAAATACTATCCCCAGAATTGTCTTAAAAATCTGAATATCCCATTGTCAATTATATTATATTAGTCGATAAAGAGATGTATAAGAACAACAAACATTCCAGAACCATTTTAATTTCCCAATAATAAAGGGAGGGCTAATTTATAGTTGAGACTTTTGTTTATAGCAGACATATTGCAATGGACCAGTTAAAGAAAGGAGGGAGGTCCTGACGTGTGTGTGTGTGAGAAAGTGACAGGAACTACAGGCTCTGGCCAATCCAAAATGTGGAGCACTTTTTGTTAAAACAGAAATTCAAGAGTGACAGTCCGACAGGAGTGTAGCAGGTTTGGATTCCAACTAGACATCATTGGTTGAGTAATCTCCCCAAAGGGGTCTGAATGCAGAGGCCTTTCCCAATACAGAACTTGTTTCCTGAGAGGGATTCTGGGAGCAGATGGACAGACTGAGGGGAAGCACTTGGCTGGTGTAGCTGTCTCAAGCTCATCGTTTTCCCTAACTGTCCTGGGCCTTTTCAAAGACAAATCAAATAGGAGTACCATGAAACTAGATTATTCAGTCATTTGCAAAGAACAGATGGAGAATGACTTTGCAGAAACATGTCTGCAATCTTACAATGATGGTTACAGCCAATGCTTCGTACATTGTTTGTCAGGTAATTACTATGGGCCTCATTTTGAGTTTGGAGGTAGCCATGGCACTATTTGCACCTATTTTAATCCTGGGCCCGGTTCCGGTGCAGCTGAATGGGGACTTACCGGTCATTCCGACCCTGAAGGACCCGATAAGTCCCCATTCACCCAACCATTCCCCATTCCCATTTGAGCTAAATAGCAGGCCCGTAATTAGCGCCCTGGTCCCTTAGCGGGACCCGTAAAGAACGTGTGGTCAGACCACACGTCCTTTACGGTTCCTGCTAAGGGACCTCAGAATTGGGCAGTAAGGGTTTACCGGCACCGGTCTCCTTACCGGTGCCTGGTATCCCTTACCGCCCAAATCAGAATGAGGCCCTATGTCTGTTCATTAATTCCCTGACTCTACATGCATTGATAACTAGTTTCATATTGTGCTAAGGTGGTGTTGAAGTATGTTCCTATTTGTTTTGAAAATGCATCTCACCAATTTTCTAAGTATCTTCATGGTTATTTTAGAATTAATATGCACTTCTCTTCATAAAGAGTCAATTTTCTATTTGTGAACGAAAACACAGCAACGCAGGATTGTGATTCAAAAATGGATGAATGATTGTTTATTTTTTTTATCTGATTCCTTCTTGCTCAGAATTTCAATGGCTTTGTTCCTAATGCAGGCCACCCCATAAATGCCCTGGGGAAATGTTCAATATCTCCATGTTAATGAGGACATTTTTATCCCTTGGATTGCTTACTGAGACAGCTAGTTGTGTCTAGGAAAAGATCAACTTCTGTGGATTTGAATGATATGTACTGTAGATTGACATACGGTACACCCAAGTTACTATGTCTATTGGCTCAAGGTAGTAAGAAAACACTCACACACACACACACACACACACACACTCACATGCACTCACAGTTATACTTTGTGATGCTTCAGATGTCCAAACAAATTCAGGAAACCTGCCTTTGTAATGATGTATTGTTGTAACTTAACTTAGAATTCAATGGTATTCATGCCCCCAACATGCACCAAGCATGTGAGAATATCTGTTCTTCATAACAAGCAAGGACTAAGATGTGTTTCCTTTTTTCTGAAAACCATAAAAACAGGGTAATGCTGTGATCTGTGTAATTGACACAATGTGCTGCACTTAATTCAGACACTTTGCGAATGGAGCGATTGTTTGATCAATATACAAGTATCTTTGCAAAACAAGCTAATTTGACCACAGTATCTAATTGATGAAACCACTTTTGGTTTCCCAAATTGATATGTTTGCTGTTATGGCTCAGATAAAATGTACCTTTAATAGTGCAGAACCTTTTCTCTCCCGATTTGTAAATTGTTCTTCCCGTATCCTAATGAGGACGCTTGTAAACACATTGGGCCTCATTACGAGTTTGGAGGTAGCCATGCTGTTTTTAGTGGCATGGATACCCCCAAACTCGGGTCCGGGTCCCGCAAAAGGGGACTTACCGGGCCATTCTGACCTTGGAGGGCCCGGTAATTCCCTTTCGTTTGACCCGGACCCGGTACGTGCCCATTCCCATTGGAGCCCCCATATGGCTCAATGGTTATGGGGAGGATGCTAACAACGGGCCTGTTAATGACAGGCCCGTTGTTAGCATCCTGTACTACTAGAGGGTCCCGCTCTGCACGTCTGGTCTGGCCAGGCGTACAGAGTGGGACCCACTGCAGAACTCGTAATGTGTCGGCCCGGAATGAACGGTGCCGGTCCCTTACCGGCACCATTCATTCCGTGCCCGCCACAGTCGAAATGAGGCTCATTATGTCTTCCCTTTTACATTGTTTGTATCCAGAGCCACAGAGGTAATCTATATCCATCACTTAATTATGAAATACTTTTTTGCCCATTATTACTACATATCTTTTAACGTCTGGGGAAAACTGTGAAGCCTGAAGGTGCCATACAGCTCCATAATTTTTCTAATGCTGCACAGCTCCCAGCTTGACACCACACTCATTTTGCTTACAGGTCAAAAAGAGCCCTGCAATAGAGATCAACACAATGCTTTATAATATCTCCTTGATGCTGGTTTCTGCAGTAGCCTATGTATTTCTACTATTATGTTCTCCATGTTGACTTGTATATGTCGAACATTGATCAGCAATGGGGTACTACTCAACACCACAGGACATCAGATGGAGTTCTGCAGGTAGCTGGAGGACACAGCTTTTCTTTGTTCTTGGCTAATCAATTTCGTTTGGTATGGTTGAGAGACAGAATACATCAACATCCCTGTTTCATTAGGTACGTTCTAGGGGTTGATTCTAGCCGCTATATTGTTCTAATAACATCATTTGTGTTGTTGGGACATGCAAATGATAAATGGAGATTTGTTTTAACATTGGTTAATGGATGACAAAGATCTTTAACTGCACGTGTGAGCTGTTAATGACACATTTTTGTTGAAGCAGTGTTTGAGGGCTAAGGAGGGGTTTATGGTTAACCATTTCCTGAAGCTCAAACCTTGAAGCTAGGCACGTTCTAAAAGCTGGTTCAAGTTGCAAGTTGCCAGTGCACATATATATGATATGTAAATGTTGGCCATGCAAAGTGTGTGTTTTCTTGAGTGGCTAATCCAGGCCCCCACACTAATACATGCTTTTCCCAAGGAACAAAACCGATGTTGTTAATCAGCTATGCACGCAAATACGTTGATATAACCTCAAAACACCCAGAATCCCTTGATGTAAGTGAGAGCTAATGCCTAATTTGCTATTTGTATCCTGGTACGGTGTTAAGGAAAGGTTATGCAACTTCTCTAGGACTAGCCAGTGGCAACAGATATCCTTAGAAAATGCACAAGAACAGGGACATATACAGGCCGATTCATGGAATTAATGTGCGCTGAAATTTTCGGCGCAAGCGTGCAAAAGCGTGCGAATCGCAGTGCAAGTGCGAAAATCGCAGCAAAACCCACGCACAGCGATTCATGGAAGTCCGTGCGCGTGTAAATCCCTGGATGTGCGCTTATATTCTGCGTGGCGCACACTGGCGCACACGTCTCCAAACAGCGTGCGCTAAGCGCACAGCGAATGCACAGATAGCGCAGCGCACACAACAAAAGTAGGCGGAACAGGGGGCGTAACACGCGGAATGGGGAACAACGCGTGAAAATGTGGGCGTCACGGGGGGTACAGGAGGCAAATGCGTGGAACGCCCACACGCACGTCTACGACACGTATTCATGGAATCGAATGGGGCTAATGCGTGCGCCAAAAAAGACACGCTGATCCGGAAACACGTACACCAGCAGGAAGCAGGCATACGTGGACCCGCGCAGCATAAAAGTGTGCGCAAACAACAAACAAGCTCAGACGCCAAGATGAATATACCATTCCTAGCAGCAGTGGTTGTGGGATACCGCAGGAGGAGGAGGAGGATAGTCAGGCCCAGAATTTTTACACCCAGAACCAGCCTTTTTGGGATGCCTGATGACCAGGTGTATGGGAGGTACAGGTTTCCACCTCACATAATACTCGACCTAGTGAGTGAGTGGGAGGATGACCTCACATCACCCACCCTGTGCTCCCAAGCACTCAGCCCCCTGGAGAAGGTCCTCAATGTAATGCACTTCTTGGCCACTGGATCATTTCAGCGTACAAGTGCTATAGTGGGGGTGGGTGTCACAGGCCAAGCAGTTACACTGCCTACACCTGGTGTTGGCCATCATGACTGCACGCCCATCATGTCCGCAGGCACATTTACCTGCCCAGAACACCTGCAGAAAGGCAGGCTGCGTCCAGGATTTCTACGGTGTGGCAAAATTCCCCAAAGTGCTAGGTGCCATTGATTGCACCCATGTGGCTCTACGTCCCCCCAGGGCATCTGAGCACATCTATAGAAACCGCAAGCACTGGCATTGCATCAACGTGCAGGTAGTATGTGATGCCAAGGGAATCATCACCTCAGTATGTGCCAACTATCCAGGGTCCACCCACAACAGTTTCATTTACAGAATGTCAACCCTAAACTGGGGCCTAGAAGCTGGGTGGCATGGCGATACATGGCTGCTTGGTGAGTATAAATGCCACTGCACATGCATGCATGTCAGATACTGAGTAATGTCACAACCCCACTAATGATACCCTTCACCACCTCCCCAGGGGACAGTGCCTACCCTCTGAGCACCCACATGATGACGCCAATTCGGAACCCCACCACGCCACCCGAGGTAAGATACAACACAGCCCATATTGCAACCCGGGGCATAGTGGAGCGCACATTCGGAGTGCTCAAGTCATGCTTTTGCTCCCTTGACCGTTCTGGCGGGCAGCTGTTATACGCTCCCCCAGTAGTGTGCAGGATCATAGTGGCAGCATGTGTCCTGCACAATGTTGCAACACGCCGGTGGTGCCCCCACATCCCCAACCACATGCACGCCCACTGCGCATGGGAGGGGAAAGGGCATGTGGTGAGGCAGCCTGTATGCAGCTGGTGGCTAATTACTTCACATAAAATCACAACCCTGTGGAGTGCACACAGCCCTGACACATACCAGCTGACAATCAATGATGATGACATAAGTGACACTCATCTGTCACAACCATACCATCCTGCGACTGGTCACCTGGAAGTGTTACATTGTGTGCATCCCTACCTACCCAAACACCACCAATGCTGTGTCATAAAAAGACATACATCTAAGCTGCTAAATTCAATACTGACTTGCTAAATACAACATGAGACCAGCACCATGTCACCCAACCCCTCCCCAGCTCCACTACCAAACACACCATGACATGTCATGCAATGTGAAAGCAAACAAAGCAATGCACAAGACCTGACACAATTGTCACAAAGTACACTGTCCCTAATGGAAACTGACCACACACAATATGCTCCCAGTAATGCATAACTAACAGCACACATTACCAAATACTTATCACCAACACAATGCTGCAACACACCACGAAAAAATGCAAAAACATGACAGTACTAAGTTCAAGTAGTGGTAGTCTTACAACCTGAATACGCCAGCACATCGACCACTTACAACTGTAGAGTGTTGCTGCCACGCAAATGTCTCAGTGTACTGCATACAACATGAACTGCATCTGCAAAGTAGACGGCCTTGTGAAGACATGAGGAAGGAACCTGAAGATTAGGAGGAAGACATGGATGCACAAGCACATATCAATACACCATGCAGTGTACAACAACAATATCCACTAGGGATGTCTATACAGTATTGACTACAGACTGCCCACACAGCTCATGGGAGCCCAACGTCACTGTGTAATTCATTGTCACTTAGTCACACCCTTTGCAAGCCCATGTCTCACAAACCCAAGCATCTAACCCAAACTCAGGACAAGCCTGCATGTGCCCAGCCGGAATACAGTGGATGCCCATGGGAGCCACACAAGGCAACACACTGAAAAAAATAATCAAAAATGGCCATGTGGGGGCCAGGGAGTGTGGGGGAGGCCACCCAGGAGGTTCGAGGACAGGGTGCACATTAACATCCACCTGCGTGGATGTTGCGAAAAAAGAAATACCTCCATGGGCTCTTGGCCTGCACGGCTATGCCGTTGTGGGAGAACTGCTGTCGCTCTGCTCATCCTCTGCTGCTGCATCAGGAGGCGGTGGCACTATGGGAGGCAGCCCATGCAAAGCCCTGGTATGGTCCTCCATGGCAGCAAGCATGCGGGTCTGGAAGGTCTGATTCTGGAGGATTAAAGTGCAGAGATCCCCATGCAGCACATCACGGGTTGTCTGCATTTCTGCACGCATGGCCTCGCGTGATGCCTGGATCTCCTCACGTGTTCCATGCAGCTCAGCTGAGAGCGAACGTGTGAGCTGCTCCAGCTACTGTTCTGCCCTAACATTTCGGGAAGCCTCAAGTTCAAGCAGACTCTGCCTGAGGTTATGGAGTTCCACCCTCAGGGCTTCTCTGTGGCCCTGTGACTCTATTGATATGGATTTGCGCCGAGTCTCAGTGCTGCCCGTCGTTTCTTGTTGGACGCCAACTTGTCTTCCCTGTGTGATTGGCAAATGGAGTCTGTTGGCTGCTGTTGTTGCTCCATCTCCCTTTCAGGGGGGATAATGGAAGTGGCCACCCTCTCCATTGCCTGAGCCATCATTTCTACTGATGCTGCATGTTGGGATGCCATACCGTACACAGGGTTTTCCCATACAGTATTGCCTGGTGGCGCACGGCCACCACGTCGACGGGCACCACACCTGTTTGGGGCAAGGCGATCTGCATCTTGCTGTGCTGGCACTGCCTGAGGCTGCAGGACTGCATCCCCACTCTGATCTGGTGGCCCAGGAACAGGATCAGATGCTGTGGAGTGTGACCCTGCATCCGTAACCGCCAAAGGCAGACCTACCAACACTGACATCCCCATAGAGCGTTCTACCCCTAGTCCAGGTGGGTTGGACAGAACAGAATCCCTGCCAGAAACACTTACCTGAGACGGCACATAAGTCTTATCATCCGACTCAGCACCTGAATAGAGGTCTGGGGAGGTGCACCCAGAGACACCCCTGGACATTATGGTCTGCAGTAACATTGGGTTTTCACCCACCACCACACCAGGTCCCCCACTGGTGCCCGGTCATGCCTGAGATTCCTCCTGGGTCTGCACCATCTTCTCAACCTCAACAGCACCAAGTGCGTCATCACCTGCAAAAACATGAAAGACAACAAATGGAAACAGGCATGAGCACCATAGCACACACATAGGCTGTGACAAGCCAGAGATCCAGTACATGATTTACACATGTCCCACATGACTATAACCCTGCCATGCATGCACTGTCAAAGAGTTGGAAGTGGAATCAAAAAGGAAGACACTGGGGAGAGCAAGATGGAAAAGCAACACATTTGGCACATGTTGGGTAGCACTGGCATCACACATCAGGCTGTGAGTGGCATGTCAAATACACATACATGACACATGCCACCACACAGATGTCATGTAGCATAGCCACGGTAAATTACAAAACTACAGCAATATGTCAGTGAATGAGTACTGTCACACATCGATGTTACATCGACATGATGCGAAGATTGATGCTGAATAGTGTTGCAAAATATGCATGTGCCACACACTGAAACACATCCAGTGTCCAATAACACAGTCATTGTGGGCTGATCATTGGTTGGTCACTTTAACATTACAGGAAACATCTGTCATCTTCCACATGCAAACAGGCCCTAACAAAAAAATTCTGCAGCCCAATACTCCATTGGCCTGAATGGTGTAATCATTAACATAACCAGGTAAAAATAGTGGCCCAGTGTGGGCTGTAAACAATGACCGAAGCATATCACATATGTTGCAATAGGACAGAATAATGCGTAGCAAAAATGGGAGAGTGGAAACAATCATCCTGAATGAACACTTACAAAATCTGAACAATGTAGTTGCAAGATGACAGTTCAAGGTAAAGTGCACTAATGTGGGCCTAATTGGCAACTGTGGGTAGCAGGGATACAGCCATACCCAAATCCAAGGCACGTGAAGGTATGGGAGGAAGCAAATGGGTGACCCAAAAACCTCAGGAGTACACACCCTCACCTGGCACTCAATCAGAACCCGTCACCCAAACAACATACACATGGATTACACGCACACGCATGGGCACTCACCGGACAATACGTCGTAATCAGGTACATCTCCCACACCTTGGATCTGTTCCTCTGTGATGAAGGTCCCAGCAAAAGACTCATGTTCAGTGAGTTTGTTGTCCTCTTGTGGAGACCCACGGCCAGTCACCAGAGTAGCGGCGATGATTTGAGGCGAGCTTGTTCTTTGCTCTGCGTTTCAGGTCATTCCACCGCTTGTAGCAATCATCAGCTGTGCGCCTCACAAATCCAAGGGCACTTATGCGATGGTCTGCCAGTGTGCCCTACGTTGACCAGGTGTGGTCTTGCACCCTGCAGTCACCAACATTTCACGACTATGTGCCGACACATAGCTCACAAGTGCATCAAGTTCGGGCTCATTAAAGCTAGGCTTCCTTGATGTGCCGGACTGTGTAGCCGTGTCTGGGGTCTCAGCCTCTAGTGCCAGAGCACCCTTCTTCCTCTTCTTCAAAGGTGGAGCAGAGCCTGAGTGGCTTGCGCCACTCTGATTAGTAGGGGCAGAAGCGCAGGTGGACTCGGTACTGGGAGTGTGCAAAGGCACAATGACCTTAGGTCTTGGTGCAGGCATTGGCTGAAGTGTGATGTTGGCAGGGGCAGCGTCAGTTTGATGGACCAGGACCGACACTGTCCCGGCTGGGAGACTCAGAGCTGGGGTGGATAGAGCTGCAGCTGCACCTGCAGCCTCCGCCCCCTGCCTACTTGGGGCAGCAGATGACATTGCTGCCCCAGATCCACGTGGCCTGGTGACACCAACTTGCACCGACACACGTGGCTTAGACTTGCTGACCTGGAAGTCCGCCTGGGAGTCATCCTGTGCCGGCTCAGGTGCCACAATGGGCTGGTACAGCAAGGGCTGAGCTGGGATGGTGTCAGCCATGTTTCCCTCAACCATGGGGAGGGGGCGTTGGTGTCCCTGATTGATCCTCCACACATGGGGGTCTAGGGACACCCTGCAAATCCTGGCCACGTCCCCTACCGCGCCCCCCACTCCCACCTTTTGGAGGTCGGCCACCTTTGCCTCCCTTACCACTAGATCGCCTCCCATCCATGACACTGATGTTGTTGTGCGTATGGGAGTTGCAGTAAACAATTGTCCTGGGCAATTGAGGGTGAAAGGGGTAGGGTACTAGATGGAATTCGTACCCTAGTGCTCTAGCAAGGCTGTCTGTGACCCGTGGGGGCAGATGACGGGTCACGCAACTAACAGGCACCCCAAAAACAAAAAGTAACATGCACACAACCCCTAGTAGACCACATGCGTGGAAAAATGAACACGCACTATGCTGTGGCACCCAGAAACACAAAAACAGGCGTACGTGTGTTACACGCAGCCTACAATGACCTCTGAAGGGGTACGCGACACACGGGGCAAGCACAGTTGGTAAATGCGTGCGCGACTCACCGTCTGCCTGGAAAAAGAAAGTGAAAAAAATGCGCGTGTGCGCGTAGGCAACACCCCTGCCAAAAGAACAACTGTACGCTGTCTGAGGAGACAGGACAAAAGAAAAAGTGAACGCTGTTTGAGGAAACAGGCCAAAAAAAAATAAAGAACGCTGTCAGAGGTAACAGGGAGTATGAACTTGAAACGCTGTGAAGTAATCGCGTGTGAACCGACAAGAAGTACAGAATTCACCCACTCGCTCTCCACGAAAAGCATGTACAAGGGAATGGGGTCCTAGATGTACCTTTTAAAGCGGGCCACACGTACAGTGTCACTTACGCGTGCACGCGCTAAGGCCCTTTCCTCCAATTACATGAGCTGACACTCGGATGTGCAGTTTTTGGATGTGTACGATGAACATGCACCCGTGTTGATGGAAACGCCCGCACGCGTCATGTCACTTACGCGCATAGGCCCTTTCCTCGGATTACGTGCATCCACACGCGGACATGCAGTTTTTTTCATGCGCTGAACCACTATGCCCACTATGGATGGGGGTGCTGGGGGACATGAGTGGGGGCCTGCTGGCAGGTGCCCCTGACTGCTAGGGGGTGGGGGTGATGTGGGACATGAGTGGGACATGAGTGGGGGCGTGCTGGCAGGTGCCCCTGACTGCTGGGGGGTGTGGGTGCTGGGGGACATGAGTGGGACATGAGTGGGGGCTGCTGGCAGGTGCCCCTGACTGCTGGGGGGTGGGAGTGCTGGGGGACATGAGTGGGACATGAGTGGGGGCCTGCTGGCAGGTGCCCCTGACTGCTGGGGGGTGGATGGTGGGGGGTGCTGGGGGACATGAGTGGGGGCCTGCTGGCAGGTGCCCCTGACTGCTGGGGGATGGGGGTGCTGGGGGACATGAGTGGGGGCCTGCTGGCAGGTGTCCCTGACTGCTGGGGGGTGGGGGTCCTAGGGGACATGAGTGGGACATGAGTGGGAGCCTGCTGGCAGGTGCCCATGACTGCTGGGGGGTGGGGGTTCTGGGGGACATGAGTGGGACATGAGTGGGGGCCTGCTGGCAGGTACCCCTGACTGCTGGGGGGTGGGGGTGCTGGGGGACATGAGTGGGACATAAGTGGGGGCCTGCTGGCAGGTGCCCCTGACTGCTGGGGGGTCGGGATGCTGGGGGACATGAGTGGGGGCCTGCTGGCAGGTGCCCCTGACTGCTGGGGGGTGGGGGTGCTAGGGGACATGAGTGGGACATGAGTGGGAGCCTGCTGGCAGGTGCCCCTGACTGCTGGGGGGTGGGGGTTCTGGGGGACATGAGTGGGACATGAGTGGGGGCCTGCTGACAGGTACCCCTGACTGCTGGGGGGGTGGGGGTGCTGGGGGACATGAGTGGGACATGAGTGGGGGCCTGCTGGCAGGTGCCCCTGACTGCTGGGGGTTGGGGGTGCTGGGGGACATGAGTGGGGGCCTGCTGGCAGGTGCCCCTGACTGCTGGGGGGTGAGGAAGCTGGGGGACATGAGTGGGGCATGAGTGAGGGCCTGCTGGCAGGTGCCCCTGACTGCTGGGATGTGGGGGTGTTGGGGGACATGAGTGGGGGCCTGCTGGCAGGTGCCCCTGACTGCTGGGGGGTGGGAGTGCTGGGGGACATGAGAGGGACATGAGTGGGGGCCTGCTGGCAGGTGCCCCTGACTGCTGGGGGGTGGGGGTGCGGGGGAACATGAGTTGGTGATCACCAGTGCAAGGTGACATGTGGCTTGGCTGGGGGGCATGCCCATGGTGGATGGGCTGCCTGCGGGACATGACCAGGGGTGCAGGGTAGTCCCCTGTGGTGTGGGCTGCCTGCAGGGGCCGTGGAGGGTGTAGAGGGAACACCTGGGTGGACCCACACTGCCAACTCACGTGTAGGACTCCCCGCGCACCCCCGAAAA
Source organism: Ambystoma mexicanum (assembly GCF_040938575.1). Lineage (NCBI taxonomy): Eukaryota > Metazoa > Chordata > Amphibia > Caudata > Ambystomatidae > Ambystoma > Ambystoma mexicanum. The sequence continues at coordinate 1,201,059,955 of NC_090924.1, forward strand.
TCATGTACCCCGCTCCAATCACGTGTGAAACTTCCCACGCACCCCAGAAATACACGTACCCCACTCGCACAGGGCATTTCGCATGTGAAACTTCCCGCGCACCCCTGTTATACACGTACCCCGCTCCAATCGCGTGTGAAACTTCCCGCGCACCCCAGGAATACACGTACCCCACTCGCACAGAGCATTTCGCATGTGAAACTTCCCGCGCACCCCTGTTATACACGTACCCCGCTCCAATCGCGTGTGAACCTTCCCGCGCACCCCAGTAATACACGTACCCCACTCGCACAGGGCCTATCGCGTGTGAAACTTCGCGCGCACCCCAGGAATACACGTACCCCACTCGCTCAGGGCATTTCGCATGTGAAACTTCCCACGCACCCCTGTTATACACGTACCCCGCTCCAATCGCATGTGAAACTTCCCGCGCACCCTAGGAATACACATACCCCACTCGCAGAGGGCCTATCGCGTGTGAAACTTCCTGCACAGCCCCGAAATACACGTTCCCCTCTCCAATCATGTGTGAAACTCCCCGCACACCCCCGGAATACACCTACCCCACTCGCACAGGGCCTATCGCGTGTGAAACTTCCCACGCACCCCAGGAATACACGTACCCCACTCGCACACGGCATTTCGCGTGTGAAACTTCCCGCGAACCCCTGTTATACACGTACCACGCTCCAATCGTGTGTGACACACCCCGTGCAGCGGGGTACATGTATTCGGAGAGGTGCGTGAGGAGTTTTACAGGCGTTTTCGTGGTTGGGGGCCTGTGCGCCATGTACGGGATTTGTGCGCCGTGCATGGCGCACGGGGAGGGGTTGGGGCATAACTGGTGCTGATGCAGGGTCGCTGCGCCACTCTGTGCCACGGCTGGTTTTGGAAGCTAAAATCCCTGAATACGCTGTGCGCGGAAAAGTATTTTAACGCACGCTGTGTGCCAGCCGCGTGCGCCACTTGTGCGCTGAATTCTATGAATTACCCCCTTCATTTAAAATACATAATTGAACCAATTCTAGGCCTGATCTCCTCATTCCAAAGTGACACTATTTACAGATTATCACACTGTAGTGAAGGAGATAAAGCTGTACTATCAAAATTAAGATGAGAAGAGATCAGGCAAGAGATCACACAAGAAAACCGTAAGAACTAAAACAATTGATACTTTCTATAGCTTCAAAACACATTTTATTACTACTTTGAAGTTTGGGGAAGCCTGACAGTTTCCTCTGATGCTATCCAGTTGAAGACGGGCAACCAGTGTTTATTAATAGGAACATTCATTACTAAATTGTGTTTTTAAGAGTGTATTTGTATTTCGTATTTATTTTGAATTCATTAAGCCCCTTTATGCTGAGGTGTATTACAGCCACTAAGCTGAAACATGGGGATAATAAGAAATACAAATTCAGAGTAGGCTACACATCACACTTTCTAATGTGTTGTTTTTAAGCAGTTGATTCACTCATAACCTTTTCGACCATGAAACACAGAAAAACATATTGGAAAATGTAATAGTGATCTGCAGGAGTAGGAGTTGGAGGTTTAAAATATTGTAACATTATAGCATTTAATTCATGTTTTAATTTGTGAAACACCTTGTATGACTCCATGTGTGGTTATGATGCCATTTTTAACTTCCATGTCAAAAAAAGCCTGCTTTGAAATGTCATAATCTGTTAGTCTGTTGATTGAATTTACCCTCATTAATATCTGGAAGAAGCCACTACTTGATGTGCCTCAGAGAGTGTAGATAAGGATGTATCCACGGAATTCAATATGCTCCAATAGACATGGTAGTACTACCTCAGAAGCCAAACTGTGGAGTACTGACTTCCTAGAAAGTCTTACTAACCATTGCCAAAGTCCAGGGACTGGAGCAACAAACATGTAACCATGAGAAGAGTGTGTCGCACAAACCTGCAGTGTTCAAGGGTCACAGAGAAAAATGGTTCTAAACCAAACCAATGAGAGAGCAAATGAGGAAAGATTTTCATATTTTCCACTCCAGCACTCATGATCCCTACCAGGATGGAGTGACACAGAGTGCAGCAGAGCCACTCACAATGCAGAGAGGAATTCCAAGATGGAGCTGCATGCCATTGATATCTCTGAAAAATTGCAGGCCCCAATAACAATATGAAAGCTGCACTAATAATAAATTAAAGAGAAGGATCAAGGATTCCCCAATGAATAAAGGGTCAGGAATGAGAATTCAAACAGAGATTGGGAATAACCAACTTTTTTTTTTTATTATGCAAAAACAAAAAAAAAGGGTTAATACATTTCCCTGTGAATTCTGTTCAGCTTTTGATTTTCTGTGCTCTTCTTTTCCAAGGTCCTGGAATGCTCTTTCCTTTGTTGGACTTTTTATGGTAGACTTTACTAACCCACTATGATCTTCTGGATCTCCTTTGGATTCGCTAATTGAGATTTCCAAACCATGTATCTCAAATTCTCCTGCTTCATTCAGGATAGCATTTCTTGCGCTAGATGACGTAAATACTACTTGCACTTAGTGAGGACCTTGTGCCAAGGGGAATGTAACACTTTCAATATCCTATGATGAAAACAGATACACATTTTTGACTTTCTTAATTATTTCCAAAATAACAGAATGGCTTAACGACTTGTGTTGTTTCGCTTTTTTGCAAAGGCAAAGTCTAAGCCATGCTCTTGGGATAATGTAGTACTTGGAGTTTATTGGTGTTTGTAGCTTGCTTGCTTGAGCACCTGTGTTTTCCATGATTGTTTTGAATAATGAGTGCCACAGATTTCCCATTCCCATTGTACATGCAATCCGTTTTTAAAGATTTTATCTGGGATGGGTCCTGAGCTATGGCAGAAGGTAAAGGTGTGTGTGCTTCCGAGCATTGCACTGCATTTTTTCTTTTAGCTGGTAAAAAGATTGGGGCCATTTTAAGATTATCATTGGTTTGGGCTGATAATAGCTCACTTGAGGATGCAGTCTCTTGCTTTAGGAGGGATCTTTTATGTAGAAAGATAACAAAAAAGAATGGGAGAGAATCCCAGGGGAAACATAAATAATTTCTCATGCTCCCTTGTCAAAAGGTGAGATTCCGGAACTGAAAAACACCAGAAGTGCTCATTCTTAGGGGAAAACAGTGTTAAACTGGAAGAAGTGATGGCATGCCATGTCAGAAGCATTTCAGAGCTGGAGGCCCTGGATGGAGAAGCAGACCAGGGTAATTGGGGAACACCTCTTACACCTTTAGGGAATCACAAAGCTAAATCCTAATTCTGTCCACCAGCAACCATAAGGTAAAAAGGAGGTGAGTCTGCCTAACAAGGACCATAATGAGGTGGTGGAAGAACTACAACTTACTGTGAATGTTGAAAATCACCAGGTCCGGAGGAGAACTACTGTGGATGTTGAGAAGTCAAAGGTCTGGAAGAGAACTACTGTGGAGCCTGAGCAAATTAAGGTCTGGGAAAGACAAGGTGTACATGCTAAGAAACCCAAGGCTGACAGAAGCATATACATTGATTTGTAAGACTTAGAAAAAGCCTAAGGAGTGAAGGCTCCGGCTCCTCAAACTTTGAAGAGGGAATAAGAAACAAGGGGAAAGCCAGACTGTGATCAGAAACATTGCAGAGCAATACATCAGTTTTGTTGTGTTTGTGTACAGTTGGACTTTGAATGCTTGGAGTCTACAAAACTTGTTGATATTAGGTATTGGACATTTTCATTGTTCAGCAATTTGGTACATGTATGGTAGTGCATCTAAAGAAAAGGTCAATCATTTAAAACTAGTGTGCACATGTAATTATTTGAACTGAACAAAGATGTGGGACACCTTGTGGAAAACCCCACACTTAGTTCACTTATCTTTTGCATTTATTTATTGATTTAGTCAATTCCTTATTATTAGTAGGTGGCTGTGCATATCCAATCATTATCTAGAAAAAGGTTTCTAACAAAGCTACTTCAATTAACACAGCGAGACAGTCACCTGTGTCATTGCTGAGCCTTAAAAATAAGCAGTACTTTTGGTAACCTAATAATTATTAATTATTTTTTAAAATTGTCATCATGGTGAAGTCATTTTTCTGAGAAGTGGAAATGGAACATGTGATTTATCCTCCAATAAAGGGCATATAGGTATCTGAGAAGAATTATACCATTCCAAATTATTGTAATGCACCTAGAAAATCATTCTTTAGAGGTATTGGGCCTCATTACAAGGTTGCCAGACTGGACACAGCGGTACCAGTAAGCTTACCGGTACTGTTGTGTCCAGACTGGCAAACTCCAAGTTGTGCTGTGGTTGCCTTTGATTCCGCCAGGTCTGCCATGGCGGGATGAAAGGCACCTGCGAGAACGGCATGCCTGTAGCACTGGCACCGTTATGAGCGGTGCTGGTGTTACAGGCATCCCCATTCCCATTGAGCACCATGGGGATATACCGGGACCAGCACCCGCGAAAGGGCAATTACCGGGTACCCCAGTAATTGCCCATTTGCGGATGCCGGATTTCCATGCCGGTATGGAGGTAGGTAGCTTTGTCGATTTTACCGGCAAGGCTACCTCCAACTTCATAATGAGTCCCATTGTTTTTTAAAATTATCATACAATCAAGTTGTCCAAGCTCAATAGAGAACCATTAAGATGTATTTATTTAATTGATTTCTAATAAAGGGTTTGCTGACATTTTTATGTACGCTAAACCCTATGGAGAAAGAGAGAAATATTTGGTAAACAACCAGAGCAGAAAGAGCGACAATCCAGAAGGAATGACTGTCACCCCCCCTTAAAATACTGATGACAACAGAAAAGTGAAAGTAGTCATGCTAGACTATTCCAAACATTTTCATAGGCACACTGATTGAAAATTATTCTTTGAATTTAGCTTTGTTTCTTTAATAAGGACAATCAGGATTCATGCTGAATAATGTCCACCTTTTTATAAATGATTGTGTGCTCCCTCTACTCCTTCCCACTTTCTCCTACTCTCCCCTCTCCCCTTCCTGTTCGCACCCTCCCTCAGTTCCTCTTCTCCCTTATTCCCCACCCTCAAACCCTCCCTCCCCTTAACCATAGTACAATTTGAATTGGATGATACAGACCTTCATGTGCAGGGCACTACAATGCATCTAGCATGTAGGAAGGACAGAGGGGCATGGGAGCTGAACATCAGATGCATTGTAGAAGACAAAAGAAACCCTGGAGGGTGAGGGTCTGTTTGGTATGTTGGAGACCCCACCTGGAGGAGCTTGGCAGTGTGGGTCTTGCTTCGAGATCCAGATGGTGGGACCAACAGGACCTGTTTCTTAAGGGGCAAATGTATCAGTGGGGGCTCTAATGTGGACTGGTACTTTTCTGGGGATGCTTTAGAGGGGGTGTGGAATGCTTTGTTTGGAGTCATCAATTCTAAGATTTACACTCCCCCACAGCCTGTTAAAGTTGCAACTGTAACTGGGAGGAGGGTGTAGTGTGTAATCTGCACACTATGCGACCCCTCTACTCCAGAGTGTCTTTTCTCCTATGCTCCATCAGGGGCTTCTGTCTGAAGAGTGTGACTTGTTCCTTTAGGTACTGTCACAGTGGACCACGGGGCAGGTTTACATACACTATTGCTGTTTAACTGATGTTTGTGCTAGGCCAACCCATTTTTATCCTGCTCTTCCTGGCACCATGTACTTTGTTGTTAATTACTGTTTCTTTCTTTTCTATTACTTAACATTGTTTTGATATTTCTATAAGTGACCCATTGCTCTCCCTCCATCTCTGAACTGCCCCAAAGTCAGTCTGGGCACCCTCAAAACCATCCAATCCATGTTTTGCTTGATGTAGATGCCAAAGCTCTGCTGTCCTCACATCTGAGACATGCTGTGTCTGCCAGCACCACCTATACAATGTAACGGTTTATTGAGAGGCCACCTTCAATACAGGGAGTTCTTTCCCTCCCCAATCAAGGTGTCACCAAACAAATAGTTTAACAGATTCTTTTATTCAGCCTACTTCAGACCCAAATCAGGCACCTTGGATACCCCACTGAGCTACCAATGAGCCAATAACCAGGCCAGTGTACAGGGAATATATTTGTATTTATATCCGTGGCACAACACAATTAACTTTTCTCAACATAAACAAATCACAAATGTGAGTTGGAAAAAGGATTAGCAATTAAATTATAGGCTACAGTTTTTCAGTGCACACTAGGACGGGAAGTTTGGAAATGTCGACTTTTAACAAAAATCCCCCTATAGTGTTCAACCAAATGTGCAATTGATTAAATTATTCTTTTTCAGGTAAGTAGGCTAAGGATCTACACAGTTTTGCCCTCCCCCGCCCACTATAAAGGGAAAGGATGTAAAGCAAGCAGATTTCTCAACCTTTTGTTTTCCCAGGCCTCAGTTCTACTAACATAGAAAGCCTCTTTATAAAGTTCAGGAAAGCCAGCGGCATATCGGGACTCTCAGGAAAGGTAGGGTAGGGGTCTGTTCACTCCACTTTCAAGGATACCCTCCCGCTCTCCAGCATAGGACCCAGTCAGGGTTTAGGCCTTCATAGCAATTGAAAGCTCCACCGATATGCACTCTCAGCAATCTCCTCTGGTGTTCCCTTGCAGCGATCGATTGTAAGTTGCAGCAGCACTTTTGATGGTAAATATCAACAGCTCTGTGTGTCCTCCTAGTGCGGTGCCCCTTATATAGCAGCGATGACACCACCAATTTTTACAATCTTGGGGGTGTACCCTACAAGAGGTCACACACAATAGGATTGGGCAGTTACCTCCTCTTTCCTGTCAAACCCATCCTCCCAGTCAGAATTGGGATAGGGTTCTGGATCCGACATATGGCAGCTCAATTTACAAGCCCCATTTATTTTTCATGTCAAATATTTGCAAAAATGTAGTTATGTGGCAAAACTTCATAATTTTACTATCAACTGCCATATCATATATATTTTCCTTTTCAGTTGATCATGGGGCATTAATTAAGGCGACAGCCAGGTCTGCACGATTTTGCACGGCCATGTGGCAATTTTCTACCATTTCTGTAAAAAGCATAAACGTTATGAATATGTAATGTATTACCTGTATTCCTAATTTTGTCCTCCACCTGTTCACAAACTCTCATTTTTTGAACATTTTCATATCAGCCAGAAACCTAGTTTAACTGGCCATTCCAGTTTCCTAACTCGTAGGTGCAGGAATTTTATATCTCCAAAATTGCCCGGAAATTACATAAAAATGGTACATAAATGAAGAAAATCTGCCTTATAGATGCTGGAAAAAAGGCCTACATGATAATAGTCCTTTTAAATTAATAGTAAATCTTCATGTCGGACAAATGGCAATTCTCCAGCCTTCAGGACATATGGACTCCCTGGGCTCATCTGTCACCAGAGTTGGTTCTTTATCAGTCTCTTTGAAGTGAGTTACCTGTTTGAAGGTAGAGTTTCATGCTTCCTTAATTGAATTGTCCTCACAGCTCCTCTCTTCACACCTACTTTCTACATTGTGGTCATGCAGCAGCCAGGTGAAATGGTCCTGCATATACAGCCAGTCTAAAGAACACTTGGCTTTCCACACCTTCCAGAGCAAGCCACATTGTATTGCAGTTGTAAACACTAGGAGGCAGCCTTCCCGGGTTGAAGTTCCTTGTGACATGTGTCCAACAGCCAGCAAAAGGGTTTGCCTCTTACCTACAGAACTTTTCCCATGGAAAGCAAAGTGGCTTTTCAAATGTTACTGCTATTTTGTATGCAAAACATAATTGACATTACTTTTCATCAACACGTACCATGTCTTTTTTCCTGACATGTTTCCTGTTAGCAGTGGTACAATTTTCACATTTAAACTACACATACCCTTGCCTAGCTGTTTTTGTGAGTATTTAAAAATCCTGTTTTTCATGAAAGGGACCTTTGATTTTTGTTCTTGCTTTGTGAATTAAAATGCTGCTTTTCCTTGGGTAATGACAGGTAGGCCTTTTTCAAATGGCCCTTCATTTTCAATTGCAATCACACATGCAACGCTGTTTCTGTGTCAGTATTGAAAAATCTGGATTTTCACGTGAAAGGGGACTTTGGTTTGGCCTTTGTATGCACTCCACATCAATGGCCTTGTTATCAGCTTCTTCATACTCCAAGCAGTCGATGCCGTAGTATTCCCAAGCTGTGGTAAACTTGCTGAGCTGCCTGGCCACTAAAGGTCAGTCTCTATTTTTACACACCCATGTATGCTGTTTCATTCAGAGCCCCTACCCGACATCCTCTATCATCCCCAGCATCACCAACCCACCGCAAAACATTGCCACTGCCAAACATCACTGTATTGTTGAAACACTTTGTCGCTGCTTCTCGGCTTGACCCTGACTCAGCACCCACAATGTCCAGACTCCTGGTTCAATGCTGCAAGGCCTGGCTCAACAATATTAAGCCAGAAAAAGAAGACCTTGAGCCCTGTCCCCCTAGCCTGCTTTAACACACACTAGTATAGTGACTTTTAAACCCCACGTATGTAATTTTTGAAACACATCTTCATTAACTTGACGCTTTGCTGCTGAAATCTTTGCCAACGCTCCCCCAGTCTTCCAACCCAGAGTGAGCCTATTCCTTTTTTAAATGTTGCTTTCTCTGTGTTTTTTCTTACAGGGATGGCACAGCATTGTTTTCATTAATGTGTACATTTATTTTAGTTTAATTAGAGATCCGTGGATATTATTTTATTTTGGTACCGCAGTACTAGTTTTGTATGGATTGCTTCTGTACCAGCTCTTCCCATTCCTGAAGAATTGAGTCTGCCCTCGGCCCACATTATAAGAAGAGGCGAAGATTGTTTACCTGCCACACTGTTCATGTTTCACTTTTACGATTGGGTTCACTGCTGGTGTGTGGCTAAGCAGGCACTTAAGCCAGTAGTCACCCCGGCGCTCCTCGAGATCAGTAGTCATTTTGGGAAAACCTCACTTCTTCATTCGAAAGGATTATGGCTACTACGTCTGAGCATGGGGAGGTGGAAACAATTAATAAACAACGTGCAGGTTTGGTGTGATCAGAATGATGATGCCTACAGTGTGTTAAGAGTTCAGCACAGTTTGAGACTTTGTGCCTTGTGAGGTAACTCTTTGGGCACCTCTGCAAGAGAATGGGTGGATTCAGAGTAACACACCTGAACAACTGCTTCCCATCTAGATTCACCTCAATCAGGATAAGCATATACATGTGGGCAAAATTGTTCAATCAAACTGTCTCTCAAACAGAACCTGGAACATATATCCAATATGAATGACTTAAAGAATAACATATGTGCATAACTTACAACTTTCTCTAGATTGTGTTAACAAGTTTCATTTGTAGGCATACATTCACTCAATGGCAGTTTTGTGGTGATGTGGATGCATTTTATCAGATTTCATTGATTTAAGATTAATCCCATTAACTAATATCCTCATATATCACAGAAAAAAAAGATTTAATTCAGCACCATAAAAAAAGCATCACTGAAATGTTCAAGTTAGACACTACAAGTATTCCTGCTTCACGATTTTTGATAGCAGTGTATTCATCTTTGGAAGGAAAACACGCTCCTCAGTATTTGTATGCAACATTTAGCATGACATCATTACAGGGACATAGTTCAGCTTCAAAAGATGAAAGCAAGAGCCCTGTGTACGACCCACTTGCATAGCACATAGCACACCACCCCCTACAGGCCGCTTCTGAAGGTAAGTAGCCATCATCATTCTTTCCTATTTTAAGTGTGGATATTACGTTCTAGCAGACAACCTTGAACCCCACGCAGGCCCCCTGCCCTCATAAAATGTGGCTTTATGAAAGTACTAAGAAAATCCATACAGGTGTCTGAGAAAATCCATCAGTGCAAGTTGAGTAGAATCTAGTGTGTCTATTTGTAAAAAAAAAAAGCAACACTGGCAGCAGGAAGCAGTGGTCTTCGACCCCTAACGAACAATGCAACAGGAACCACTCCCGACAGGTGGAAACATCTCCCATTATGAGAAACCGCCTAATAATCAACACATTATTGATCTTTCATCGTTTTGTCAAGGTCATTTAGCATTTTAAAAAATGATTTAGCAATACGTGACTGCAAGAGAAACGGTGCTGATTTATTTTGCAGAGCAAATACCATTAATTATGGAAGAGAGATAATGAAAAACAAAGCACGTCTTTTCAAAACGTGTGTTATTCTGTATTCATGATGTGAAAAAGATTCGAAACGAAATGAGGGCGTTTTTCAGTTTTATGCACATGATAATGAGTGCAAATAGGAACACAGTTTACTACATGTTAAGGATAAACTATCCTCCTACAGTTTGTTATATCTCTCCGAATAGTTCACCTGCTTGTCCAAGCCTCTAAGTGATTTACCTTGCACATTTTCCGTAAAGAAAGTGACAATGGGCCTCATTCCGAGATTGGAGGTAGTCATGGTGCTTTTTGCGCCATGACTGCCTCAAATAACGTGTCTGGCACCGGTATGGTGCAATGGGGACTTACCGGTGTAGTCCGACCTTTGCGGGACCAGTAAGTCCCCATTGAAAAAGCCATTCCCCATTCCCATTTGAGACCCCATAGGGCTCAATGGGAATGGGGAAGGCGCTAATAACGTTACCGTGAAATCGGTACCGTTATTAGCTCTGAAGTCCCTTAACGGGTCCCGTCCAAAACTCCTGGTCAGATCAGGCGTTAAAGGAGGGACCCGCTAAGGGAACTCGTAGTAGGGCGGTAAGGGATTACCGGCACCGGTCTCTTACCTGTGCCCGGTATCCCTTACCACCTTACTCGTAATGAGGCCGAATGTCTTTCCTTTTTTCTGTAGTAGAGTATGTAAAGGTTGGATGTACTGTTTCATTTAGATTTACTGCCTGTTTTAGAAATGTTGCAATATACAGGAATTTTGAACCATATCTAGAACCTGTTCTATATTTTTTTGATGCATGATATGATATGAGATATGCCATGATATTGCATGTATAATGCGCCTGTACACAGGTGTTTCTAGGCGTGATAAGGGGGGGAACAGTGGGAGGACAAAACAACAATCTTACTAGGCCTTGTGTCATTCAGATTGTGCAAGTGCGGGGAAGTGGATGGGGAGAAGTGACAGACTGGGGGATGGAGAAGTACAGGTAATAAAAAGTGCAGCAAGCTGGTGGCTCAGTACAGGTAAAAGAAGGTACAGCCAACGGGTGGCTTTTAAGCGCAGAGAGAGGGGGCTGTAGGGTGACAGATACAGACTACAAGTACTGGGGGAGCCAAGTGGCAGTGCGATGTGCAACTGGACATGCAGGGACATTGGCCCAAGTTCAGAGGGTGCACAGGTGACCAGTGTGTGGACCAGACAGGTCATCAGCATGGGAGAGGAAGAGAGAAAGTGGAAGCGAAGAGGAAGGTCTTCAGTTGCTTCCGGAACTGGAGGTGGTTCTGCTCAAGTTTGAGAGAGGCAAGGAGGCTGTTCCAGAGGGAGGCATCAGCCGAAAATAGAGATCTGCCCCCAACTCTCTGCTTGCAAAAGCAACTGACCCTCAGAGAGTTGGAGGTGGATGAGCGGAGAGCACTGGTGGTCGCTTAACTACATGTGTGTCCTTGTGAAAATGATAACAATATACGATTTACAGCACTGTTTCATACCGCCAATGTCACTAATTATAACATAGATTGAAAGGTAATGTATCATGTATCCCTTTTGTCAAAGAGAATGCACATTTGATTTCAGAAAGACAGCTCCTTCCAGTCTTTGATGTGTAGAATTGCGCTGGGGCAGTATTCAACCTTAGGCTGCCGACTGTAGAGTGAAAATGGCTAAGTGCTAGAATAACCCTTCACTTGAGATAAAGAAAGTTTGGCCTTCAGTTCCTGCCTAAAATGAATTTAGTGCTAATGTTTGTATTGCATTTTAAGGTAAAAATAGGTTTGCCCATCTTTTCCAATAAGCAGCAGTTAATACATGCGGTAAACATAGCTTGTGATGGGCAATTAGATAATACATCCTGGGTAAAAGAATTGCAAATGAGTTGGCATACTGTGATTGAAAAACTGTGGGGCCTCATGATTGTGCATTCCACATATCTATACACTTAGGAGGGCATTCTAGCAAATCCGATGTAGGTGCAATGCATGTTCAACTCTTTTCGGCACACGCTATTAATGTGGAACTATTAATGTGGAACCATGCAGGTCAGTTATCATTTTATATTTTGGAAGATTTTCATTTGTAGTGCCAGGTATATGTCTCACCAATTTTTAAGTAATTTGAACACTGTACACATGTTTAGATGCATCGTCATAATATCAACGTTCTTGTTTGTATATTTGGTTTCCATTCTTCATCACTAGTTCAAAGTCTCCACTACAATCCATGACGATAAAGGTTTGACATTATAAAGTTGCATAATCTGACCACTTTCCCAAAAGAGTAATTGAGGTCTGATGATTACTGATTTGATATTTCTGTTTCAAGCCAAAGCAATCAGAAATACAAGTGCAGTCATGTTTTCCCATATCATCACAACACGTCTTCCATTTTGTATTTCACTCTTTTCAAGCTTGGTCAAGTCTTCCATCTAATCCTCAATGCTGAGACATTCATTGCTTTACAATTCCTAGAATGCTTGTTTTATTCACTCCCAATGCCGGTATTATCCAAACCTTATGATACACTGACATTTCTTCAATCTGAGTGAAATTGAAGTTTAGCCCCAGATTGTAGGCTCAGGTCTGATGATCAGCTGATTTGTTCTTACTTCTTTATACATTGGGTTATTATATATCACCAGCTGTGTGCAGAGCCACTTGGCAGCACCTGCAAAGGATAGGGCGTGGTAACAGAATCTGATCATCACATGCTTTCAAATATGGAGATCAATGAATTGCAGGTGGAGGGATAGGACAAAGTACATCAGTGCAACCAGTGCTGTACATAACACATACATTAAATGCACGAAGAAGAGGGGAATTACATGGCAAGTGCAACACCAGGGTGAGGATAAACTAAAACAAAGCTGGGCGATTTCCTGAAATAATCCTTTTTAGGTCCATGCGGAAGTACAATGGCTTCTTCAATTCTACAAGGGGAGCTAGTAGTTCATTCCAAAGAGAGGCCTCCATTGTATCCAAGGTGCTACCTCTAACTGTTCTTCATGAAGGCAACATGCACATCTACATCAGATTTTGAGTTTAAAGACCACAGGAATGTGGGTGGGCAACATAATTCATCCTTCCCTCTGAGATAGCCGGGTCCATAACTTCAATAAGATCTTTAAGTAATGCGGGGGGTCTTGAAGCTGAAACATGATCTGATGGAGAGCGAGTTAAGGAAAGATGTGCTGGCATAATGTGGTCCCACATTTTAAGACCCAGTATTATCCTTGTTGCCCCCCTTAAAAGTCGATGATAGCTATTTACATCCTCGTGCAATTAGTTATAATTGGTTTTTATTTTTTGATTTTTGCCCAGACATGGGTTTCATACTTATTGCGTGAGTTCATGTTAATGTTAAAGGATATTTGTACTGCGCACTATCACCACCGGAGTGGTGCCCTGGTGCTCTGGAGGCTCTGAAAAAGGGAGCGGGTGGGTGAGTTAGTGGGAATGAGCTGGAAAAGTGCAAGAGAGCAGTGATGTGCTGTTGGCGGCTTCAACCCGGTAGCTGGGCTTGGGGTGTTTTATGGTTGGTAGACGTTGTGTGCTGTTGTGTGTTTTGTTTTGTTGTTGCAGTGTAGTGAGGTTTGTGTGGATTGTTGTGTTGTAGGCTTGTAGTTGTGTTTTGGATGGAGTTTGAGAGGTGTATGTAAAGGGGTGAAATTGTTAGTGGATTGGTTAATTGGCATTTCTGTCTGGAAGCGAGGCGCTAAACTTCCGTATTCTCTCCAGGTCAGGTGCGCGAGCCTCTCCGCATCTCCGTCCAGATCTGGGGCCGTCCAACACTCACAGTCCTTTCACGCATGGCATCCACTCATATTCAAAACCTTGCCTAAGTTTGGCACCGGCCATCTATGTGACACCTGTCTGTATGCGGGGTAGGAAGGCGTCCTTTCAAATCTGGCCCAGAGAGCATTACCAATCCAGTTGGTGTCCAGCATCGGTTAGCCAATGCTACTCCATCCATATGTGGTGGGTGGTTGGCCTTCATCATCTTATTCAGTTGCTTATGCGTGCTACCGCTCCCAGCCCCTTCGAAACATGGCACATGCCAGTACTTGTAATTATGACCAGGGGCGGCACCTGCCTTCATTCATAACTTCATCCGGTGAATGCACATGCAAATGTCCACAGCTTAGTTCAAGTGTGGCAAGTTCTAACATTCACACAACTCTATACAAGTATGATACCTGGTAGAAATTAAGGAGCGGATGACGTGGTTGGCTGGAGTTGGCTAGGGATGCTGATTTCTGTGCTCCTGGGTGTCGCCTGTGTCCTATTCGACCTAGCATCGTCTCTCTTGTTGAAGTAAGAGTTTCCTTAGTCGGTCCTGTATGTTGTCAGTGTCATCCTGAATTTTGTCAATTTTGCCTTTTCTTTGTGTTTCCCGTTCAGTTGTTTTGTTTTTTCAGTTTGAATCTGTGATGTAGAAGAGCCAGGTTTTTAGTAATTTTCTGAATTGTAGGTAGTCTTTGGTGTTTCTTATTTCGTTCAGGATGTAGTTCCAGGTTTTTGCGGCTAAGTGGGAGAAGGAGGAGCCTCCAAGTTTTTCCTTAAGGTATAGTTTTTGTTCCAGGCAGATTTTGTTGCTTGATCTGAGGAGTCTTGTTGGCTTATAGATTGTTATATTCTTTTGTAGGAATTCCATTCCTTGTCCGCTGATTGCCCTGTGTGTTATGCACATTGTTTTGAAGGTGATGCGATGTTTGACTGGGAGCCAATGCAGTGATCTCTGTGAGTCTAATCGCCAATCCAAAAAAAAAAAAAAGATGGCCACCGCCATAGTGAATAGAAAATTGAACAATAACTTTTCTTTTTCTGTTTCTATGGCTGCCTAATGCAGTGGAGTCTGGAAGCTGGAACCGGGAACACCAGGCCGCAGGTAACATTTAGGGCCTGAGGGCCAAGGCCAGGCAAGGCACCTGTGGGCCACAGGGTGCACTACAGGAGGGCTGGAGAAGTGGACATGGTTGTGGGGGCACAGGTTAAAGCAACATCAGGGGAAGAGGCTTGTGTGGATTGTGTAACATGGGTGGAAATCAGGCAGTAACCTATGTTTCTAGCCAATTGATTGGCTGTGTACCCTTCTCTGATGCGAATAGACAAATCCAGTAGAAAACTATAATAGTAATCCAGGTGTGAAAGGCATACACCATACGCCACATAAATTCTTGGAAACCTGTTCAGGAAGGGGAGGACACATCTAAGGCTATGAACGTTACTGAAGAGTTTCTGGACATAATGTTTAAAAGATAGGTGACTGTCAGATAAAACAGGCAAGTTCTTTGCTGAATGTGTGGGGAAGGTGCAGAACTAAGTGCTGGAGTCAAAGCAATTAGAAGGGCTTGTGGGGAATGAATTAAGAATTTAAGACACATGATGTTCATGTATGCAGCTGTTTTTCCCAAGTAATTTGCCCCGTAGTCATTTACTTTGACAACATTAATATATATATATATATATATATTTAAGGGTTGGAGGTATAGGGGGGTTGGACTGGTGGTCGGTAGGGGTGGTAGTGGGGAAAGGAGTGGTTATTGGGTGAACCCTGCATTAAAAAAAAAAAGATAAGAACAAATCGAATGGATTCTTAATGAAGTAAATTACCATGGAGTAGTACACAACGTAGGATACATGTTCAGTCATGCTGTCTTTGATTTTGAGCATATCCACTAGGATATGGTGAAGGTCATCAGAGGAATCCGTTAGATGAAAAGCGATTTGAGTATTGTTCACATAGGCCTGATGGGAGGTCTGATGACATATGCAAGGTGTTTCATATATGCATTAAAAGCCACAAAGAGAGGATAGACCTTTTAGAGACTCCACACTGAAATGAAATACATGTACTTGAACTAAATTCAATCTACTTGTCAGTCAGGAAGGAAGCATCCAACTTGTGGGCACAGGTTGTTTTGCCAAAGGAAGTTTCAAGCGGCATGAGGAGAGATGAGTGATTGACAATATCATGTTATCTGCATCCAAGGGTAAGACAGCAAACAGGTATTGAGATCGTTCAGTCTCTTTCCCATATTGGCTGTCTGGCTAGTCCTCAACAACATCCTACCTGTATGTGTTCAATGATTTTGCTGACTACGAAGATCACTATGCACCTGTGTTCCAACAACCCCTTTATCCATGCAAGTCCACAGCCTCATATATGTAAGGACTCATTCGCTACAACGGAAGCATTATTAGAGTAGGAGTGGCTTGGCAAGTTTCCTGCAAAGCTTCGGTCCATGGCCACCCCAGGTAATTGTTCGCTACACACATTGAACTGATTTTATTTCTTTTTATTTTATTGTATAAAGTGCAAATCTAGCTCAAGAGTAAAAAATCATGTTACAAGTCTGGGTAGCCAGCGTTTGGGCTGGCATCTATTAACAGTAGCACAGTACTGTCAGTTGCGTTCTGTGCATCCTTTGGATTGGTCCATGGTCAGGTACTGTTGAAAAGGCCACATTTTGGGAGATTTGAAAAAAATTCGAATTGTGGGGGGGATTCTGAGTCGATACTTGGGTCGAGTTGCAGAGGGCGAGTGTGTGACAAGAGAAGGACTGCTTGTGGGTTTTCTCTTTGCAGACTAGTTTTGATTTCAGGTGGTTGGTCTATTTGCTGCATAAGGAATGTATGTCAACAGATATGTGGAGCTTACCATCCAGGTACGCTGGTGTGCTACTTGGGACTGCTTTCAGATAATACTTGAACAGTATCCAGCAAAACAAAAAAGTTGATGTCTGGAAGGTTTAGAATTAATCTTAACCTCTGGCATTGCACTGGGCAACCCTCCAGACCATTGCTCTTCACTACTCTTCACCTGCCAAGCCATTACAAAAGGGGGAATTCCTACAGCAAATCAAAAGAGGTGATTGCTGGTTGGTTTTGAATGAATCTTAATCTCTGATATTGTTCTGGACAACCATCCCAACTATTGTTTTTCACCTCCCAAGCCATTACAAAAGGGGAAAAACCATATGCAAATCAGGCTTGGTCCTGTAAGGATATTTGGCGTGTTACAGCACTGAGTACAGCACTACTGCACAGGTAGCAAACAGCACAGAGTACAGTACTACTGCACAGGTAGCAATTTTTTTTTTTTGCAGCACCACCACAAGGGTGCGGTGCATTGCTATATGTGTTACCAGATTAACAAGAAAAGACAGGCTATTCAGTCAAAAACGATTTTAACATATAAGATGCAAATCTATTTTTACAGTTAAAAGCACACGTGCACATTCAAAAATGCACACTATTTTTCACCTGAAATGCCTATGGTGCGAGAGACACATTTGAAAATAATAACTAAACTTACTGATAACTAACCTGACTAATGAAACATAATCCACTAATAAAAATGTGTCTCCACTGCAGAATTAGGCCTATTCTGAAAGTGAACTTTTAAACGCACATCCATTTTTTTTTTTCTCCTCTCTGCTGCCCTGTCCACATAATTACAGGAAGCAAAAGAGCTCGAAAGAACAGGAAATCAGTCGGTTACAAAGTATTACTATAAAAATGAGCCATTGTGTAGAGAAGGAGGAGATGGCATGATTGATTCTGATTGGAGCAGCGTCATAGCAAGTATCATGCTAGAGGGAGTGATCAGAGTTTTGCTGGGGGGAGTTGGAGGAGAGAGAAGGACAGTCAAGATTTGGTAGAGCTGGGAGGAAGACCTTTTCCTGGTTGGAGCATTCCTATCTGCAAAAGCTGAGAATTCCAGGCAATGACCCCGGTTTGAGAAGGCAGGCGTTCCTTTTTACTGGGGTTAATCTTCAAGGGAGCCACATTCAGAAAGAGAACAGCCAAAGAAAACTCTGAACAGATAAGGTAATTACATAAGTGTGGGAGCTAAGTGTGTACGAGACGAGAATGTTCAGTCAGAGTAGGAAAAGAGATTCCGGTGCCTTAATCACACGTTAATGTTGCAAATTATGTTCTGTTCTCTGCCAGTTTTTTTTTCAGTGTATTTCAGACAATGCTGTTAATGTGCTGTTTTAGTTATTTCTGTAAAGAGTGAGATCGTATTTAAATGCAACTTTTATAATACAGAAAAATATTTGAAAGCAGACGGGTGGTGTGTCTTCTATTTACCAATACAGTGCTGATGAGGGGAGATTTTTAAACAGTGCAATTGTCATTTTGCATGATCAGATTCAGTATGAACAGTTGTGAGTGATTGTAGCATAGCTCGTTGGAGGTACATGAGCCAACGGGAAGAGAGACTCTCTGGACATAGTTCCCTACCGTATATAAGGTAGTGGAAATTACCACATATAGCTCTCTGTCGTAAATAAGTCAGTGAGATTGCCCATGGTGGCACACTACCACTAACACTGAAAATGTGGTATTCCTGAAATGTAGGCCTGAGGTCTCTCTAGTGATTACACGAAAAATCTAAGCAAAGATAAGGGATTCTGGACATTGGGGCCACCAATAAAACAAGGGAATAATGCTCACCAAAATACCACCAACCACGTATACCAACCACGCATACCAAATATGCATGTCTGGGTGCTGAAATAATGCATGTATACTGTATTATTGTTGCACATGGCCAAATCTGAATACAAGGAGTGATTATTGCTAAGTTATTTTTCGGCTGTAATAAAATACCGTCAGGGCCCAAATCTCCACAAAATACCCTACATATTTATGGTGCGTTGCAGGCCGGGAAAGTGATCATAGAGTACCTACTGGGCGTGGCAAGTGTGTCTCACACTGCTATTTGCACATTAAAGGGAACCCATTTTATAATAGCAGTCTGCCACTAAAAACGAATTTCAGAATATCACAAAGGGAAACCACATTCTCAGATCTAGTGCAATATTTAGAGGCAAAGTTGTTTGCACATGGGAATAGGTCATCGAATAGCACGTTAGAATGGAGTAACCGCATTCAGGGTGAGGTGCAGAAAGAAAAATTAGACAATATTTTTGCAGACGGCAGCATAATTCAGGTCTGCCTTACAAGATTATTGAATGCAGCCGATAAAAGTGCAGAGAAAGACTGTTTAATACGGCTATGCGGCAAAATATGGTTTATTTTAAACAAGTCCCTGCGAATGCAAGAGAATGATACTCAGCTAATTAACAGGTTAAAGACTGAATTAGAGGGGGCAAGTAAAAATCAGGAAATGTTGAGAGCAGAATTGGATGTATGCCAAAAAGACATGCAATTAAAATGCAGAGACTTTGATACTCAGTTATCCAAAAGCAAGAAACTATTTGAAGATAGTGAGCAAGAATTGGCACACTTAAAAGCCTTAGTGGATCACATTAGGCAGGATAAAGATGAGGTTGTTTCAGAAATGCAGATTTTACAAAAAGAACATTGTGAAAAAGAAGGTGATCTCCAGAGAGCAGAACAAGAAATGATTAAAATGATTCAAGAAAGAGACAAGAGAAATAAAGAGTTCAATGAATGCCAAATGCAAATGTGCGACATGCAGGAGGTGATTAATAAGATGAGTGATGAAAATAATTATTTGCAAAATGAAGCAACCAGACTCCTTAAAAAGTGTAAGGACTTAGAACAGCAAATGTGCATTCCCAGGTCCCAGGAGAGGCGGCAGGGTACCACATTCAATGGAGTGGAGGTGAATTCTAGCTCTGCCCAAAGAGCTAGTGCTCCAGTGACTGGGCTGGTGACTGAAATTGGTTGCAGCGCCCTTGGGGGATTTGATACTCCCATTGGGGGCAGCCACCAATCTCATACACCTGAAAACAGGATTGAATCACAAAATAGTGCAATTCCATGCATTGCAACAAGTAGCCCCATAAAAATAATGAAATCCATTAAAGCCCTGATCAAACCATTTAAAAAGGGAGGTGAATGCTGCATTGAGGATCACTTAGAAGCGGTGCATGACATTTTTAAAGCACTCCAGATACCTAAGGAACAGTACAGACAATATTTTCATTTAACTTTAGATGCCCTGACGGCCAGCATCATAAGGGGATTAAATGAACAGCAGAATATGACATGGCTGGAGTTTGAAAAAGAAATTAGGCGTCATTTTTCTCCTTTTCAGTCATTGCAGGAGGCAAAGAAAGTCGCGTACACAATTACTGCTGGACCTAATATATCCCCTCGCCAATTTTTACAAGACTTAAAAAGAGCATTTTCTCGCTTTGATGTATCTTTTGACTCAAATTCCAATGAGTTTAAAACTGCATACTTCTATGGGCTACAGAAAGACATCATATCCCAATTGGTCCGTGAATTTGACCGTGACAAGTCCCTTGAATGGATTGTACATCAAAGCACAAAACTATATGAGGTACTCTATTGTCAGGGTAGAGAAAGTGATAAAATGAAAGATACTAGACCTAAATCTAAAGAACCCTCAGCCACAGTAATGGAAATCAGGTCAGCCAAAATGTCCCTTGAGTCTGCTCAAAGCCAAGGTAAAAATAATGTGACACCTGAACAAAGGGGTAATCAACAAAGATCGCCATTTCCTGTACCAATGTTCCAATCACATGATCCTAGTAATAGAGAGAGCTACATCAGCCCCAGGTATTTAGGGGACAGACCCCGGGTAGGATACCGGCCTGATATGGCAGGTATGAACAATAACCAGGGACAAAATCAAGATCAAAGAAATGATGGTCCCTACCAGTCATTGGGGACACAGAGCAGATTTGATCCCAGCACCATGATATATGGTAATCAGGATAGGCCCCGATATGTGGATCGATTTACTGATAATGGAAATCAACATAGGGGCCAGTACCCACAATCTGAGAGACAGGACATGAGGCAAAACGTGAACTACAGTCCACGCCAGTACAATGATCCCCACCAGGGGACTATAATCAAAGGATGGGTGCAACCCGCTCCCCTCCACAAATGAATCAAGAGTTCAGAAACCATCCCAACCGACATCAATCACCTGAGAGGTATCAGAATAGATCCAATCAGGGGGAAAACAACCAATATCGACCTAGGCCACAGAAAGAGGATCCTAGAGAGATGGAAAGGTTCCAGTGCCTTGAGGCCCAAGTGAAAATGTTAGCTGAGCAAATAGGAAAGCTCTATACAGCGCAAAAACAACCTTCCAAAGAGGGGGCTGATGGCCATAGCAATGACCGGGGGGCTTCCGAAAAGTGACTAAGTACTCATGATAACTGCAGTGCCAAAATGACAGATTGCTCTGATATAATTTTGCATAACGACTCTGAGATGCCTAATGGATTAAAAATGAAAGTACCAGTAAATGAAGTTGTGACAGAAAGTGCAAATACTTCTAAAAAAGAGGTACGGTTTAACTTAGAGCTAAATAAAACAGTAAAGATTTGCACAAATGAAAAAGAAACATTAGGAATT
Organism: Ambystoma mexicanum; assembly: GCF_040938575.1. Lineage (NCBI taxonomy): Eukaryota > Metazoa > Chordata > Amphibia > Caudata > Ambystomatidae > Ambystoma > Ambystoma mexicanum. The sequence goes on from NC_090924.1 coordinate 1,201,081,424, forward strand.
CCAAAAGAACAAAGGGACAGATTTAAGAAAAATTATTCATGCATGGGGAATACCAGTGAACAGGGAGTAAGTGGGGATGCTATAGCTCCATCCCTGGGCAAGCTAAACAATGACCAAACACAGACAGAAAAAGGAAATACTCACAAGGAGGGTACAAGTCAATCACCTGAAGAATTCTTTGAGCCACATATTTTTGAAGAGGCTGAAAGGGCTGGCATCACACTAAATGATCACAAATGCACAGAATTAAAAAATGACAAATTGCTGAATGATGTTGTTACACATGTTCAGTTGGAGGATTGTTATGTGGTCTCTGATGTTACCCAGATGGATGGGCGAACAGTGGCCACACTCCAAAAAACCTCTGAACATGGAGAAATGAATAAAACCTCTCGCGCAGAAATGGGTAAAAAGGAGGGAAAAATGTCTTTCCATTTACCAATGTGCTTAGCCAAAAGTGAAAAAGACCTGAGAAAGGTGAGCCCTGAAATCAGTAAGAATTCACATTTCTTATGTGTATTAGAGGAAGTTGAGGACAGATATTATGCACCCATCACTGCAGAAGAAAAATGCCACACCTTTGCTATGATTGACACTGGCGCACAGGCCACAATTAGGTCCAAGGAGCTGGTAAAGAGTATCAATGAAGGGAGACCTCCACAGAGTCAGATCACAGTGAAGGAAAATCAAGGCCCAGTGCATAACTTTAATGGGGAGGAGGTGCCCATCATAGGTGTAACTGAGGTTGACATAAAATTAGGAAAGCACAGAATGAAACAAGAGGTATTGATCACATCTATTTGTGAAATTCCATTTCTGATGGGGACAGATTGCCTGAAAAGATTGTCTCCTCTCATAGATGGGGTGAATGGAGTGCTGTGGTCCTTAACCAAAAAACCATTGAGGTCTAAGAAACTAAAATCACAAAACAGCAATATAAATGAATGTCACACCGTTGCCAAAACAAATGATGCTGTGGAGGTATATCTCCAGAATAGCTGCATACCTAGTGTCACTGTCATATTAATGTGTCAAGACAAAATGCAGAGCGACAATGAAAAACTACCTGTACAAATATACTTGGACCCAAGGAAAGATTGGCAGACTGCCATAGATGAGCACACATTATGTTTTTATCTAAAAGAGAAAACGTGCAAACAGAATATTGCTCCTAAAACAGATTCAGAAAAACACATTACCACTCTGGCAGAAATACACATGGAAGATGAGCAACCATGGGTTCATGTTGGTATAAATGATTATTTTAAAACAATAAAAGCCACTTTAGCGCTTGAACATGAAAGGAGTTTCATTAATGAGAAATTGTTGCAAAAAATAATGGAAAGGGAAGAAATCCTGAGATTTAGGATTAAAAACCAATATGTTTCTGGCTTGGACAGTCCAGACTTTGAAAACCGAATTGCAGGCAGATGCATGCTTAAAATTAGCATTGGGCAGAAAACAATTTACCATAATGTATGGATAGTGAGTGGAGCACAAAATGATTTTTACATGGGAAATGACATCATGCACAGAATGTGTATGGTGTTAGATTTCCTTAATCAAAAAATATGGTCACGCCTAGGTGGTCCGGCACCTGAATTTGAAGACAAAAGAAGGGCTTATCATTGTGCACAACTGATTCCTTATGCAATCGAATTACAAATGAGGAAAAATACTATTATTCCTGCATTTACAAAACAGTTTGCAATAACACTGAAATGCAAAAATGGACAGCAGATGAAAGGCTCTGATGCATTTGTATGCCTGAATGAATAAATAAAACAGCAAGGCCTGGATTATGAATACATTCCATTGGTAGACATTGGTGAGGGATCTGTAAAAATCATGGTAAATAATAAAGGTTGTCAGGATATTCATTTAGAGGAAAACTTCCCATTAGGAATGGCCATACAAAAATCACATTATACGGCAGATTTAAATAACATGGTGATTGGGAATATTCCTGAAAAATATGTAGATGCCAAGGGCGAGTTGCCAGAACACCTGGACTCTCAGCCCAAAGGAATATTTAAAATTCATTCTGTGTATCCTTATGATTCAAATGAGACAGTGTGCTGCCATCAAGAGGATTGCATAATATTTAATTTAAATGAAAATGAAACAGAAAATCAGCCCATTGAAGTGGAAGCTGATATGCCAAAATATTTAAAAGTGGCAGCTTTACAAAAAGACACAGCCACACAGTTAGAAGAAAGCGCCGAGATTCCCTTACCAGAAGATTTTCCAGAATTTTCCAAAATGGTAGAAGAGCAGATCTCCTTAGCGGATGCATGTGAAAGCAATGAGGAGAGGGACAATCTGAGGGAGATATTTATGGAGTTTAAGGATGTATTTGCAAAAGATGCTTATGATTGTGGTTTAACTGATTTACATGTGGCCACACTGCCAGAAGGGTGTAGCAGAAACCCAGTGTTTGTACGCCAGTATAGACTACCGCTGGCATGTTTAGAATCATTGGCAGAGATTATTAAAAATTTGGAATCACGGGGAATCATCAGGCCCATTCATAGCACATCCAATACACCTATTTTAGGTGTATTGAAGCCAAATGGTCAATGGCGGCTATGTGCAGACTTGAGAGAGTTAAATAAAAGAGTACCAATATCTAGATGGCCACTGCCATTCATTGATCAGGGCCTAGCTCAGATACATGGTTCAAATGTATTTACCACATTAGATCTCACCTCTGGATATTGGTGCGTGCCATTGGCAGAGGAGATACAGAATTTATTTTCCTTTACATTTGACAGGACTCAATATGCCTGGCTTAGAGCTCCGTTCGGGTACATCAATAGTGGGAGTGAATTTGGCATATTTTTGAGAAAGGCCATGCCGGATGCAGCGGAAAGAGGAACAATAGTTTATGTGGACGATGTCCTGATAAAAAATGAAAGTTTGAAAAGCCATTTTGATGAAATAAGACATGTACTTGGCCAATTGCAGAAAGCAGGCGCCAAAGTATCTTTGCAAAAAGCACAACGGTGCAAGAAAAAAGTGAACTTTCTAGGGCATGAAGTGACTGAACATGGGCTAAATCCACAAAAGAAGAAAATAGAGGCCATACAAAGATTAAAAGATCTTAAAAATGTGAAAGGAGTAAAAAGTTTATTAGGGATGACAGGCTATAACAGAAAGTTCATTGAAAATTATGCAGAAATCACTCAACCATTGACTAAACTGCTTAAACTGAATACTCCCTGGAAATGGGAAAAAGGGCAGTCTGATGCAGTGGCTAAATCAAAGGAATGTCTTGTAAAGGCACCATGTTTAGCATACCCCATAAAAGACAGGGATTTCTTTATAGAAATAGGTTTTTCTGAACATTGTATGTCAGCAGTGTTATCACAAAAACACGATTTGAATCACAAAACCATTGCATATGCAAGTAAGGCATTTTCCCAAGTTGAAATGAAATTTAATGAATGTGAAAAGGCCCTATTAACCACTGTGTGGGCGCTACAACATTTCCGCCCCATTGTTCAGGGAGAAAAGGTGATTATTGAAACAAATCATCAACCTTTGCAATTTTTAGAGAGTAAAAGAATTAGATCAGGCAATCTAGCACAATCCAGAATCACTTCATGGACGCTGGCATTACAAGGTTTTCCCGTAGAAGTGAGATATGGACAAAATAAAAAGAGCCCAATTGCTCAAGGGTTAGCTGACTTACATGACTGTGCAGCTGAACAAATAACAAATGAAATGGAAGTGGAAACTAGTTTGCAAGAATTTGAACAATCACCACACAAAGCTTTTGATGAAAAAACATGCAAGGATTTGCCAACTGTATATGTGGATGGTTGTGCTTTTCACATTGAAAATGACAATAATAAACAGTTAGTGGCAGGAATAGGAAATGTCTGGTTGAAATGTGAAGGTGTCCCCAGTATAGGGATGAGGATTGGAGATAGGAGCAGTCAGGTGGCGGAATTGGCAGCCATTTATAAAGCAATTGCTACTGCAGTTGATAAAAAGTTCAGTGAAATTGTCCTGGTGACTGATTCTGACTATGCACGGAATAGCTTTGTGGAGTATTTGCCTGGTTGGAAAGCAAGAGGCATGCTTACATACAACAAAAAGCCACTTAAACATGGAAAAATGATACAAGCCATAGACAAATTGGTGTCAGAAAATAATTTAACAATATACTGGAGAAAAATTTGTGGGCATTTAAAAACACCAGGAGAGGATAAGGAGGGAAATGATAAGGCAGACCACCTGGCTAAGATTGGGGCTGTGATGGGAGAATTGCTACCTATTGATTATTTAATGGGTGAAATACAAATTGATGCAGTCACACGTTCTAAAGCACCAAAGGAGGTAGATCAACCGGTGGTGCAGTGGAGTCATGACACGCCAGACCAAGATTTGATTGAGGCACAAAAGAATGATCAAATTTTGGGAATCTATTATAATCATTTGATAGATCCTGAACAAAATCCTTTAACAGAAAATTATTGTATGGGAAAAGAAGAGTTGAGGGTGCTATTAAAGAACAAAACACGAATTAGATTACAGGATGGACTCATGATTAGAGAGTCCATAACAGGGCAAATACAGTGGGTAGTACCCCTTTCATTCAGAGGACTAATGCTTGTAAGAGGATTCAATTCAGCACTACAGCCAAGTCAACGCCTAGTCTAGAATACTGAATGAAAACCCTTATTGATATATCTTTATGTCCAGTTCATGCGTTCTGGATGACTACCCCTATATAACACCCCTCCCTTGGAATCCCCCTGACCCCACTGAGCCAAGAAGTAGTTCTGTTTTGCAAGTTTAAAGGTTTATTTGATAACTTAAACAATATATATTATATCACGCTTTATAATAAATTAATAATTGGATATCACACTTAATCTGGTATGATAAAGATTAACAACGGAGAATCTGGCACTAGCACACTTCTTGATAATCACTAAGGAGTTGACATGAAATGGATAAGATAGCAACAATACTTTTATGGTTTCAAATGGATGCAATGTGGAATGAAATGCAGTACAGAAAATAACTTGATAGGATTTCAGCAAAACAATGTAATCACTTTTCTCTGGCAATCCCCTCCCCCCCTTGATGCAATGCAAGGAAATGGAAGGAAAGCACACAGTTCTCAGAAATGCAATCAAATGTGATTCAGTTCACCCCAGCAAGCTTAGACTACAGAAGTTTAAAACACAGGCAAAATGCTTTGATAGGTGCTGGCAATGGAGTGAAAATATGTTAAAATGCTTTTAATTCCCTCTAGAGGTTCAGAGTGAGTGGTATTTAGTTAATATTAGTCCAGGCTCACTCTTGCCGTGATCTAGGAGTAATTGGTAGATTAAACGAATTTCTGGCAAATGAAAGGCAAGCAGCAGCAGATTTTTTACACGTGAAGAAATTTGCAAATCGCGGTAAAATTCGCGAATGTGTCTGGCACTATTACAGAAGAACTACAAGGGCTATCAATATCGTTTTGGGGTCCTATGAAAGCCTAGGATCTTAGCTTCCAGATGAAAGTTACTGCAAGTCTCTAGCACAAACGGTCACGGAGATATGAGCGATTAAATAAAGGTCGTTTTTCAGATTGAAATTTTAAAGTTCACAAAGACAAGTGCAGCTTGCAACTAGAAAATGACAAGTGACAGCTTTACAAATGACAGGTGACAGTTAGGAGACAGTTCTACTTAGATTAAAATAGGATTGAATTATATTATTTTAACTAAGATTGGTTCTGCACAGTTTTCTAGGTACTCACACTATATTCTTGAGTGAAATGGGCCACGCCACGGATCTGGTCAGGTTTTAAACTGGACTCTGGTCTCTGCACTTCACAGTGATCTGGGTCAGCTCTGTTCTCTCTCTGGTTCTGGAAATTTGATAGATTGGAAGTCTCTATGTCTGCTCTCTGAAGGTTGAGGAGGTAAAGTATGAATTTTCCGGCAGAGCTTCCAGCTGCAAATGGATTTGAAGGTCCCTATCTGTCCTGTCTCTCTGCTTTTATGTGTTTTTAAAATGGGTGTGTGTGAGCAGCATCACTAGCCAGCCCCTCTCCACTTATCATTGGCCAAGCTTTCATTTCTCCCCTGATTGGGGAAGGAACTGTGAGTCAGAGCGATGTCATTTTATGGCTTGCAGAGAGGACACTCCCCTGTCAAATTACACATAATCTATATTTGCTAAAAAAAAAACATATTTGCAGAGGTACATATTGTTTAAAATTACATGCACCCTTCACATATCACAGGAGGTATACCCTGTCCAAACTTTGCTCTTCCTGGGGGCTTGCATTCAGAAATGGCACATATTTCACTTTTTAACTGGTTTCGCAATTTCGGACATTAACCCAAATTTACACACATGTGCGCAAGGAGTATGGACATTAGTTGATGAAGTGTCAGATTTTTCACATGCACACATTTTGAGTAATATCCTCTTTTCCGCTAAAACCCCCCTGAACATGCCACCGGTTCTAAAAACCTCTTAAAATGTGGGCAGAAAAATCACAAGAATTATGGTGTCATTTATACAATTTTCACATGTCCGCTCTATGAGTTATTCATCTTTTTAGAGTTATGTTCTGGCCCCAAAGGGGTGTGGTTTTCCTCCAGCACAAGGTTGAATTTTTGTTTTTTCCAGTTCTGCCAAGCCAGCTTGCTCTCACAGGCAGTGCCCCTCCCCTGTGCTTCCAGGAGAAATCTCCATTTACGACTCCCGCCATAAAACATTTGCCTGAGTCAAGACAGGGCTTTGTTCAATTTCCTGCAGAGCCCAGGTAATTCAATCAGGGAAGTGTCATATCCCTTTTGGTGTGAGCAGCAAAAGGGCAGCTAGGCCTGAGAACACAGCTGTGACTCAAGTTTCACTCCTGATGGGGGTAGTTGCCAGGCAGAATTCAGTTCCTTAAGCCAGGTTTCAGATAAAATGTCACTTTTTGTTCCCCAGTTTAAGTCAATACAATTTTTTTTACATATGCAGCTAGGATTCTGATTCTAAGTTTAAAACTATGACATTTAAACAATTGAAACCTATGTGACACACAAAAGTAGGTCACTCCGTCTTTTAAACATTTAGATTTTTTTAGTGTCTTTCAGTCCAAATTTACTTAAACTGCTGAAATCCACAGCTCAGCCAGTCTTGTTATAAACCTTCAAGTCACTTCAGAATATAACTTTACATTGGATCCACCTCTCAGTAAGTCTTTCTTTGGCATGTTTTGGGTTCATTTATTCAGTTTTCTACAAAATCTGGTGGTTTTAAAACGCCGGCTTTTGGATAGTGGTGAGTACTGGTACTGCACCCCTTTTTGGGATTTAAGAAAATTAATTCCCAACAGTTATGGGTTTGCTTTTGGCAATCAGCATTGCCATTCCCAATGGTTTCAGACTACTGTGTGGGTAGTCCAATGGTGGTTTTAGGCAGCATCCTTCTGTGACCATAATATCGGCAAAAATGAGTGGCAGCCTATTCTTCATGCATTTCCCTGTGCATTTTCTGGGAAGCTCTGGCCATCATGATGTTTTCCATGTCAATACTGCACAGTTTTGAGGTAGGGCTCGGATGCATGGGTAAATACATCCCACAAGCCCCCCTCTTGCGATGGCCATTCTATTTCACGAATGGGACTCGCAAGACCTGGGATGTTTCCTCGTCTTCTTCCAATAGATGGCACAGTTCAGCATCTTTTCCTCCATCCGGTACTGATCGATCGGTTCTCCTCGCCGGTCCTGATGGGAATATTGGGCGGTACCCCGGGCCCGTTGCGTCTCTGCTCCCGGTCCCCGGATCGTCCTCCTTGGCCCGTCTCAAGGTTTTCTTGCTCCTAGGACGACAAAGGAAGAGCGGCAATACCTATTCATAGATGTTTTTTCCACCACTGTTGAGATAGTGGGGCAGCATATGCATTTCATCATAACGAAACATTACATTCTTATTTTGAAAAAAGAACAGTATAACTAAGAGACAGTTTCATGCAAATCACAATATTTTAGAGACTAGATGTGGTATGTTTTATGGTTGGAACTGAATTAGTCTGAGACAGTACCCGCTAGGATTCCAGAGGATTCCTCCAGTTGTTGCAGAGTGTGCCTGGGATGGCAACATTTCAACTGGTTTATGTGGACCCACTTGTCTTCCCCCTCTGCCAAAGGACCTTTGGGGATGTGGATTTTGTAGGCCACAGGGGAGATCTTGTCGATGATCTCAAAGGGTCCTTTCCATGTAGGCAAGAATTTCCGCTGTTTGGCCTGGTTCCTTTGGAAATTGTATAGATAGACCCGGTCCCCCACCTGATATTCCTTCCTGGAAGTCTTCAGGTCATGGTGGGTCTTCATGCTATCAGCTGATCTTTCTAGATTCCGCTGAGCATAAGCAAAAGCATGTTGAAGGTGTTTACTTAAATTCTCCACATACTCATGAGTAGTGGAGGCATTTATCATTGTCTGCTCTTGGGTCCTATAGAGCAAATGCTGCGGAAGCACCATCTTGCGCCCAGTCATCAACTCAAATGGTGACATTTTGGTTGCAGATGAAGGGGTAGATCTGATGGCCATTAGGACCAGAGGTAATCGAATATCCCAACTTGGCCCAGAATCTGCCACAAACTTCTTTAATATGCTCACAATGGTTCGGTTATATCTCTCTACTGCCCCAGAAGAAGCTGGTCTATAAGCAATATGCAACTTCCTTTTGACCCCCAGTATCTCCCACATCTTTGTCATTACTTCACTGGTGAAGTGGCTCCGCCTGTCTGACTCAATCCTTTGAGGTAGACCAAAACGGGAAAAGATGTGGTTAATCATCAAGGCAGCTGCCGTTTCTGCCTTGCAGTTTGGGGCTGGGAGACATTCCACCCACTTGGTAAATAAGCATGTCACAGTCAACATGTACTTATTCCCCCTAGCCGAGCGAATCACGGGGCCTACAAAGTCGATTTGTAAATCTGACCATGGCAGTGTCATCCCCCTCTTTTGGAGAGGCGCACGGTGCGTGAGGGAGGATGGCTGAAATTGTGCACACACAAGACACCCCTTCAAGTATTGGTCGAGGTCCTGCCCCATGTGTGGCCAGTATGCAACCTCTCTTAAGATTTCCAATGTTGTGTGAAACCCCCTATGACCGGCGGTGGTCGCATCATGGGCGTGACTTAACATCAGGCTTCGGAATGAGGTAGGAACCACCCACTGATCGTGGCCAGCTTTGGATTTCCTTACCAACAAACCGTCTTGGATTCGGAACATTTTTGGACATTTCATCAACACTCTTAGGTCCTCTTTCCCAATGTAATCGGTATCCGTCAGGGGAAAGTTCTCAGGGTCCTCAAGGTGCTGGTAAAATTTACCAATTATTGGATCCCCCTTCTGAGCGGTAATAAAATCAGCATCAGGGGTCTCCTTACTCCATTGTGCAATTGAAAGGTCGTTGTGAGCATTTGTCTGGGACCTAGTGATAGCAGTGACCTGGATTTCCCCCAACAGGGACTCAATCTCAATTAGATCCCCTTGGATGGCCCCGGTTTTGGCCAGCTGATCAGCTAAGTCATTTCCAGTGTTGTCTGGTCCCTCTACTTTGGAATGACCCTTGATCTTTTTCCAATAGATGGTCATCTCATTCGAGGTGATCAGATCGTCAATGTTTTGGATCAACTTCCCATGTTTCAAGGGTTTGTTATTAGCACATAACATGCCTCTTTTTTTCCAATTAACCAGGTGCTCCACGAACCCGTTCCGTACATAATCCGAATCTGTGATTATGACCAGTTCGCGGAGTTGATGCTGGACAGCAGTGAGGATGGCCTGATGCACAGCCATCAATTCTGCCACCTGACTACTTCGGGGACCAATTTTGTATCCAGCGGAGGATTCTGGGGACTCATTCACCCATGCATTCCCTACGCCAGCCACCAGTTCTTTTTCCCCGTTGTTGTCAACATGGTAAGAGCATCCATCCACATAGACAGTGGGCATTCCCTCACACTTGTCCTCTTCAAAGACTTGGTGTGGGGAATTAAGGTATGCCTCCATGTTGTCCTTGATTTGTAGACTTTCGTCCTCGAGACAGTTTTCTCTGGCACAATCATGCAAGTCAGCCAGACCTTGCGCGAGGGGACTCTTGTTGTTTTGGCCATATCTGACCTCCACAGGAAAGCCTTGCATTGATAGAATCCAGGAAGTAATTCGGGAATTACTCACATTTCCGGCCCGGATTCTGTCACTTTGGAGATATTGCAGAGGCTGGTGTGGAGTCTCCACTATGATGTGTTCCCCCTGGATAAACGGGCGGTAATTCTTCAATGCCCACACCGTTGCCAGGAGTGCCTTCTCACAATCGTTGAATTTTTCCTCCACAGAGGATAAAGTTTTGCTCGCATAGGAGATTACTTTATTGACCTGGTCATGCTTTTGGTATAATACTGCCATCAAGCACGTATTAGAGAACCCTGTCTCCAGGAAGAACTCCTTGTTTCTGACAGGGTAAGCTAGGCAAGGCGCTTGTGAGAGGCTTCTTTTGAGTTGTTTTACTGCCTCGGCTTGTTCTGGACCCCATTCCCACTTGACCCCCCCCCTTCAAGAGATGAATCAGGGGTCTGGTGATCTCTGCGTAGCCCTCAATGAACTTTCTGCTGTAATTAGTCAGTCCAAGGAGGCTCCTTAGTTCCCGCAGAGTTGTGGGGTCTTTCAGTTTCTGAAGTGCTTCCACTTTCTTTTCCTGGGGACAGAGACCCTGAGGAGTAATCTCATGCCCCAAGAAATTAACACGGGTTCTACACCACTGTGCTTTCTGAAAGGAAAGTTTTGCTCCGGCGGCCCTCAACTGGGTCAGAACATAACGGATCTCCGCTATGTGTTCCTCCACAGATGAACTTTTGATGAGGACATCATCTACATAAGCCAGGTTACCCCTCGCACCCAGGTCGGGCATGGCCTTATGTAGGAAGATGTTGAATTCATTGCCGGAGTTAAGGTATCCGAAGGGAGTCCGGGTCCATGTGTACTGCTGGCCCCCAAAGGTAAAAGCCAGTTTGTATTGGTCCTCCCTGCTGACAGGCACGGTCCAGTATCCATTGGTCAGGTCTATTGCAGTGAATACCTGTGACCCCTGGATCTGGGCCAGCCCTTGGTCAATGTAGGGCAGAGGCCATCGGGAAGTATGGACCCGTTTGTTGAGCTCCCTGAGGTCGGAGCAGAGTCTCCACTGGCCGTTTGGCTTCAGTATTCCCAGCACCGGATTATTGAAGGTGCTGTGGACTGGACGGATTATTCCCCGGGACTCAAGGTTCTTAATTATTTCAGTAAGGGACTCCATTGATGCGAGAGGCAAGCGATATTGCTTCACAAACACAGGAGTCATGCCAGGGTCCATGGGGATTGTTGTTGTGTGGATGTCGGTGCGACCACAGTCATATGAGTCTACCGCAAAGAGATCTTGGAAATCCAAGAAAACTTGTTTCAACTTTTGCTTTTGTTCCAGAGTCACCCAGGCATCAGCTAGGTTGACTCTCTCTTCCACCATCTGCCTGAAGCCTGGAAAGACTTCTGGTTTGGCTATCTCAGCGGCCTCCTCCAGCTGGGTGGAGAAGTCCCTGGTCAGAGTGCTGATTTGGACTGGAGGCTTCAGGTGGGAAAGGCAGTCCTCATGGACCTGGAAAATCACCTCATCCCTCCTGAAGTCACAAGTCACATCTTCCTTACCATAAGGGCAAGAAGTGTACACCAGGAAGTTCCCCCCATGCCGGGTAAAAATCCTGTCTGGTGTTGTATTGTCCTCACTGTCACTGTCAACGCAGTCTTTGGGGATTGGTCCTAACAGTTCATTACCTAAATCAATGGAAAAATGTCGGTCATCAACCGCCATTCCAATAATGGTGCCTGCGGCTAGAGTAATACTCTTTAAGTCGCTGTTATCCACCTCTATTAGAATGGTTTCATGTTCTATGTTGACTAATGGTGTTGGGTTTACCCCTAACCCTTGCTGTTGGAGAGAAGCATTTAGATGTATGTAAGCATCAGGGTTTTTCAAATGTTGTCCTCTTTTAACTTTCACTTCCAGGGAGAATTGTCGGGTCCTTTCTGGGATGGTGACTTCCTCTTTAATCTGAATTTCAACTGCATAAGGTAGCAATTGAGCTGACCTAGATGCTTTTTCTGGATCATCAAAGCCCATGGGATTATCCGCTAATCGGGACCAAGCTTTGAAGTTTATTAGGTCCAAACTAATGGCAAAGCGATTGAGAATGTCACTGCCTAAGTAAAAGGCGGCAGGGACATCTCGCACGACCCAACAATTGTGGACTATGCTCTTGTTACCAATGGAGATTTTGAGCATACACCTGCTTGGCAGGAGATGTTTGGAATTAGGTGCTTCCAGGTCCATTTCCCATTTGTCTATCAGTTTGAATGTGGGAATGGCTGGATCTTTTGGGAGTTGGCGGAACATGGCTTCGCTGATGAAGCTCTTACCGTTGTTCACACACACTCGAGCGAGAACAGAGTCCTTCCCATCATTTAACTGGACAGGGATGAACAACTGCTCTCCAATTTGCTGAATATCAGCCAGGCTCTGAGATGATTTCACATCTTTCTGGACTATAGGAGTGGGAGTTTCTGATTGTGGATTAGTAAAGAATCTCAGAGTGTTTCCTTCCAGCGTGGAGTACCACTTTAGACTTGAAGGAAGGTTGATTTTCAGAAATAGAGAGGACCCTCCATCCCCAGTCTGTTGTCCTACTGCTATTACTGTCACGTCTGGAATTTGGCTATTCTGGAAGTGAAATTCTACTTGGTCAGATTTTTGTTCAACCATGTGGCAGGTGCCGTTTAAACTAACATGGTTGACACTCTGTTTTAATTTTATTGGTCGGCTAGTCTGGGTCCAGAGGACCTTGTTTACGCAATCTATTAGGGGTGACAACCTTCTCAGGAGGTCATTCCCTAGTAAACAAGGGGTGCCCTCTGGGGCCACAACTATGACCGGGTGTTTCAACTTGTGTCGCCCAATTTTAATGTCCAAATCTGCCGTCCCCTCGACGGGAATTTCCTTCCCGTCAAAGTTCTGGAGTTGCCCAGGAAGAGAGGTGAGAGGAATTTGGTAATTCTCTCCCCTTCCTGCATTCAGTTCGTCAAAGGCCCTTCTGGACAGAAGGGTAGCTTGAGATCCAGTGTCCACCAGTGCCAAAATTGTACCCTGCCCCTGTACTTGTACCGGGGCATAGTATCTTCCCTCCTTCTCCTCAAGGGGGCACAGATAATGCACATTTTTGGACAACTGGTGGGCTAATTTTCTGGTTTTGGACATCGCTAGCAAAGAGATTTGGGCAGAATTCTGTGGAGAGCCTTGGGAATCTGAAAGAAAAAGTTGGCAACTGGAGATCAGAGCCATTGTGGGTTCCCCTGGCTCCGGTTCTGGGCCGCCCCCCCCTTTTTGGAGGCAGTCAGCAGGATGGGTTTGAACCAGGGGATTTTCTTGCTGTTGGTTCTGGGATGAGAGGGTGGGCGGCGGTAGCTCAGTCTCCACATCTCCCCAGCCTGGATTTGCATCCCTAGGGACCCATTTTTCTTTGGGAGGAGTTCCCCCCTCTCTGAAGGAGAAGATCCTTTTCCCAGGATCCTCTGAGGATCCCTCTCCCTCCAATTGGAAGATCTGTACCTCCTCCTCAAACTGTGTCTGTTTGGGTCTTTTGTTTCTCCTACCACCCCTCTGCTCCTTAGGAGACAGACTTTCAGGGGCAGGAGATTTTGTTTCCGGTTCCTGGGTTTCCAGGGGCTGTTTACAAGTGAGGAAGGAAGCTTCCTCCAAGGCTTTACACCCCCCTTCCCTTTGTGCCTCCTCCCTGGGAACCGGTGAGTTATCGGGGTGCTGCCCCCGTCATTGTTCTGGAGCACCAGGTCCAGAGTTGGGTGCGTTCTGCGCCGGCACGCCCATCTGAGGGTTCTGCTGAGCCCTCAGTATGTGACCCAGATCCCGCGCCATGTTTTGAACCTGGCGCTCTAACTGGGAAACCCGCTCAGGCTGATACGGGGCCCTGTTTTCTCCCCTGGGCTGATCCCGGGAAGGGTAGCTATCCCTTCTCTGGTAATACCCCGGGTTGGGAAGATTTGGGTACCCCTCCACCCTTGGCCTCCCCTCTCCCGGATTAGGTTGTCTGGGCTCAGGGAATTGGGGAAAGAAGGATGGATGATTTTGGGGTTGGAAATTGGGTGGATACCTGGGGAAGAAGTTCTGCCCAGGGTTTGGTGAGTTTCTGCCCTCCGGTGGGAAGTTAGGAGGGAAGTTCCCTGGGTTAGGTGCTTGGCTGGATCCCCCCCCTTGGGCTGGAGGAGTCCACACATAACCCAGGATGGGTCTGTTTCCCTTGTAACGGGGACTTACATAGTCAGGAGAGCGAGGGACCCCATTTGTGGGGCTGCCTCCCTGGCTCCCTGTCTGTGACTGGCCCGAGGACCTTCTGGGCCTAGCATTATTAGGTGCAAGTAGGTTTTTAGGCCCCCCCATCTCCAACTCTAAAACGGGGGTGACCTTTACCTCTGCCACCTTGGCAGCAGCAGGGGTGTTGTTGGCTTTGGGGTTTTTGGGCGCATTATTTTTATTTTCTATTGGCTTCTGCACCTCATAGATCCGGGTCGCCTGTTCGATGACCCAGTCTAAAGATCTTTTCTCGTGAAAATCCCTCACGAGCTGGGTCATTATGTATTTGGGCAAGGCATGGAAAAACGTATTAATAAATTCTCTGCTATCCGTGCGCACCCTTCTTGTGGTCTGTGCAAAAGCACACTTTAACTCCTGCACAATTTCTTGTGGGGCCTGATCCTCCCCACATTGTAAATTGTAGGCTGCCTTGCGAGCCTCTTGGGGATTTCTGTGAACAGAAAAATGTTTTAATATGGCCGCCCTATAGGTGGACCACCTGGAATGATTTTGGTCCTCCAGCCCTGCAAAGAAACTGGAGTACTCTGGGGAGAATGTCCACTTTACATATTGGATACAGCTTTGGCTGTCCTTCAAATGGAAAGTCTCCATCATTTGCTCAAACAACTCTAAGTGCTCCCAAACAGAATACTTAGCGTTCTTATGGTAAGGCGTGATGACGCTCCTGATCGCCTTAATCTGCTTTAAGGGGTCCTTAAGCAAGGCCCTTTTTGCCTTATTGGCCTTTTTGGTTCGGGTAACCCTTGTCCATTCATCCTCTGACTCAGAGGCACTGCTCCCAGAGGTTCCTGTCTGCTCTTCCAGGTTTTCCCGGATTCTGCGAGCCTGGGAATGGCTGGCAGAATGTGGGGACCTGGTCTCCTGTGTCCTGCGCAGTTCAGAGGAGTCTTCAGATTCCTCCTTGCTGCCAGGATTTGATGGGTACCCCCTCCACTGACCTAACTGGGCAGAGGTTTTCAGGATGCGCTTAATGGGCCTACTCTCCTGGGGTTCCCCACTAAATTGCACTGCGCTTGGGTGCCCATACCCGGATGCCCGCCCCTCCATACCTGGGTGGTACTGGCCTATGAGCCCCATACTTTTGTCTGGATAGTAGTCTGCCATCCCGGTGGCCCGGTGCTCATGTGCGCCGGGGAACATGGGGGTGGCAGAGTCCAGGGACTGAGAGGTATGAGGGCCTCTGAGGTTATGCTCCGGAGTTTCCCTTTCCCAGCGAACCTCATCTCTATCCGCCCCTGCTCCCTGTTGCAATGCAAGAGCCTGCATTTGTGCCTTCAGTTCCTCAGTTAAGGCCTTACTGGACTCTATCAGTCCCTCCTGCATCGCTACCTGTTGTTGGAGCCTATCATTGTGTTGACAAAGGGCCTCATTTTCCCTCTGTGCTTCCTGGTTGGTCCTGGAGAACTGGGCCAGTCTTTGCTGCAGGAGGTTTACCTCCTGAGTCCCATCCCTACTGGCCTGCTCCTTTCTTGCCAGAGCATCTTCCACCCTTCTGGTGTGCTCTACCAAATTCCGGTTTTCTTTTTGGAGGTCACCCAGCCCCTGGAGGGCCAGGTGATTTTCTTCAATTTCCTTTTTTAAGTGGCAGACTTCCTGGCCTAAAGTGTCTCTTTCCTGACTGAGAGCCTGCATCTGTGCTGCCAGGTCGTCCCTCTGTCGTTGAAAGGCACCAGCTTTTTGGCGCTCCTCATCAAACTCTGCCTGGGTATCCAGGTCTTTCAGAATCAGTTTATTGCTCTCCTCTTTCTCTCTATCTAGCTGGCTTTGCAGGGTGACTACCTGCTCCGCGCATGCCCTGTTGAAATTGATCTGTTGCTCCAACTTTTTCTGGTTCTGCAGTAAGGAGTCAAACTGTCTTGGTGCTCCTTCTGCAGGGCCAGAAATCTGGTATCCTGGTCTGTCTTTTCCTGTTGTAGGATGCCCATATCCTCTTTTAATTTAATGATATATTGCCTACTATCATTTTCTGACTCCTGGCTCCTCTGCAGCCTCTGCTCAGAAGAGGCCAGATCAGATCGGGCCTTCTCTAATGCCATCTGTTGCCTATTTGCCAGATCTTGGCTTTCAGTGCATTTATCCTGCATGTCTCCCATATATAGGTACAGGTATGCTGCTATCCTGGCAATCTTATTGTGTTCATCTTTGGCTTTAGGAGCCATATATAGTTCACTCAGGGCCACATGTAATGGACCCTGATCTCTCCATAGGTCTGACCCTGTTTCAGTGACCTGTCGCGTGATGGCCTGCAACCAGGCATCCTGGCCCTGTTCAGTCCATTCACCTCTCACAAATAGTTTATGTAAGAGGTGCTCTCTGGCTATTTTCATGTCTACTAAGGTCGTCATTCTAGAGATTGGTCTCTGTCCTGACTTACAGAAGTTTGTATTTTTTTTTTTTTTTGCAAAACAGACCTTTTTCTTAGAGCGTTCCTTTGAGAAGTGCTTTACAGCGTAACACAGCGTGTGCTCCGACCGGATATGTGTATCTGGTCAGCTGGCACGCTGTATTAATCTGCACAAGTGATAGATCTAATCCAAACGTCCGGCACGAGCCCCCAATTTGTAAGAGGATTCAATTCAGCACTACAGCCAAGTCAACGCCTAGTCTAGAATACTGAATGAAAACCCTTATTGATATATCTTTATGTCCAGTTCATGCGTTCTGGATGACTACCCCTATATAACACCCCTCCCTTGGAATCCCCCTGACCCCACTGAGCCAAGAAGTAGTTCTGTTTTGCAAGTTTAAAGGTTTATTTGATAACTTAAACAATATATATTATATCACGCTTTATAATAAATTAATAATTGGATATCACACTTAATCTGGTATGATAAAGATTAACAACGGAGAATCTGGCACTAGCACACTTCTTGATAATCACTAAGGAGTTGACATGAAATGGATAAGATAGCAACAATACTTTTATGGTTTCAAATGGATGCAATGTGGAATGAAATGCAGTACAGAAAATAACTTGATAGGATTTCAGCAAAACAATGTAATCACTTTTCTCTGGCAATCCCCTCCCCCCCTTGATGCAATGCAAGGAAATGGAAGGAAAGCACACAGTTCTCAGAAATGCAATCAAATGTGATTCAGTTCACCCCAGCAAGCTTAGACTACAGAAGTTTAAAACACAGGCAAAATGCTTTGATAGGTGCTGGCAATGGAGTGAAAATATGTTAAAATGCTTTTAATTCCCTCTAGAGGTTCAGGGTGAGTGGTATTTAGTTAATATTAGTCCAGGCTCACTCTTGCAGTGATCTAGGAGTAATTGGTAGGTTAAACGAATTTCTGGCAAATGAAAGGCAAGCAGCAGCAGATTTTTTACACGTGAAGAAATTTGCAAATCGCGGTAAAATTCGCGAATGCGTCTGGCGCTATTACAGAAGAACTACAAGGGCTATCAATATTGTTTTGGGGTCCTATGAAAGCCTAGGATCTCAGCTTCCAGATGAAAGTTACTGCAAGTTGGTCACGGAGATATGAGCGATTAAATAAAGGTTGTTTTTCAGATTGAAATTTTAAAGTTCACAAAGACAAGTGCAGCTTGCAACTAGAAAATGACAAGTGACAGCTTTACAAATGACAGGTGACAGTTAGGAGACAGTTCTACTTAGATTAAAATAGGATTGAATTATATTATTTTAACTAAGAGATTGGTTCTGCACAGTTTTCTAGGTACTCACACTATATTCTTGAGTGAAATGGGCCACGCCACGGATCTGGTCAGGTTTTAAACTGGACTCTGGTCTCTGCACTTCACAGTGATCTGGGTCAGCTCTGCTCTCTCTCTGGTTCTGGAAATTTGATAGATTGGAAGTCTCTATGTCTGCTCTCTGAAGGTTGAGGAGGAAAAGTATGAATTTTCCGGCAGAGCTTCCAGCTGCAAATGGATTTGAAGGTCTCTATCTGTCCTGTCTCTCTGCTTTTATGTGTTTTTAAAATGGGTGTGTGTGAGCAGCATCACTAGCCAGCCCCTCTCCACTTATCATTGGCCAAGCTTTCATTTCTCCCCTGATTGGGGAAGGAACTGTGAGTCAGAGCGATGTCATTTTATGGCTTGCAGAGAGTACACTCCCCTGTCAAATTACACATAATCTATATTTGCTCAAAAAAAAACATATTTGCAGAGGTACATATTGTTTAAAATTACATGCACCCTTCACATATCACAGGAGGTATACCCTGTCCAAACTTTGCTCTTCCTGGGGTCTTGCATTCAGAAATGGCACATATTTCACTTTTTAACTGGTTTCGCAATTTCGGACATTAACCCAAATTTACACACATGTGCGCAAGGAGTATGGACATTAGTTGATGAAGTGTCAGATTTTTCACATGCACACATTTTGAGTAATATCCTCTTTTCCGCTAAAACCCCCCTGAACATGCCACCGGTTCTAAAAACCTCTTAAAATGTGGGCAGAAAAATCACAAGAATTATGGTGTCATTTATACAATTTTCACATGTCCGCTCTATGAGTTATTCATCTTTTTAGAGTTATGTTCTGGCCCCAAAGGGGTGTGGTTTTCCTCCAGCACAAGGTTGAATTTTTGTTTTTTCCAGTTCTGCCAAGCCAGCTTGCTCTCACAGGCAGTGCCCCTCCCCTGTGCTTCCAGGAGAAATCTCCATTTACGACTCCCGCCATAAAACATTTGCCTGAGTCAAGACAGGGCTTTGTTCAATTTCCTGCAGAGCCCAGGTAATTCAATCAGGGAAGTGTCATATCCCTTTTGGTGTGAGCAGCAAAAGGGCAGCTAGGCCTGGGAACACAGCTGTGACTCAAGTTTCACTCCTGATGGGGGTAGTTGCCAGGCAGAATTCAGTTCCTTAAGCCAGGTTTCAGATAAAATGTCACTTTTTGTTCCCCAGTTTAAGTCAATACAATTTTTTTTACATATGCAGCTAGGATGCTGATTCTAAGTTTAAAACTATGACATTTAAACAATTGAAACCTATGTGACACACAAAAGTAGGTCACTCCGTCTTTTAAACATTTAGATTTTTTTAGTGTCTTTCAGTCCAAATTTACTTAAACTGCTGAAATCCACAGCTCAGCCAGTCTTGTTATAAACCTTCAAGTCACTTCAGAATATAACTTTACATTGGATCCACCTCTCAGTAAGTCTTTCTTTGGCATGTTTCGGGTTCATTTATTCAGTTTTCTACAAAATCTGGTGGTTTTAAAACGCCGGCTTTTGGATAGTGGTGAGTACTGGTACTGCACCCCTTTTTGGGATTTAAGAAAATTAATTCCCAACAGTTATGGGTTTGCTTTTGGCAATCAGCATTGCCATTCCCAATGGTTTCAGACTACTGTGTGGGTAGTCCAATGGTGGTTTTAGGCAGCATCCTTCTGTGCCCATAATATCGGCAAAAATGAGTGGCAGCCTATTCTTCATGCATTTCCCTGTGCATTTTCTGGGAAGCTCTGGCCATCATGATGTTTTCCATGTCAATACTGCACAGTTTTGAGGTAGGGCTCGGATGCATGGGTAAATACATCCCACAAGCCCCCCTCTTGCGATGGCCATTCTATTTCACGAATGGGACTCGCAAGACCTGGGATGTTTCCTCGTCTTCTTCCAATAGATGGCACAGTTCAGCATCTTTTCCTCCATCCGGTACTGATCGATCGGTTCTCCTCGCCGGTCCTGATGGGAATATTGGGCGGTACCCCGGGCCTGTTGCGTCTCTGCTCCCGGTCCCCGGATCGTCCTCCTTGGCCCGTCTCAAGGTTTTCTTGCTCCTAGGACGACAAAGGAAGAGCGGCAATACCTATTCATAGATGTTTTTTCCACCACTGTTGAGATAGTGGGGCAGCATATGCATTTCATCATAACGAAACATTACATTCTTATTTTGAAAAAAGAACAGTATAACTAAGAGACAGTTTCATGCAAATCACAATATTTTAGAGACTAGATGTGGTATGTTTTATGGTTGGAACTGAATTAGTCTGAGACAGTACCCGCTAGGATTCCAGAGGATTCCTCCAGTTGTTGCAGAGTGTGCCTGGGATGGCAACATTTCAACTGGTTTATGTGGACCCACTTGTCTTCCCCCTCTGCCAAAGGACCTTTGGGGATGTGGATTTTGTAGGCCACAGGGGAGATCTTGTCGATGATCTCAAAGGGTCCTTTCCATGTAGGCAAGAATTTCCGCTGTTTGGCCTGGTTCCTTTGGAAATTGTATAGATAGACCCGGTCCCCCACCTGATATTCCTTCCTGGAAGTCTTCAGGTCATGGTGGGTCTTCATGCTATCAGCTGATCTTTCTAGATTCCGCTGAGCATAAGCAAAAGCATGTTGAAGGTGTTTACTTAAATTCTCCACATACTCATGAGTAGTGGAGGCATTTATCAGTGTCTGCTCTTGGGTCCTATAGAGCAAATGCTGCGGAAGCACCATCTTGCGCCCAGTCATCAACTCAAATGGTGACATTTTGGTTGCAGATGAAGGGGTAGATCTGATGGCCATTAGGACCAGAGGTAATCGAATATCCCAACTTGGCCCAGAATCTGCCACAAACTTCTTTAATATGCTCACAATGGTTCGGTTATATCTCTCTACTGCCCCAGAAGAAGCTGGTCTATAAGCAATATGCAACTTCCTTTTGACCCCCAGTATCTCCCACATCTTTGTCATTACTTCACTGGTGAAGTGGCTCCCCCTGTCTGACTCAATCCTTTGAGGTAGACCAAAACGGGAAAAGATGTGGTTAATCATCAAGGCAGCTGCCGTTTCTGCCTTGCAGTTTGGGGCTGGGAGACATTCCACCCACTTGGTAAATAAGCATGTCACAGTCAACATGTACTTATTCCCCCTAGCCGAGCGAATCACGGGGCCTACAAAGTCGATTTGTAAATCTGACCATGGCAGTGTCATCCCCCTCTTTTGGAGAGGCGCACGGTGCGTGAGGGAGGATGGCTGAAATTGTGCACACACAAGACACCCCTTCAAGTATTGGTCGAGGTCCTGCCCCATGTGTGGCCAGTATGCAACCTCTCTTAAGATTTCCAATGTTGTGTGAAACCCCCTATGACCGGCGGTGGTCGCATCATGGGCGTGACTTAACATCAAGCTTCGGAATGAGGTAGGAACCACCCACTGATCGTGGCCAGCTTTGGATTTCCTTACCAACAAACCGTCTTGGATTCGGAACATTTTTGGACATTTCATCAACACTCTTAGGTCCTCTTTCCCAATGTAATCGGTATCCGTCAGGGGAAAGTTCTCAGGGTCCTCAAGGTGCTGGTAAAATTTACCAATTATTGGATCCCCCTTCTGAGCGGTAATAAAATCAGCATCAGGGGTCTCCTTACTCCATTGTGCAATTGAAAGGTCGTTGTGAGCATTTGTCTGGGACCTAGTGATAGCAGTGACCTGGATTTCCCCCAACAGGGACTCAATCTCAATTAGATCCCCTTGGATGGCCCCGGTTTTGGCCAGCTGATCAGCTAAGTCATTTCCAGTGTTGTCTGGTCCCTCTACTTTGGAATGACCCTTGATCTTTTTCCAATAGATGGTCATCTCATTCGAGGTGATCAGATCGTCAATGTTTTGGATCAACTTCCCATGTTTCAAGGGTTTGTTATTAGCACATAACATGCCTCTTTTTTTCCAATTAACCAGGTGCTCCACGAACCCGTTCCGTACATAATCCGAATCTGTGATTATGACCAGTTCGCGGAGTTGATGCTGGACAGCAGTGAGGATGGCCTGATGCACAGCCATCAATTCTGCCACCTGACTACTTCGGGGACCAATTTTGTATCCAGCGGAGGATTCTGGGGACTCATTCACCCATGCATTCCCTACGCCAGCCACCAGTTCTTTTTCCCCGTTGTTGTCAACATGGTAAGAGCATCCATCCACATAGACAGTGGGCATTCCCTCACACTTGTCCTCTTCAAAGACTTGGTGTGGGGAATTAAGGTATGCCTCCATGTTGTCCTTGATTTGTAGACTTTCGTCCTCGAGACAGTTTTCTCTGGCACAATCATGCAAGTCAGCCAGACCTTGCGCGAGGGGACTCTTGTTGTTTTGGCCATATCTGACCTCCACAGGAAAGCCTTGCATTGATAGAATCCAGGAAGTAATTCGGGAATTACTCACATTTCCGGCCCGGATTCTGTCACTTTGGAGATATTGCAGAGGCTGGTGTGGAGTCTCCACTATGATGTGTTCCCCCTGGATAAACGGGCGGTAATTCTTCAATGCCCACACCGTTGCCAGGAGTGCCTTCTCACAATCGTTGAATTTTTCCTCCACAGAGGATAAAGTTTTGCTCGCATAGGAGATTACTTTATTGACCTGGTCATGCTTTTGGTATAATACTGCCATCAAGCACGTATTAGAGAACCCTGTCTCCAGGAAGAACTCCTTGTTTCTGACAGGGTAAGCTAGGCAAGGCGCTTGTGAGAGGCTTCTTTTGAGTTGTTTTACTGCCTCGGCTTGTTCTGGACCCCATTCCCACTTGACCCCCCCCCTTCAAGAGATGAATCAGGGGTCTGGTGATCTCTGCGTAGCCCTCAATGAACTTTCTGCTGTAATTAGTCAGTCCAAGGAGGCTCCTTAGTTCCCGCAGAGTTGTGGGGTCTTTCAGTTTCTGAAGTGCTTCCACTTTCTTTTCCTGGGGACAGAGACCCTGAGGAGTAATCTCATGCCCCAAGAAATTAACACGGGTTCTACACCACTGTGCTTTCTGAAAGGAAAGTTTTGCTCCGGCGGCCCTCAACTGGGTCAGAACATAACGGATCTCCGCTATGTGTTCCTCCACAGATGAACTTTTGATGAGGACATCATCTACATAAGCCAGGTTACCCCTCGCACCCAGGTCGGGCATGGCCTTATGTAGGAAGATGTTGAATTCATTGCCGGAGTTAAGGTATCCGAAGGGAGTCCGGGTCCATGTGTACTGCTGGCCCCCAAAGGTAAAAGCCAGTTTGTATTGGTCCTCCCTGCTGACAGGCACGGTCCAGTATCCATTGGTCAGGTCTATTGCAGTGAATACCTGTGACCCCTGGATCTGGGCCAGCCCTTGGTCAATGTAGGGCAGAGGCCATCGGGAAGTATGGACCCGTTTGTTGAGCTCCCTGAGGTCGGAGCAGAGTCTCCACTGGCCGTTTGGCTTCAGTATTCCCAGCACCGGATTATTGAAGGTGCTGTGGACTGGACGGATTATTCCCCGGGACTCAAGGTTCTTAATTATTTCAGTAAGGGACTCCATTGATGCGAGAGGCAAGCGATATTGCTTCACAAACACAGGAGTCATGCCAGGGTCCATGGGGATTGTTGTTGTGTGGATGTCGGTGCGACCACAGTCATATGAGTCTACCGCAAAGAGATCTTGGAAATCCAAGAAAACTTGTTTCAACTTTTGCTTTTGTTCCAGAGTCACCCAGGCATCAGCTAGGTTGACTCTCTCTTCCACCATCTGCCTGAAGCCTGGAAAGACTTCTGGTTTGGCTATCTCAGCGGCCTCCTCCAGCTGGGTGGAGAAGTCCCTGGTCAGAGTGCTGATTTGGACTGGAGGCTTCAGGTGGGAAAGGCAGTCCTCATGGACCTGGAAAATCACCTCATCCCTCCTGAAGTCACAAGTCACATCTTCCTTACCATAAGGGCAAGAAGTGTACACCAGGAAGTTCCCCCCATGCCGGGTAAAAATCCTGTCTGGTGTTGTATTGTCCTCACTGTCACTGTCAACGCAGTCTTTGGGGATTGGTCCTAACAGTTCATTACCTAAATCAATGGAAAAATGTCGGTCATCAACCGCCATTCCAATAATGGTGCCTGCGGCTAGAGTAATACTCTTTAAGTCGCTGTTATCCACCTCTATTAGAATGGTTTCATGTTCTATGTTGACTAATGGTGTTGGGTTTACCCCTAACCCTTGCTGTTGGAGAGAAGCATTTAGATGTATGTAAGCATCAGGGTTTTTCAAATGTTGTCCTCTTTTAACTTTCACTTCCAGGGAGAATTGTCGGGTCCTTTCTGGGATGGTGACTTCCTCTTTAATCTGAATTTCAACTGCATAAGGTAGCAATTGAGCTGACCTAGATGCTTTTTCTGGATCATCAAAGCCCATGGGATTATCCGCTAATCGGGACCAAGCTTTGAAGTTTATTAGGTCCAAACTAATGGCAAAGCGATTGAGAATGTCACTGCCTAAGTAAAAGGCGGCAGGGACATCTCGCACGACCCAACAATTGTGGACTATGCTCTTGTTACCAATGGAGATTTTGAGCATACACCTGCTTGGCAGGAGATGTTTGGAATTAGGTGCTTCCAGGTCCATTTCCCATTTGTCTATCAGTTTGAATGTGGGAATGGCTGGATCTTTTGGGAGTTGGCGGAACATGGCTTCGCTGATGAAGCTCTTACCGTTGTTCACACACACTCGAGCGAGAACAGAGTCCTTCCCATCATTTAACTGGACAGGGATGAACAACTGCTCTCCAATTTGCTGAATATCAGCCAGGCTCTGAGATGATTTCACATCTTTCTGGACTATAGGAGTGGGAGTTTCTGATTGTGGATTAGTAAAGAATCTCAGAGTGTTTCCTTCCAGCGTGGAGTACCACTTTAGACTTGAAGGAAGGTTGATTTTCAGAAATAGAGAGGACCCTCCATCCCCAGTCTGTTGTCCTACTGCTATTACTGTCACGTCTGGAATTTGGCTATTCTGGAAGTGAAATTCTACTTGGTCAGATTTTTGTTCAACCATGTGGCAGGTGCCGTTTAAACTAACATGGTTGACACTCTGTTTTAATTTTATTGGTCGGCTAGTCTGGGTCCAGAGGACCTTGTTTACGCAATCTATTAGGGGTGACAACCTTCTCAGGAGGTCATTCCCTAGTAAACAAGGGGTGCCCTCTGGGGCCACAACTATGACCGGGTGTTTCAACTTGTGTCGCCCAATTTTAATGTCCAAATCTGCCGTCCCCTCGACGGGAATTTCCTTCCCGTCAAAGTTCTGGAGTTGCCCAGGAAGAGAGGTGAGAGGAATTTGGTAATTCTCTCCCCTTCCTGCATTCAGTTCGTCAAAGGCCCTTCTGGACAGAAGGGTAGCTTGAGATCCAGTGTCCACCAGTGCCAAAATTGTACCCTGCCCCTGTACTTGTACCGGGGCATAGTATCTTCCCTCCTTCTCCTCAAGGGGGCACAGATAATGCACATTTTTGGACAACTGGTGGGCTAATTTTCTGGTTTTGGACATCGCTAGCAAAGAGATTTGGGCAGAATTCTGTGGAGAGCCTTGGGAATCTGAAAGAAAAAGTTGGCAACTGGAGATCAGAGCCATTGTGGGTTCCCCTGGCTCCGGTTCTGGGCCGCCCCCCCCTTTTTGGAGGCAGTCAGCAGGATGGGTTTGAACCAGGGGATTTTCTTGCTGTTGGTTCTGGGATGAGAGGGTGGGCGGCGGTAGCTCAGTCTCCACATCTCCCCAGCCTGGATTTGCATCCCTAGGGACCCATTTTTCTTTGGGAGGAGTTCCCCCCTCTCTGAAGGAGAAGATCCTTTTCCCAGGATCCTCTGAGGATCCCTCTCCCTCCAATTGGAAGATCTGTACCTCCTCCTCAAACTGTGTCTGTTTGGGTCTTTTGTTTCTCCTACCACCCCTCTGCTCCTTAGGAGACAGACTTTCAGGGGCAGGAGATTTTGTTTCCGGTTCCTGGGTTTCCAGGGGCTGTTTACAAGTGAGGAAGGAAGCTTCCTCCAAGGCTTTACACCCCCCTTCCCTTTGTGCCTCCTCCCTGGGAACCGGTGAGTTATCGGGGTGCTGCCCCCGTCATTGTTCTGGAGCACCAGGTCCAGAGTTGGGTGCGTTCTGCGCCGGCACGCCCATCTGAGGGTTCTGCTGAGCCCTCAGTATGTGACCCAGATCCCGCGCCATGTTTTGAACCTGGCGCTCTAACTGGGAAACCCGCTCAGGCTGATACGGGGCCCTGTTTTCTCCCCTGGGCTGATCCCGGGAAGGGTAGCTATCCCTTCTCTGGTAATACCCCGGGTTGGGAAGATTTGGGTACCCCTCCACCCTTGGCCTCCCCTCTCCCGGATTAGGTTGTCTGGGCTCAGGGAATTGGGGAAAGAAGGATGGATGATTTTGGGGTTGGAAATTGGGTGGATACCTGGGGAAGAAGTTCTGCCCAGGGTTTGGTGAGTTTCTGCCCTCCGGTGGGAAGTTAGGAGGGAAGTTCCCTGGGTTAGGTGCTTGGCTGGATCCCCCCCCTTGGGCTGGAGGAGTCCACACATAACCCAGGATGGGTCTGTTTCCCTTGTAACGGGGACTTACATAGTCAGGAGAGCGAGGGACCCCATTTGTGGGGCTGCCTCCCTGGCTCCCTGTCTGTGACTGGCCCGAGGACCTTCTGGGCCTAGCATTATTAGGTGCAAGTAGGTTTTTAGGCCCCCCCATCTCCAACTCTAAAATGGGGGTGACCTTTACCTCTGCCACCTTGGCAGCAGCAGGGGTGTTGTTGGCTTTGGGGTTTTTGGGCGCATTATTTTTATTTTCTATTGGCTTCTGCACCTCATAGATCCGGGTCGCCTGTTCGATGACCCAGTCTAAAGATCTTTTCTCGTGAAAATCCCTCACGAGCTGGGTCATTATGTATTTGGGCAAGGCATGGAAAAACGTATTAATAAATTCTCTGCTATCCGTGCGCACCCTTCTTGTGGTCTGTGCAAAAGCACACTTTAACTCCTGCACAAATTCTTGTGGGGCCTGATCCTCCCCACATTGTAAATTGTAGGCTGCCTTGCGAGCCTCTTGGGGATTTCTGTGAACAGAAAAATGTTTTAATATGGCCGCCCTATAGGTGGACCACCTGGAATGATTTTGGTCCTCCAGCCCTGCAAAGAAACTGGAGTACTCTGGGGAGAATGTCCACTTTACATATTGGATACAGCTTTGGCTGTCCTTCAAATGGAAAGTCTCCATCATTTGCTCAAACAACTCTAAGTGCTCCCAAACAGAATACTTAGCGTTCTTATGGTAAGGCGTGATGACGCTCCTGATCGCCTTAATCTGCTTTAAGGGGTCCTTAAGCAAGGCCCTTTTTGCCTTATTGGCCTTTTTGGTTCGGGTAACCCTTGTCCATTCATCCTCTGACTCAGAGGCACTGCTCCCAGAGGTTCCTGTCTGCTCTTCCAGGTTTTCCCGGATTCTGCGAGCCTGGGAATGGCTGGCAGAATGTGGGGACCTGGTCTCCTGTGTCCTGCGCAGTTCAGAGGAGTCTTCAGATTCCTCCTTGCTGCCAGGATTTGATGGGTACCCCCTCCACTGACCTAACTGGGCAGAGGTTTTCAGGATGCGCTTAATGGGCCTACTCTACTGGGGTTCCCCACTAAATTGCACTGCGCTTGGGTGCCCATACCCGGATGCCCGCCCCTCCATACCTGGGTGGTACTGGCCTATGAGCCCCATACTTTTGTCTGGATAGTAGTCTGCCATCCCGGTGGCCCGGTGCTCATGTGCGCCGGGGAACATGGGGGTGGCAGAGTCCAGGGACTGAGAGGTATGAGGGCCTCTGAGGTTATGCTCTGGAGTTTCCCTTTCCCAGCGAACCTCATCTCTATCCGCCCCTGCTCCCTGTTGCAATGCAAGAGCCTGCATTTGTGCCTTCAGTTCCTCAGTTAAGGCCTTACTGGACTCTATCAGTCCCTCCTGCATCGCTACCTGTTGTTGGAGCCTATCATTGTGTTGACAAAGGGCCTCATTTTCCCTCTGTGCTTCCTGGTTGGTCCTGGAGAACTGGGCCAGTCTTTGCTGCAGGAGGTTTACCTCCTGAGTCCCATCCCTACTGGCCTGCTCCTTTCTTGCCAGAGCATCTTCCACCCTTCTGGTGTGCTCTACCAAATTCCGGTTTTCTTTTTGGAGGTCACCCAGCCCCTGGAGGGCCAGGTGATTTTCTTCAATTTCCTTTTTTAAGTGGCAGACTTCCTGGCCTAAAGTGTCTCTTTCCTGACTGAGAGCCTGCATCTGTGCTGCCAGGTCGTCCCTCTGTCGTTGAAAGGCACCAGCTTTTTGGCGCTCCTCATCAAACTCTGCCTGGGTATCCAGGTCTTTCAGAATCAGTTTATTGCTCTCCTCTTTCTCTCTATCTAGCTGGCTTTGCAGGGTGACTACCTGCTCCGCGCATGCCCTGTTGAAATTGATCTGTTGCTCCAACTTTTTCTGGTTCTGCAGTAAGGAGTCCAAACTGTCTTGGTGCTCCTTCTGCAGGGCCAGAAATCTGGTATCCTGGTCTGTCTTTTCCTGTTGTAGGATGCCCATATCCTCTTTTATTTTAATGATATATTGCCTACTATCATTTTCTGACTCCTGGCTCCTCTGCAGCCTCTGCTCAGAAGAGGCCAGATCAGATCGGGCCTTCTCTAATGCCATCTGTTGCCTATTTGCCAGATCTTGGCTTTCAGTGCATTTATCCTGCATGTCTCCCATATATAGGTACAGGTATGCTGCTATCCTGGCAATCTTATTGTGTTCATCTTTGGCTTTAGGAGCCATATATAGTTCACTCAGGGCCACATGTAATGGACCCTGATCTCTCCATAGGTCTGACCCTGTTTCAGTGACCTGTCGCGTGATGGCCTGCAACCAGGCATCCTGGCCCTGTTCAGTCCATTCACCTCTCACAAATAGTTTATGTAAGAGGTGCTCTCTGGCTATTTTCATGTCTACTAAGGTCGTCATTCTAGAGATTGGTCTCTGTCCTGACTTACAGAAGTTTGTATTTTTTTTTTTTTTTGCAAAACAGACCTTTTTCTTAGAGCGTTCCTTTGAGAAGTGCTTTACAGCGTAACACAGCGTGTGCTCCGACCGGATATGTGTATCTGGTCAGCTGGCACGCTGTATTAATCTGCACAAGTGATAGATCTAATCCAAACGTCCGGCACGAGCCCCCAATTTGTAAGAGGATTCAATTCAGCACTACAGCCAAGTCAACGCCTAGTCTAGAATACTGAATGAAAACCCTTATTGATATATCTTTATGTCCAGTTCATGCGTTCTGGATGACTACCCCTATATAACACCCCTCCCTTGGAATCCCCCTGACCCCACTGAGCCAAGAAGTAGTTCTGTTTTGCAAGTTTAAAGGTTTATTTGATAACTTAAA
Source organism: Ambystoma mexicanum (assembly GCF_040938575.1). Classification (NCBI taxonomy): domain Eukaryota; kingdom Metazoa; phylum Chordata; class Amphibia; order Caudata; family Ambystomatidae; genus Ambystoma; species Ambystoma mexicanum. The sequence goes on from NC_090924.1 coordinate 1,201,110,979, forward strand.
CAATATATATTATATCACGCTTTATAATAAATTAATAATTGGATATCACACTTAATCTGGTATGATAAAGATTAACAACGGAGAATCTGGCACTAGCACACTTCTTGATAATCACTAAGGAGTTGACATGAAATGGATAAGATAGCAACAATACTTTTATGGTTTCAAATGGATGCAATGTGGAATGAAATGCAGTACAGAAAATAACTTGATAGGATTTCAGCAAAACAATGTAATCACTTTTCTCTGGCAATCCCCTCCCCCCCTTGATGCAATGCAAGGAAATGGAAGGAAAGCACACAGTTCTCAGAAATGCAATCAAATGTGATTCAGTTCACCCCAGCAAGCTTAGACTACAGAAGTTTAAAACACAGGCAAAATGCTTTGATAGGTGCTGGCAATGGAGTGAAAATATGTTAAAATGCTTTTAATTCCCTCTAGAGGTTCAGGGTGAGTGGTATTTAGTTAATATTAGTCCAGGCTCACTCTTGCAGTGATCTAGGAGTAATTGGTAGGTTAAACGAATTTCTGGCAAATGAAAGGCAAGCAGCAGCAGATTTTTTACACGTGAAGAAATTTGCAAATCGCGGTAAAATTCGCGAATGCGTCTGGCGCTATTACAGAAGAACTACAAGGGCTATCAATATCGTTTTGGGGTCCTATGAAAGCCTAGGATCTCAGCTTCCAGATGAAAGTTACTGCAAGTCGGTCACGGAGATATGAGCGATTAAATAAAGGTTGTTTTTCAGATTGAAATTTTAAAGTTCACAAAGACAAGTGCAGCTTGCAACTAGAAAATGACAAGTGACAGCTTTACAAATGACAGGTGACAGTTAGGAGACAGTTCTACTTAGATTAAAATAGGATTGAATTATATTATTTTAACTAAGAGATTGGTTCTGCACAGTTTTCTAGGTACTCACACTATATTCTTGAGTGAAATGGGCCACGCCACGGATCTGGTCAGGTTTTAAACTGGACTCTGGTCTCTGCACTTCACAGTGATCTGGGTCAGCTCTGCTCTCTCTCTGGTTCTGGAAATTTGATAGATTGGAAGTCTCTATGTCTGCTCTCTGAAGGTTGAGGAGGTAAAGTATGAATTTTCCGGCAGAGCTTCCAGCTGCAAATGGATTTGAAGGTCTCTATCTGTCCTGTCTCTCTGCTTTTATGTGTTTTTAAAATGGGTGTGTGTGAGCAGCATCACTAGCCAGCCCCTCTCCACTTATCATTGGCCAAGCTTTCATTTCTCCCCTGATTGGGGAAGGAACTGTGAGTCAGAGCGATGTCATTTTATGGCTTGCAGAGAGTACACTCCCCTGTCAAATTACACATAATCTATATTTGCTCAAAAAAAAACATATTTGCAGAGGTACATATTGTTTAAAATTACATGCACCCTTCACATATCACAGGAGGTATACCCTGTCCAAACTTTGCTCTTCCTGGGGTCTTGCATTCAGAAATGGCACATATTTCACTTTTTAACTGGTTTCGCAATTTGACATTAACCCAAATTTACACACATGTGCGCAAGGAGTATGGACATTAGTTGATGAAGTGTCAGATTTTTCACATGCACACATTTTGAGTAATATCCTCTTTTCCGCTAAAACCCCCCTGAACATGCCACCGGTTCTAAAAACCTCTTAAAATGTGGGCAGAAAAATCACAAGAATTATGGTGTCATTTATACAATTTTCACATGTCCGCTCTATGAGTTATTCATCTTTTTAGAGTTATGTTCTGGCCCCAAAGGGGTGTGGTTTTCCTCCAGCACAAGGTTGAATTTCTGGTTTTTCCAGTTCTGCCAAGCCAGCTTGCTCTCACAGGCAGTGCCCCTCCCCTGTGCTTCCAGGAGAAATCTCCATTTACGACTCCCGCCATAAAACATTTGCCTGAGTCAAGACAGGGCTTTGTTCAATTTCCTGCAGAGCCCAGGTAATTCAATCAGGGAAGTGTCATATCCCTTTTGGTGTGAGCAGCAAAAGGGCAGCTAGGCCTGGGAACACAGCTGTGACTCAAGTTTCACTCCTGATGGGGGTAGTTGCCAGGCAGAATTCAGTTCCTTAAGCCAGGTTTCAGATAAAATGTCACTTTTTGTTCCCCAGTTTAAGTCAATACAATTTTTTTTACATATGCAGCTAGGATGCTGATTCTAAGTTTAAAACTATGACATTTAAACAATTGAAACCTATGTGACACACAAAAGTAGGTCACTCCGTCTTTTAAACATTTAGATTTTTTTAGTGTCTTTCAGTCCAAATTTCCTTAAACTGCTGAAATCCACAGCTCAGCCAGTCTTGTTATAAACCTTCAAGTCACTTCAGAATATAACTTTACATTGGATCCACCTCTCAGTAAGTCTTTCTTTGGCATGTTTTGGGTTCATTTATTCAGTTTTCTACAAAATCTGGTGGTTTTAAAACGCCGGCTTTTGGATAGTGGTGAGTACTGGTACTGCACCCCTTTTTGGGATTTAAGAAAATGAATTCCCAACAGTTATGGGTTTGCTTTTGGCAATCAGCATTGCCATTCCCAATGGTTTCAGACTACTGTGTGGGTAGTCCAATGGTGGTTTTAGGCAGCGTCCTTCTGTGCCCATAATATCGGCAAAAATGAGTGGCAGCCTATTCTTCATGCATTTCCCTGTGCATTTTCTGGGAAGCTCTGGCCATCATGATGTTTTCCATGTCAATACTGCACAGTTTTGAGGTAGGGCTCGGATGCATGGGTAAATACATCCCACAAGCTACACCATGCACATGATGCCATAACTGCAGGCCATAGAGGGTCACAAAAAACATTAGAAATACTAAAAGATTATGCTTACTGGCCACATATGTCCCAAGATGTGGAATTATATACTAGAGGATGTCTAGTATGCGCCCAATTTAAACCTGCTTCACCAATGCATAGAGCACCATTGATGAAAAGAGGCCTAACTCTCCGATGGTCAGATTTGCAAATAGACTATGTAGGTCCTTTAAAAAGGTCGAGCAGGGGACACCATTATATTTTGAGTGTGGTATGTTTAATGTCGAAGTGGATTGAATGCATTCCTGCACCAGATTGTAGTGCGCAAACAGCAGCCACATTGCTGGTGAACCATGTGTTCTCAAGGTTTGGGTTGCCACAAAGAATTGAGTCAGACAGAAGAAGTCATTTCACAAGTACTCTAATGAGTAAGGTATGGCAAATACTAGGTGTGAAAAGGAAACTACATATGGCATATCGGGCGGCGTCTTCAGGTACAGTTGAAAGAAGCAATAGGTCTGTTGTGGATATTTTAAAGAAATTTGTGGCAGAAGCAGGTTCGAGCTGGGATTTACGTTTACCGTTGGTTTTGATGGCAATCAGGTCGACTCCTGCCAAAGCAACAGGTGTTAGCACCCATGAGGTCTTAACAGGTAGGAAAATGGTGTTACCACAACACCTACTATACAGAACACATGAGCAAACCCTTGTGAGTGCATCCACAGTTCATGAATATAATGATGAACTGAGGAGGCATTTGCAACATGCATTTGCTTTTGTGCAGAGAAATCTGGAAAGAGCTGCTGACAGTGCAAAATCGTATTATGATAAAAAGGCATCAATAAAGGAATACAGTGTAGGGGATCAGGTATACAAGTTTCAGTTTGGAAAAAGTAAACAGAAAAATTCTAAATTTCTAGCAGCCTGGCAGGGGCCATTTCGAATTATAGATAAGGTCTCTCCTGTAGTGTATAAAATTTTGAAAAATGAAGGTGAAACAGCAATAGAGCAGTTTGTCCATGTAAATCAAATCAAACCATGCCATCCCAGACATGAGATCAGGCAGCTTGAGCATGTAGAAACAGATAAAGTCCCTTGAACACAACAAGAGAAAATAAATGGGTGTAATCAGGAGGCAGTGACAAAGAAGTTAAAAAAGTTGATTGTTATGATGGCACATAAACACTGTAGTATATGTAAAATATATAATATGAAATAAATAAATAAATAAATAAATAAATGCACATATAACGGAAGCTCATGGTTGGTGTGCAGAGAGAAAATGTATTAAAGATTGAATGCTGTTTATGTGTGCTTGTTTTCTTTTAACTTGTGTTTAATTTCAGAAAAAGAAAAACGAAATATTTTTACCAAGCATGTTTTATTTTTGGCAAAAGGGTGAAGTTAGTATTGTGCTATGTACTTAATTTGTTTATTTTCTATTTAATTTAGAAAATTAACATTATTTGGTCGGAGGTTCCGGGATCAGAGGCCACGGGAGACGGTGGAGTCCTGGAGTCCCCTGGATGAAGACCAAAAGATGCCTGCCACCAGGTGGAGGTGAAGACAAGATAACCAGAATGCTGAAAAAGATGACTCCTATGGATCTAAGATTGCCAAGATGAAAGTGTACTCGAATGAACCAAATAACATCACTGGTCAGGACATATCAGAGGCAGACAAGAGTGCTGACATATGGAGTTCCACGTATTTATTATTTTAATTATTCATTTTAATTTGTTATATTAATTATTTGTTTTGGTTAGTTGTTTTATTTCAATGTTTTAATTGACTTGAAAAATCTAAACTTAGAGTAATGCCACTTCCACTGAGAAGGCAAATGTAGAACATTTTGTAAACTAATGAACTACTGTATTGATTGCAACTTTTTCATTGATGCACATGAATATTCATTTTATTGGATTGCTATATTGTGAAAAGAAGAAAAAGAAAAAATTATTTTTAGGAATTGGCTTGGATCGTAGCCAGATTCTAAAAACAAAAGGAGGGTATGTAAGGATATTTGGCGTGTTACAGCACAGAGTACAGCACTTCTGCACAGGTAGCAAACAGCACAGAGTACAGTACTACTGCACAGGTAGCAATTTTTTTTTTGCAGCACCACCACAAGGGTGCGGTGCATTGCTATATGTGTTACCAGATTAACAAGAAAAGACAGGCTATTCAGTCAAAAACGATTTTAACATATAAGATGCAAATCTATTTTTACAGTTAAAAGCACACATGCACATTCAAAAATGCACACTATTTTTCACCTGAAATGCCTATGGTGCGAGAGACACATTTGAAAATAATAACTAACCTTACTGATAACTAACCTGACTAATGAAACATAATCCACTAATAAAAATGTGTCTCCACTGCAGAATTAGGCCTATTCTGAAAGTGAACTTTTAAACGCACATCCATTTTTTTTTTCTCCTCTCTGCTGCCCTGTCCACATAATTACAGGAAGCAAAAGAGCTCGAAAGAACAGGAAACCAGTCGGTTACAAAGTATTACTATAAAAATGAGCCATTGTGTAGAGAAGGAGGAGATGGCATGATTGATTCTGATTGGAGCAGCGTCATAGCAAGTATCATGCTAGAGGGAGTGATCAGAGTTTTGCTGGGGGGAGTTGGAGGAGAGAGAAGGACAGTCAAGATTTGGCAGAGCTGGGAGGAAGACCTTTTCCTGGTTGGAGCATTCCTATCTGCAAAAGCTGAGAATTCCAGGCAATGACCCCGGTTTGAGAAGGCAGGCGTTCCTTTTTACTGGGGTTAATCTTCAAGGGAGCCACATTCAGAAAGAGAACAGCCAAAGAAAACTCTGAACAGATAAGGTAATTACATAAGTGTGGGAGCTAAGTGTGTACGAGACGAGAATGTTCAGTCAGAGTAGGAAAAGAGATTCTGGTGCCTTAATCACACGTTAATGTTGCAAATTATGTTCTGTTCTCTGCCAGTTTTTTTTTTCAGTGTATTTCAGACAATGCTGTTAATGTGCTGTTTTAGTTATTTCTGTAAAGAGTGAGATCGTATTTAAATGCAACTTTTATAATACAGAAAAATATTTGAAAGCAGACGGGTGCTGTGTCTTCTATTTACCAATACAGTGCTGATGAGGGGAGATTTTTAAACAGTGCAATTGTCATTTTGCATGATCAGATTCAGTATGAACAGTTGTGAGTGATTGTAGCATAGCTCGTTGGAGGTACATGAGCCAACGGGAAGAGAGACTCTCTGGACATAGTTCCCTACCGTATATAAGGTAGTGGAAATTACCACATATAGCTCTCTGTCGTAAATAAGTCAGTGAGATTGCCCATGGTGGCACACTAACACTAACACTGAAAATGTGGTATTCCTGAAATGTAGGCCTGAGGTCTCTCTAGTGATTACACGAAAAATCTAAGAAAAGATAAGGGATTCTGGACATTGGGGCCACCAATAAAACAAGGGAATAATGCTCACCAAAATACCACCAACCACGCATACCAACCACGCATACCAAATATGCATGTCTGGGTGCTGAAATAATGCATGTATACTGTATTATTGTTGCACATGGCCAAATCTGAATACAAGCAGTGATTACTGCTAAGTTATTTTTCGGCGGTAATAAAATACCATCAGGCCCCAAATCTCCACAAAATACCCTACAGTCCCACGCCAAAAGGAGCAGTCAAGCCCAAACTGCTTGATCACATCCCTTCTGTACACGATCACAAGCATCCCCAAACAGTGAAGAGTAGCTTTGGTCTCAAGGCCCAACAGGCACATGATCCCTGTCTGGCATACCCGTCCCAGTCAGGGTGACTACAGCAAAACAAAAGAGGAAATGGCTGGCAGGTTTTCAATTCATCTTAACCTCTGGAATTGCTCTTGGAAACCCTCCACACTATTGTTCTTCAGCTGCCAAACCATTATAAAAGGTGAAAGACCATATGTAAATCAGGCTTGGTACCACCCCAAAAGGGGCAGTCCAGCCCAAACTGCTTTGTCACATCCTATCTGGACATGACCACGAGCATCCCCAACCATATTTCAGCCTTGTTGGGCCTCAGCAGTGAGGTGTAGCTTGGGTCTCCAGGCCCAGCAGGCACAGGACCAGCGTCTGGGCATACACGTTCACTGAGCCATTGTGGGACAATGTTTAGAAGATGGACCAATGAGGACAAATTCAGTCTTGGCTCGGTTAAGTTTGAGGTGGCCCCGCTTCGAGCCTCCTCATTGGCTAAGGGGCTGCCACGCCCCCCGCCGGGAACAAAGGCTGTGGAATCCCGATGAAGGGATTCCCGGCCGGGTAGGGACCTGGCGAGAGCCAATCAGAATGGCTCTTGCCTTCTGATTGTCTCTCGCCGGGTTACTAATAATTCAAAGAAGTCTCTACTTCTGTTAGACGCTGCAACTATGGTGGCAGAGTGGTGATGTCCAGTGGACTATGCAATTGATGAATTAGCACCATAGGCAAGGAGAGAAACACATGGAGATTCATCTTGTGTCCATGACAAATTGCATGAAGTGTGTCTACAACACATACGGTGGTCGAAAGAGTACTTTAATACCATTGAATGTTTCATCATGTTGAGGGTGTTTTGGGTCCACATGCACATGATTCATGAACTGCACAGTTAACTTCCATTGCGGATATTGTCAATGGTGACCATTCTTCCTGCATCCTTACTCCTGGACCTTCCTTCTGCAGAAGTGGTCCCTGAACTGGCAGTCAACCACAGCTCCCTAAGTCATAGCACATACACCTCACCACTGAAGCATGGGAAGGGCTTCCAACTGCCTAATTAACAAGAATGGACCCCTAGTGGCTCAGCAAGTACTGCCCCAATTTCTCATTTTAGGTGCCCTACTTGTAGATCCAGTGGCCACACATGTGCTCCAACATATTTAGGCCTACTACATCTTTCAGCATCAGCAATAGTGCCAGGTGGCGAACTGGCACTACTACCATGGGTATTGTTATTTATCTTATTTGTGTTGTAATTGTCTTTTTTAAGAAAAAAAGCTAGGTGTCTCTACCCAGCTAAGTTCTGTGCTCTCACAATGGCTCTATATGAGCTTTGTTATTTTCCAAAACAAAATCATGTAATTCAAGTTAGTGTGTTGCATATTTGACAAAACTCCTTGTAGATTAAATCCAAAAAAGAAATATTTTAATATATTCAGTTTGTACAAAATTCCTTTCAATAAGGAAAAGTTTGCTATTTGAGGAAGCAATTCCTAAAACACAGCGTAACTCTTATCGTATGCCTATGCATTTCGGAGCAGAGCTCATTCATCAAGGCTTAAATTACACCTGAACAGCATACATTTGGGATATACATCACAATCCAATTAATTAATTATGAAACAGGTACATACCAATAGTGTCCATATGTAGATATCCATCACGTTTTAGAAGAAATGGAAAAAAAGGAAGTGGTAGCATCACATCTTCAGTCTTAGCAATTTAAACTAAAAAATGGTCCAAATACGTTATTTTAAATAAAAAAGTACCTTTCGGACCATTACCTTTTTTCTGTATGCCCCAGCGTTACGAACACGTTGGTAAAGCAAAACAAGAAAGCGTGATTTTAATATGTGCGGGGTTAAATATGTGTGATGATTCAGGTATAGGTTCTAAATTCAACACACATATTAGAATGCCCATTTACCTTGCGTTCAAACAGAATCTTACTTCCTCATATATCTGGGCTGTACAAAATAGTAATGTGGATGTCAGTTAGCAATTGCCTCCCTCAGATCTAAAATGCATGCTGCTCTAGAAATCAAATGTTGCTCTTACCGAGACACTAGCGTGAGTGCTCGTAGAAAGCCACACTGGTTCCTAGTTGTTGTAGGTTATCATGATGTAATTGTCTTTTTTACATCATGGTGCTCTATGTTGTGGTGACTGCCACTTAGCAGTCCCTCTGACTGGTTAACTTGATGTTTCTATGGTGAGCACTTGCAAGATAGAGCCACTCACAGACTGTGTTTGCCTGGTACTTGGATGAGGGCCGATATTACCTCCATGCCTCGCTTTCCCATCAGAGTACTTATTCTATGAAGGTGCTCTGCTTTCCGACAGGACCTGTTCCCAAAATAAATTTATATTTTTGTATCTCCTCCCAATTATAGCTCAGTGTATAAAGAACCTGACCAATCCTTTAATCCTCCTGTTGGGTTTTCTGTCCTTTTGGACACTGTTCTCAGAAGAGGAAGGATGGGCAAGTCTCTTGTTATCCAGAAGGGTTGACTTAACTGTAGGGCTTTGTGTGTCTTGGTGTGTGCTTTGTGATTTCCCCATCAGTACCTGCAGTGTGTGGACCTCAGGAGTGGAGGGCAGACCTGCAAATAGTAAGTATGGGGCATCTCTGGAGTGTCATGTGGGCTCACCACCAGGTGTGCCAAGGCTTGTGGGTGGCTGCAGATAGATAGCCGTAGGTATGAAAAAGGGCAGGGCACTGGGAGTGAACAACTAAAGTCAACACTGCCAAAGGTCACTGAGGACCATGCTTTGGCCTTGAGTTAAGGAAGGAGCCCTGCTATTGCCACCACCCCCTCCCCAAAAAAGCCAGAACTGCTTATTTTTTCTATTAGACACATTTACCATCGATTCATTTGAAGAAGCCTTGTCCTGCCACTGGACATCCTCTGGGCCTCCCTAGCAGAGCCAGCCACACAGTTTAAATACTACTGTCCTACCTTCTGACTGCAGAAGGCAGATAATTATTCTTGCAGTATAGTAGTGTGTCATGTTTTGAAGTTTGGAAAATGGTTGAGAGGGTTCTCCCTGTCAGTCCACCAGCACTATTGTGTTAGTTGAGAGGCTGAGGTTGTTGTCACACCGGGTAGCTGAAGGGATGGGTACACTACTGTTTAAGTGGTTTTATGGTGCCTGTTATCTGAATCAGCCTATGACCTTCTTAGACTCCCACCTCAGATCTCTCAGGTGCTGTAGTAGCAAGCAGGATCTATGTGGGCAACATGTTGGAAGCTTGGAAGGGGCCTGAATCTGGGCACTTCAATGTCTGCTTCTTCAGGCCATCTGAGTTGCAGCTCCAGGGACTTACGTTTTTTTGGGCTAGATTACCTGTTGGCTATTTTTGAAGCATCGGCCACTGAGGAGTTGGTCTTCAGTGCACCTCCTTCAGTGAGTATAGTTTATTGGTCATAGACCATAGTGGAGGCCAGGGTCTTAGGAGTACTTTCCTGCTTCTTTGGGGAGTACCTGACCTGACCTGGTGCTCAGTTGTCATCATGCAAACTTGACAGCACTTTTGAATGCTTTTGACTCACCCTTCAAACAGAAGGACATTCCCAAACTTGGACTACAAGTGGCCAGATGTCAGTGTTTGGTTGGAGGTCTTTCATAAAGGTTCTTCCTAATCAACCAGCTCTAGGACAGGTGTTGCAGTTGTTTCCCTTTTAGTGTGGTGGAGAATGCTACACCTCTGTCTTCTTTGGTTGTTCCTCTGGGCTCTGTGAGTTGGGAGTTGTCCCAGGATTGCTTTCTTTCCTTGTCATTAGCAGGGGATTATGTGATTCTCTCAGGCTTCCTGGGTTTGGACTATCCCCTAGGCCTGCCTGACATAGGCCTGTTGAATGGTCTGTACACAACTTTCCATTGCGTGTGTTTTTTTACTGTTCTCCTGTTGGTCCATGTGGGGATGTCATCCACACTTCCCTCTCTCTCCCTGGGTGAGTGTTGCTTAGATCTCTCCATGGGATGGCCATTGTTCCCATTGTTCAGGGTGGAGGTAATTCCTTTGCGGTCCAAGTTTGTAGTGGTCCAATCTCTGGTATACTTCATAGAGAAGGTACAGTGATGAGGAAGGGGGATGTTGAGGTAATGCTTGGATTATTTACTGGTCATCTTCACTACTGTTAGTCCTTTTCTTGATTGTCACTGTATTGACACCTCCCTCTCCGGCCCCACTGATAAAACTATCCTAGTTCCTTTGGTATATACAGGAAGATTATGAGATTGGTCAGGTGGCGTATACAAGGGTGTGGCTAACAATACATCTCGAAGCAACGAGCTGGGGGTAGATCTCTCTCCGCGGCAGGGGCCTCCCTCTGGAACAGCCTTCCTGCCTCCCTGAAACTTGAGGAGAACCATCTCCGGTTCCGGAAGCACATCAAAACCTTCCTCTTTGCTTCTGCTTTCTCTCTCCCTCTCCCCTGCTGAACAGCTAATCAATTCTTCACTGAAACTGCACTGATCCTGCAACTGGACCACTCTAAACGGCCTCGGTCCTGGGCCCAGCCACTCTCCACTTGCACTGATGCCCTGGAACCCCTCTGCACTGCGGGACTGTCTCTGTATCCCTACAGCCCCCCCCTCCCTTCCCCAGCACTTGTTCTGCACTTATCTTGCACTTGCCACCAGCTGGCCCTATTTATTTATTACTTTACGCCACTTACCTTGTACTGCACTTCCCCCCCTCCCCTTCCCCTTGCACTTTCCCCCTTCCTCACCCCTGCACTTGCGCGATCTGAATGACACCTGGCCTAGTAGGATCGTTTGTCTGTCTCCCCTTGTTCCTCCCCTCCCTGCCTCGTCGCGCCTTGAAACACCTGTGTATAGGCGCGTTACAAATACCATATCATATCATATCATATCATATCATTGAAATTAAAACATTTTGGGGGAAGGGTTCTGTCTGAAGGCAGAGCACCATCAGATCAGAGTGTATGTGCTGTTATGAGGATAAATAGGTCTTGGAGTAATGCAGATTACTGGTAATTAATCCAAGCATTAATTGAGGTGTTCTGTATGTTTACATTACGTGATCGCTGTGATTGCCTGCTTAGCACTTTCCACCATCGTGCATTGTGGGCTCAGAGCCAAATCTGGTGCTGTGTCGGGGTGTGTTGTGGCCATGTACGGCACTATATTTTTTCCTTTGCACCATTGCAATTTGTGCAGACAAATCAGCTTGCCATGCAATGGTTTGTAAAATAGGCCCTTTGTCTTTTAATGGCACATATGTACACGCCAGCTTTTGAGTACCCATCACACTGTTTTGTAATACTGTAAACATTGCGTTCATTTTGCGATCATTAACACGAAAAGGAGAACAACGTCAACTGTGTGATTGTTAAACAAATCTCAGTAGGTGGTGTTTATAATATTTAGATGGCAATAACAAATTAACTGTCAGTGTTTGGTTGTAATATGAAACCGAGCAGGATCACGGCAGCAGCTTTTAGAAAGAACGCTACACACGAAGGGGATAGTGTACCAAGAAGGGCAATTTGTTATAGGCTTTGCCAAACCTGAAATGTTATTTGAAAATGAATAAATATTATAGGTAATTGAGCATTAGAAAGATTTGTCATAGAACAGCATACGCAGCGGAGTGAGACGAGAGGGGTTCTAATTCAGATTTAAAACAAAGATAACACGATTTAGAAGACATGTTTATGGCTAGCTTGCTTTTGTTGGACGTATAATTTTCCAGCATGGAACATAATCGTTAACCAACCACATAAAATCCAACTTAACATGAAGGCGACTTAATCATTTCAATTATTTCTAAATCTAGCCGGTCAGATGACACGCACGTCTCTCAGATGCATGGCTTGCTGCGTAGTTCATCTTATCAAATTGCTTAGTTTTTGTTTTGTTGCGATGTAATTGCAACTATTGTTGCTTTGTAGACAGAATAAGTGCTTCGCGTTGTTACACAAGACTAAATAAGTATTCCATTAGTGACACCAAGCATGAAGAAAGGCAAGAAGCGGCTGCAGTGAGTGAGAGGGAAGCAAGTGATGACGATACAGCCGCCATGTGCGCTGCCTGGCGCTCGTTCAAGTCAGTCTTGCTGAAAAAAGAACTGCGAGCCGCCCTGCCCCATCAATGTGATTTTAATTATTGTCATTGTCTCATCAGTGCTTTGTTTATGACAGCTGTGGCTGACAGCAACACTGGGATGCTCTGTCACGGCGATCACCTGATGGGATTTTTATCAGCATAATATCTGCCTTTCCGTCACTCAAGCGCATTAGAGGAATCATTGTGTCGTTTACTCAAAGTGCAGTGCTAAACCAAAGGTTATTTTAAAAAAATGCTCAGAATGGATGAAAGAAGACATATACTCTTTTGTCTACTAGTTTTCTTTCTTGTTCTCAAATGAGTAAAGGGGAGCATTATATATATTTGTGTAAGCCCATCCCGCCATGAAAAGTGATAAACTCACAGTGTTACAGCTTAAATTGGATTTCCTGTCCAGCTCTGAAGCAAGCGGAAGATTCAGCTGTGTTATGTGGGACCAGGGTCTCCGGTCCCCACCATTGTGGTAGGGCCCCTACTGGTAGGGGTGGCCCGATGGGTCCATGGCCCGTGCTGGATGCAGCGCAGCAATGACCACTCAGAGGCTCTTTCTGGGTCCAACTGCTGAGCAGGAGACCACTCAGCTCATTTATTAGAGTGGACCACGTGTCTATACACGTGGCCGCAACACGTGACTTGGCACGAGCCACAGTGCTCATGCTGATGTCACAAAAGCCTATGCCAAGGGTAAAGAGAAACAAATGATCCAACATTTAAGAGCATGCTGAAAGATGTAGTAGGCATGTGTTACAACAACTACGGCACTCGCTCCGACCTCAGGGGTTGTTAGCACACATTGTTATTCACATATATACATTGGTGGGTGAGGTAGGGTGGTCTAGGGTTTAGAGGAACGGCAGACCCCTGCGCTGTCACTTCATTTGGTTGAGTGATTGATTGGTTCCTGCAGCCTGACACATGGTTTGCTTGGGAAAAACTCTGAAGTTCCCAACAGTAAAAAACCTTGTTAGTAGTGGCGCTGGATTATGGTGATAACCACAGATGGATTACTTGTTGAAGGACGTCAAAAGACCTTGTTCGCGGTACGCACTTTCAATCTTTATTTGTTGTTTTTTGTAACCTTTGTCCTGGCACAGAGCGTGATTGCCGCCATTGGGCACCATAATCACTGCTAACCCGACTCACAGTGGCTCAAACAGTCAGGAGTTCTTCCTGGCTTGTCTTTTGCCCGGCCACAGAAGCAATCTCCTCAGGGAGAGCTGCGGCCTGGCTAAAGCTGCTGCATGCTTGTTGTTTCTCCCAGGAGGGAATTCTTTGTGGTGGGCTTTGGTGTATGCCCACTGTCGAGGTGGAGCTTGCTGCACCATTCTTCTCACGTTGGTGTTGGTGGTGATGTGCCCCACTTTTCGACCTACTCCTGGCCCTTCATCCACGAGGATGGGCAGAGTCACCATCACAGTGATGGCTTATGTGAAGCCTTGGCAGTGTTGTTGGTTGCTGTGCCTTTCTTCTCTCCCAGGCAAGAGCTGATGGAACCCTGTTTGGGCCAGGCACTCATTTGTCGCTCATCTGTCTGATCGCACAAGAACTCTCGCAGGGAGAGTCGCGGTTATGCCAGCATCGAAGCTGTTTGGGTCACAGTTTAGTTTGCACCATCAGCGGGCTTGCTTCCGGGCGGGAGTGTTCAGTCTACGTAGCCCGATGGGCCGCTCTTCTGCTCTTACACCTCTCCCCCAGGCAGGAGCTGCTTTCGGAAGTGCACCTCTCCCCATGACGGCAGCACCTTGCTTGAGGCAGTGCACCTCTCCCCCCTGATGGTAGTGCCTGTATCGAGTGTCCAGATGGGCAGAGCACTCCTTTGTCTTTTACCCCCAGGCAGGGGCTGATAGTGCTGTTTCGGCATGTACTACCTGCTCTCCCCCAGGCAGGAGCACTAAATGGTAATGTGGAGGCATGGGCTGTCTGCTCTCCCCCAGGCTGGAGTAATGAATGTTACTGTGGCCGTGTCACACTGCTCTTTCCCTGTCACAACTCGCTCCCTTCGCTCCCGTTCCCACCACTTGGGGGCATGATTTGGGGTTTATTCCCTACTGGACCTTTCCTCCGAACCTTATGCTACAGTGCTGTGATGAATTGGGAGCGCTAAATCCCTATTTTCCAAGCTACTTCCCTTCCGGATCCATTCCAGGTTTTTGGCAGCCAGCATGCTTCTTTAACCAAATGACTATGCTTCCCAGAATGCCTGGCCCACTGCTCCACCTCCACCCTTGCAGGACAAGGTTGGGTGGAGGATAGGCAACAGCTGTGGCTGCAGGTGCAGCAATCAGCACACCTGAGGCGTGTGCTCGTTAAGCAGCTTTAAAAGCCTCAGTCTTACTTCAGTCCAGCGCTGGTCATCGTTTGCAGTGTTCCTGTTGTGACTAGTCCCTTGTTCCTTGCCTTTGTACCTAGTTCCTTGTTCCTGTTTTCTTGTTCCTCCGCCCTGAATCTCAGATTCATGCGCTAATTGATTTCTGCTCCCTTGATTCCCTTTTTGTCTTCCTCTGTTTGCAGGCAGCATTTCTCAGTGCTTTCCCCTTTTAGATGCAGCCCAGTTTGTCTGTGTTCTATATTTCTTTGACTCTGTCCTTTGCTGCTGTAAACCCGTATGCCTTCGCCTTCCTCTTAGATTAGCTTCCTGTCTTTTCCTTGGAGGGGTAGGGAGAAGTTTGCATTGGTTATTTCGTTTTTCCCTGCTCGTGATCCTTACTTTCTATTGGGATCCATTCCATGTTTTCCATTGCACTTCTGCATTTATTTCCCATTTGATTATTAGGTGTGGTGTGCGGTTGTAGCTAGCTCCTGTGTGAATGCTTATGTTTTCCTCACTAATTTGTAATCACTATTCCAACTTAGGTATTTAGTTTTCCTCCCATTGCTGTTCTAGCCTTTCGGGGTCCCAGTTTCATCAACAGGATTCGTGGGCTAGCTGACATTCAAGAGGTGTATCTCGTCCTCGTGAGTACAGTTCTTTAGTTCCCTTATTTAATACCATCAAGAGTGTTAGTTCACAGATCCTGTCATTGCTTGCCCTCCACGTGGGTTTAGCGCTGTCAGTACCTGTAACAGCAATTGTGGGGTAAGGCGCTTGCCGACTTTCCTCGCGGTCAGGTGCTTACCCCACATCCCTTTTCATATATTGGTTTTGATGTCACACTCTATTTGCACTCCTGGGTTCTAGCATACATGAGTCGTTGTTCCTGTGTGCACATTTCCCTTGCCATATTCGCTGCCTTTGTACTCGCCTGACTAATCCTGACATTCCCCCCAGGCAGAAACTGAACTAGCATGTGATTGCATGGGCCATTAATCTACCCCAGGCAGGAGTTCCAGCTGTTGCGGTGGCATGGGCCACTTCGCTCTTCCCCAGGCAGGAGCTTCATATGCTTGTGTGTGTGTGGCATGGTCCACTACTTTTCTCCCCCAGGCATGAACAAAGAATATGCCTTTCTGTTTGATGGTGGCATGGGCTGCTTTTTCTCCCCAGACAGGAGCTTAATGCTGTTTTTATTTTATTTTGGTGGCCCGCCACTCTCTCTCTCTCTCCCCAATGCAGGAGACTTTATTCATCGTTTATTTTTGTGTACTTTATATGAGGCGGGAGATGTGAAATATCCTTGTGACCGGCCTCGCCGCTACTGTTTTCAGTAGCTGTGCCAGCCGCATGCTCTGTCTCTCCTCCAGGCGGGAGATGCATTTACTTCATCGGTGGGGCTGTGTGCCACATGTCTGTGTGCAGCAGCAGGTTGTGTCTTCACTTCCCCTTCAGAAGCTTTGGGCATGCCCTGTTCTGGAGGCCGAGCTGCCTCCCTCCCTGTGTTGGTCAATGCCACACCGTGACTGGATGTAGCAGGAACTGTGCATCCCGCTTGCCCCCATACGCGGGGCAGTTGATGGTGGTTGGTAATGGCCAGCTCTGGTCCAGGACTCCACCCAGTGGGGCCAAGCACCATGCTCTGCCAATGGCTCTCGGCTGTGCTGGGCACGGGTTGGCTCCCCCTGCAGGGCGCGCTGACAGCATGTCTCACATTCAATTCTTCTCTTATTTATTTCCCCATCACAGGTGGCCCCCAGCAAGTGTGGGCCAGATACCTCGTCGCCAGTTGTTATGGGAGACTAGGATCTCTGGTCCCCACCATTGTGGTAGTGCACCTACTGGTGGGGGGGCCTGATGGGCCCAAGACCTGCGCTGGGCACAGCACAGCAATGCCCACTCAGAGGCACTTTCTGCCAAGCGGGAGACCGCTCAGCTCTATACACGTGGCCTCAACATGTGACTTGGCATGAGCCACACTGCTTGTGCTGACATCACAAAAGGCTGGACAGTAGCGTTAATTGAAGCTTTATCAAGTTCTGTTGGATCTGAGTGAAACCAGAGCCTCAGCAAGGTAGATAACGCTCAAGCCTGCCCTCCAAAGCAGCAATTCACACCACTTTCACCCAAGTACTTTTGTCCTGCGTTGCTAATAGATTGTGAATTCATTTATTTTTTAAGGAAGTTGTTTCACACATGACATGTGTCCAATTATATGTTAAAACACACAGAAAACAAAATAGCTGATAGAAAAATAGTACAAGGATAGAATCATATCAGCCCATTTACTATGCCCTGAGGTACGACTGCAATGACCAGAGAGGACCGTAGATGGGTTTGTGGGGTTCTGTGGGTGAGGGATGGTGTGGCATATTTTGGGAGGATGAGGTGATGGAGATAATATGGATGCGGGCATCTATGGTGAATGGTGAAAAGAAAATGTTGTTTTAAGGGAGTGGATCTGAAGGGGAGATTGGAATGTGGGTTCTTACCGGCCTGTAGCAACCCACATTCCCAGCCTCCTAATTGGATTGGAAAATTCTCCCAAATTCTAATTCTCTACACAAACCTGTCAACCTATAAATATATTGATAGAAAAAAATTATTAAAATACCTTTATTGTTTTATGTGTTTGCATGATTATCTAACTCCCAAATACATTTTCTAAATGCCATACTGCTGTCTCTGGTGTTGGCGGGCACAGAGCCACACCCCTTCACAATTTACAGAGTACATTCAAGCCACAAAGAAACTCAATAGGATAATCAGAATACTTCTTGGAGTTAGTATCATGATGCCTGGGAATGTCTTCGCACACATGCAGTGAAGGAAATGAATTATATTTCATGCAATTCCCTGTTTACAGATTTGGGTCAAGATTGAAATCATGACAGAAACTTTTTCCAGAAAGTTAGACCCTCGCTGCCCTTTTTGCAGTGCAAATAGCTATTGATGGATGCATTGGTTTCTTCAGGACTTTGGACCACCACCACATGTGGGGGTAATTAAAACTTTGTCTAGTGGGTAATGCCTGACAGACTGACCCTATCTCTGAAAGGACAGCCTCATGAGATTAGATTACATCTGCATTCCAGTTTGAGAATCCATGATTAATTTGAGAACTGGGTAATCATAGTCTGAGGAAGTATGCACCCTACTCTGTGGAACAAATTGAAGACGCTCCTGCCATTGCTTGAGCCATAATCCGGCAAAAGATGTGGGCAGCCTTCAAATGAATTGCTTCTGGGATAACAAATCATGTTGTCATGTACGATGGAACTGTCTTGTATACTGCCTTTTACCACTGTCCATTCTTTAGGCCCTGCACAGAGGATTCCAATGAGATCTACCAGGTATCCATTCCTAGATAAGACATGGAAACACATCAGGTATGCGCTTGCAGTGTTCCGGGATGCCATCCTACCCACATCCATACTCTACAACTTCATTTATTTCACTGTTAACATGCAGGCTCAACATCATGCTGAAGGATAAGCTATGGAGTTACCTAAACACAAGGGAAGGGGCCGGGTTTGGGTACGTGCAGGGATTCATGATTGACCTGTGGCTGTGTGCTCTGTGGGAGATGGGTTTGAGGCCTTTTGGAGACACTCGGAAAAAACAACCAGGGATTCTTGCCCTGCCCTATTTGCCTGAGAAATGCCTGGAAAAAATAGTTCAGAGCATAAAGTTCATACCTTTCATAACTGTTAGCACTCTGCTTATGGTAATGAGTGGAGTCAGTGGATTGCTATCTCGGCTCAAAGAGATTGACAATGGAATACATTGAATGTCAAGAGGTAGTTGTGTGTAGTTAATAGTGACAGGGATGTGAATAGGGGTGTGGATAGGAGACTAACCTTTCTTCCCTTGTTAGGCCTTTTCATGTTTTGATATGACGTCTAATGTTCTGTTATGGCTTGTGATGACCTTGTCACCACAAGGCATACCATGCTTATCATGCTTTACTATGCCAAGTTGTGAGTTCCCATATTTGTTTGTTTGCCTATTCGCTAACCTGCTCAATGATCTAATTTTTTTCTACTATGTTACTTCCATGTACTCCACTGTGATGCTGGCTGCTGGTACCTGCATCCACATGCCCAAACCTAATGTTACTCCTTGTTCCACAGTCATTTCGCCCCTGTCCACTGCAATTATTTCCATGCACGTGTTTCCTCTCTGATGATTAATGTAGATAATATGACTGTGTCCTATGTGTTAAACCTTTACCTTGTAGCATGCTGATGTTTTCCTGGGGATATCACCAGAACGTTGCCCTCTCTAGAATCCACACCTTGAACTGCCCTCTGGAATTGTTCTCTCCCACTGTCTAATTCATACCCACAGCTACATTCTCCCTATGTCTTCCAATTCCCCACAGACAACCCCAACTCTCATAAAGGTTTAGTCAATGCACACTGTCCACTCACAGAGATATTAGCTGGCATCAGGGTGCCTCAGCACATCTCATGAATACCTTAAGCAATACCTTAACCCATTGGCATCACTGCCAAGACATTGCCATGTCCAAACCTAATGGATACTGCAAGTTGCTTACTGGCTTCTCCACTATCCTTCTCACACTAACCTTCTCAACTTCTATGTCCAAACACACTATATGAGTACTCAGCCACACAAGTTGAATAACCCTCACAACAGACATAAAACAAGGGAGCATAGCAACTCAACAATCAACTTAAATATCACCATTCCGTCCATTGCTTCCTAGCACCAGGGTAACCGAAAGCATTCCTCTGGACACAATGATTCTATGTCATTGACACAGAATACCTAGCTGCAGATGCATGTGCAGAGATCAGGGTATTTCTGATCTGCACACATCAACACAAAATCAACATTTTGTTGCACGTTGAAGACTGCCTAGCAAGTGCTAAGCTAATGGGAGATACGGCACTAAGGGCAATTTCATTCTCAGGTACCCTTGTATGTGAACTTTTCCAAATCATGGTGGAAAGAGCTAATGCTCATGTTATGATATGATATGGTATGATAGGTTATTTATAACGCACTTAATACCCAGAGGTTTCTAAGCACGGACCCGGTGATCGAACCCGTGTTGCTCCGTGTCGTCTTGCTTCCAAGACAAGCACGTTGCCGCTGAGCTATCCTCCCGAGGCGATTAACACTTTGATGGGCCATATGAATTTCAAAGTCATATCCCGCCACTGCCCACACATGATACGTTAATTTGTAAAGGGAAAAGTATGTTAAATAATTTTGAAAATGAGCAAAGCTAAAACACAGTGGGGGTCATTCTGAGGTTGGAGGTAAGGAATTACTGGCACGGGGGGCGTGGCTAACTGGCCATGGAATAGGACGTGCTGCGTGAGGAGCTCCTGATGATCCGACTCTATTTTTGCCAAATTTACCTGCTGAAACTGCAACGAGCATCTAGAACTTTGAGGAACAGGTGTCGGAAGCCGCACGCTAAGTGAAGTTCGCTGGAGAAGCTCATAGTCCCCGAGAATCGTGAGATATACATGGTTTTGTCGGTGCGATTGTGTGGCTGCTTCGACACCAAGATGGCGGCTAACAAAGGAAAGGTCTCCGAGGAGAAACGAAACTGATTCCCCGGACCTGCGGGACACAGCTGCGGTAAATTGCCTGGAGAAGTAACACAATTGGGTGATATGGCAGAGTGGTCGAATCCATGAGAGCGCCCGGCCTGACATACGCGAATGGAGCCTCAGCGATCTGACCGCAGGAGGAGATGACATTGGATGCTTGGGTGATGAGGCATACGGAAGTTGCATGGGGAGTGTGAGGCCATAGCCCATCCGCAAGACAATTCGAAGTGCCATCTCGAATGTGCGTTAGGTGACCTGGAAGCCGGACCATTGTCGGACGGAGGACGGTGTGACAGCAGCACTAAAGCGGAGGCGTACAGGAGCAGCGGGAAGCGCCATGTCGGCGAAAGGGTTGAGGGTCAAGACCAAGCAACCCACGATGGAGACTTTCACGAGAACGCAACGGACCCCCTAAACATCAGTACAGAGCGCGATCGAGACCCCTACGGAGGATGCCCCCGAAGGGGATAAGCACCAGATCCTAGAAGCTATAACGGGGCTAAGCGCTAAATGGGACTTGGCAATGGCGGATCTACGCACAGCTCTGGAGAATAAGATCGATGCTGTGGGTACAGAACTCACCCTGCTACGACAAGATGTTAGAGCACTTGCAGAAAGGACCAGCGGTTTGGAAAGTGGGGTGAAGATTAATACCGATGTTAGCACGAGCAATGCGAAGGAGATTCATGTCTTAAAACAACACGTCGCTAACTTGGAAAATCGTGTGGAAGAGGCGGAAGGAAGGGCGAGGAGAAACAACATTCGCGAGGTTGGCCTTCCGGAGGGAGAAGAAGGCCAAGATCCCACAAACTATGTTGAAAACATGATCCTGCAAGGGATCGGAGCTGGTAATCTTTCGCAGGGATTTACGGTGGAGAGGGCGCACCGCGCCCTGATGAGGAAACCCCAGCCGGGGGCCCCGCCAAGACCGATCATCGCGAGGATCCTGTATTACAGAGATAGAGAAAAGATCCTCGAATACTTTCGTAAGGGCGGCACGATAGAGAGAGCATCCAGCAACATCACAGCATATCCGGACTACACGATGCTGGTACAGAGGCAGAGGTACAGCTACGTAGCCGTCAAAAGGAGGCTGAGGGCAGCTTGAATCAGATATATGCTTCTGTACCCGGCACGATTGAAAGTGCTACATAAGAACAAAGCGCTATTTTTCGATACCCCTGAGGATGTTGTCGCATGGCTGGACCTGCAGGGCTGCCCGGAACAAGAAGCGGATCAGGATCGGCAGGATCATACCAAATGAAGATTCAGTAAGGAGAAGGACCCTGATTGTATGGAGAAGCTGTGACTAACTGAACTTTGTACACAATCTGAGCCTTGTGCTCGATTCGGACTGGAATATAGTGAGTGTAACTGTAATTGGTAACGGTTTGGCAATTGAATGTGTAATGTTTTTTGAAAGGAGAAACAGAACGCGAACGACCTACCTCAATAGACTATTAGTTTCAGCGGCCATTAGGGCGGCTTTATCCTACTGAGCCCTGAGTAGAAGCTTGCGCTCGGCAGGGCTAGATGTGGGGGTGCCTGAGATCCAGGAATGGAGCTGGGCAACGGTTGAGGAGGGTATTGTTGGGGGAGGGGTGGGTGGGCAGAAAGTTGGGGGATGGGGAGTTGAGTGTGTGTGTGGTTATGGGGAGTTTAAGTTTTGTTTCGAGCCTATTTGGGAGAATCAGTTTGTGGTACTTGCGGTGCATGAAGGGACGTATCGATGGAGGATCGGGTGGGTGCTTATTAACGACCTATGGGGGACCTCAGGATAATAACGTGGAACGTCAGGGGCCTTAACAGCTACCTGAAAAGAAACAAGATCATGATGTATCTGAAAAGGCAGAAAATAGACATCGCATTACTACAAGAAACGTACTTGACGCGGGAGAAGTTGGACCTAGTTAAGAGAAAGTGGAAAGGGACCGCAGTGGGCTCCCCATACTCTGCATATGCCCGGGGGGTGCTAATCTGGGTGGCACCGCATGTCCCGTTCAAATTGACACAAGAGGTGGTTGAAATGGATGGAAGGATGGCTATACTGTGGGGGCTAGTGGAGAGCAGGGAGGTATGCATAGTTAACACGTATGCCCCCAATCAAAACACAGCAGCATATTTCAGAGCCCTGTGTACCAATCTTAGTGTGTGTATGGGGAGCGCTGTGATCTGGGGCGGGGACTTCAATTGTGTGTTGGATCCGGTGGTGGACAGGTCAGATGACAGGGTGGGTAAGCCTAGCCCAGCGGTGAGAGTGTTGCGGACACTGCTAACTGATTTTGGTTTTACAGATGCGTGGAGGATGAAACATCCCACTGAGAGGCAATACTCACACTATTCAGCCCCGCACCAACTGCACACTAGGCTCGATTACATCTTTGTCACAGCAGATGTGATGTCCGAGATTACTCAAACCGAATACAAGGCCAGGGTCCTCTCGGATCATTCGCCCCTGATCCTCGGATGGCAATATTGCCCCCCGAGGGCGAAAATCCCTACATGGTGCCTCCGAGCGGAGGCGCTCAAAGATCCAATCTTTAGAGAAGATATAAGAGAGGAGATTACTAACTTTTTTGTGGAAAATACTGGAAGTGTTGACTCTGCAGCCACACTATGGGAAGCTTTTAAGGTGGTGATGCGGGGGGCGGCCATTGCTAAGTAAAGAGGGTTACAGGGTGGGGTCTTGGCTGACTGACCTACAGAGGGCGGAAACTGAGCTAGAAACAACGTTAAAGAGCGAAGATGTAGACACGGAGCTGGTACTCCAACTACAGCAACAATGTGCAAGGCACTGGGAAAGACTCTGCAATCTCAATTATAAGAAATATGTTGAGAGGCAGCACGCGGGGGGAGACAAGACAGGCCGTCTTTTGGCCTGGCTATACAAAAGCGAGACCCCTAAGCCTCCGATTAGGACTATTATTAGGGAGGACGGAGAAGAGGTGGCCACGCAAGAGGGGGTTAACAAAGAATTTGTGGAATATTACAGAGTGCTGTATGGAGATGATGAAATAGGCGACCAGCGCACGATAACCGAAACGTTAGAAGACATAGGGCTGCTCAAGATAAGCGACGAAGAGAGGGAGGAGTTAGATGAGCCAATCACTTTGGAGGAATTAGAAGAGGTAGTAAAGCAGCTGCCCACTTGTAAGGCCCCAGGGGCAGATGGGTTCCCCAGCGAATTTTATAAAGTATACAAGGAGGAAATCCTCCCCCCAATGCTGGACATGTTGAATGAAGCGTTTGAGATAGGACGGTTGCCTGTGTCACTTATAGAGGCGATTATAATACCGCTGCCCAAGCCCAATAAACCGGAGCACAGATGTGGTTCCTACAGGCCCCTGTCGATGCTCAATCAAGACAGCAAGATTCTGACAGCTGTCCTTGCAAAGCGATTGCGGAAAGTGATTGGCAGGCTCATACATCCTGATCAGACGGGTTATGTCCCGAGCAGGAACATTCCACACAACCATAGGCGATTTCATCGGGTGGTCGAATGGGGTAATAAGAACGAGGGTGAGATGGCAATAGTGTCTCTAGATGCAGTCAAGGCTTTTGATTCGGTCAAGTGGTCATGGCTATTGGCTGCTTTGGAAGGGTATGGAATGGGGCCGTGCTATATCAGGTGGGCCAAGATGTTGTATAGTGAGCCGCTTGCCAGGGTCCGAACTGGAGCGGTGATATCCGAAAGATGGCAACTTGGCAGAGGCACCAGACAAGGGTGCCCCTGGTCCCCGATGCTTTACATCTTGGCCCTGGAGCCTTTGGCAATATGCCTTAGGGCACAGTATGAGACGATTGGCATTGAGGTGGGAGGGGAACGACACTTGATATCCTTGTACGCGGACGATCTGTTGCTGTACTTGCAATACCCAGAAGAAAATCTCTTATACATACTTGAAGTGATGGAAAGGTATGCAGAGTTGTCAGGCATATCGGTGAACCCCCAAAAGTCTGTCATATTCCCATTAGGTAGCTATAAGGGGATCCCTGCAGAAGGACTACCGGTGCTACAGGTACCATGGGCAACAAGCTCTTTTCGCTATTTGGGCGTAGATATATATCACACGGCGCAAGATGAACACAGACACAATACGGAAGTAGCCGTCGAGAAAATCAGAAACAGTATGCAGTTCTGGGCAAGATTGCCCTTGGCGATGATGGGGCGGGGGGCTATGCTCAAGATGGTAGTTCTGCCCAGGCTTTTGCATTACTTTAGTAATATCCCATACATAATACCCAAGAAGTTTTTTAGTAAATTGAACAGCATGTGTAGGGATTTCTTGTGGCACGGTACCCGAAATAGGGTGGCATTCTGGAAACTGTAGAACTTTTATGAAAAAGGAGGTATTAAGCTGCCCCATTTTGAGGTTTATTATTTGGCGGGACAGTTGCAATATGTGGCTAAGTGGCTTTCCGATGAAGTGACCCCTGAGCACAGGGTGCTTGGGCAGGACTGTGCCCCGTTTTATTTGAAAGAAACGATCTGGCTGTCCGAAACTGAAATCAGGGGGTGCCCTGCGATGTTGAAGCTTGGGCGGAAAATTTGGCGTAGGGCTTGTCGCCTAATGGAGGTCCCATACCCGTGCCTCCCACAGATACCGTTGGTTCCTTTGACGGGAGGGGATGATCAGCTAAGGGCGATTGTTAGGACCTACTGGGAATCGGTGGGGCTGGCAACGCTAGGCAATGTTTGGCAGGTGGGATCCATTAAGGAGTTTACAGAACTCAATGAAGAGGCGGGGCTACACACGGGGCAATATGTCACATACATTAGATTGGTGCGAATGATTAAGAGCACCTGGCCAGAAACAGTTTTGATAGAAGAACCAGATGCAGTTTTGGAAGCAATGTATGATATGTCTGAAGGGGGTCATGAGATCGCGAGACTGTATGAGATGGTGATGGCTAAGGTGGGTAAAGATTTGACGCATCTGAGACTGGACTGGGAGATGGAAGTGGGGGCCCCGATGGAGGACGGAATGTGGGAGCGTGCCCTGGGTTACCACAAAAAAGTATCTATAAATGCCAGATTAAAACAAATTCAGCTGTATGTAACGCATAGGGCATACATGACCCCCTTGAGGATATCTAAGTTCCGAAACGCTGGCATACAAGTGTGTCCTAAATGTAACCTGGAAAACGCTGACATGACGCATATGTTTTGGTCGTGCCCGATTATTAGGTGCTACTGGAGTGATGTGGCGCAGAAACTGGCCGATAAAGGGGTTACTCTTGTCATAGACACGACTTGGGCCTGCTTACTGGGCGGGTTCCCTAGGCCACGGAAACTCAAACATATTGAGAAACTAAGAAATCTGGCGGATGTGCTTGCGAAACGTAGGATCGCCATGGGGTGGAAGAAATGCCACAAACCTAAGGTGGATGTATGATGGAAGGACTTACAGAAATGGGCAGAGGCTGAAACGGTGGCATGGCAAGATGTGAGTAGCCGGGCTGATGAGGGGGAGGTGGGCACCCTATTGGCCTGGAAAACGCTAATAACAGAATTGTTTGGAGTAATATCAAACCCAAAAGACTCCGAAGAGGACGAAACTCGGCCGCATGTGCCAAACACTGAAAGAGATGGACAAATCGGCTCACGGGGGGAGGGAGGGATAATGGGAGCAGTGACTATGATAACTGTAATTGAACCATTATGATTATGCTGCTTGTTTGGTTTTTATTGTTTTGTTTGTATAAAATCAATAAAAGAAATTTTTTTAAAAAAAGGAATTACCGGCACCGGTAAGGGTGCCGATGCCGGTAATCCCTTACCTCCGTATTCCGAGGTCCCTTTGCGGGTCCTTCCTTACCTCCTGCTTTTAGCAGGAGTTAAGTACGGGACCCGCAAAGGTACTTCGGAGGTAATTACGGTACCGTAATTTACGGTGCAGTAATTACCTCCTTCCCCATTCCCATTGAGCCCTATGGGGCAGAAATGGGAATGGGGAAGTGCAAAAGGTGAATGGGGAATTACCGGTCCCTCCAACCCTGGAATGGACCAGTAATTACTCCATTCACCATGCCGAATTTGCGACGTTTTCGGTGGCAACCATGGAGCTAATTACTCCATGGTTAGCTCCAAACCCGGAATGAGGCCCAGTTTCTTTAACTTGCCGTGCCAAGTATATTATTAATATAATGTCTACCAAATAGGTCCATACATATTTTTACAAAATTATTAAAAGAATGGGACTTTTTCTTGATGCTCCAACTATACATAGAGATTACAGACATCTCAAGTTGAACATATCGTGTGTGATTAACATTCTTCCCTTATATTCTATCTGTAGCAGTCCAGCCTTTATTTGCATTTGAATATACTCACTGGAACCTAAATGTGCTCTGGGAAAAACACTGTGCATAGGGCATACTTTGAGCTACACCAGTCCATTGCTGGGTGTCTCCTATTCATCAATGTTGAGTTAAAGATTGAGGTGGATTGTGTTGAGAACAGAGCTGCAAAGAGTAAATGTGAACAACAAAAATAGATACAAAACATATCCTCAGTAAAATACAGTATTTACAGACAGATACATGTATGCAATCAATTGGTGAGGGGGGCAGTGAAATACTAGCACAATAAGATCCTAGCACAACCTCCTGATAGCGAAGGTGTTCCTAAATGCAAATCTAAAGCTTGTATTGTGGTAAATTGTGACAATATGACTCTTTGTGTCTAGAGTTACACTGGAGTATGTCTTCTCATTTTTATTCAGACATTGAGTTCTACTTGTATACGAGACCAAATTTAGTGTTCAGGAGCAGGCCGTGCTACCCAAATACTGAGGTAATTTAATCATAGTTTTCAATCAGTTGAATATGCCCATTAATCAGCCACACCTGTCACAGTCTTGCCTCCTGTGATACCCAGAGAAATTCTTAGCATGTCTGTGCATTAATGTCTGATCTGCAGTAAAGCTGAAGGATGATAATTCTGACCGAATTATAGATGGCAAGCAAGAGATTTTGTTTTTAAAAGATACATGGTTGGCATGCCATAACATGTAAACCATTACTGAAATTACCTCAGGTAGCTACAAAATCACCTGTCATAATCATACTTCTGACCATGGCCGAGGCTTAGTATAATAATTAATGTAGAGATGTTGTAACACTTGCACTTTTTGGTTAATTTATGGGCCTTCAAACCTCTTAAAGGATTTTAATAGGTCTACGCCAAATTATCCATTGAACTGGCTTGCGAATACACCTACACCTCTTACGTAACCTTAAATAAATTACCAACATGCACACTATTTATTATATTACTGAATTTATCCTAAATTCCATAAATTATGTTATGTCCCACACATATAAAAGGCATTAATTCAAGAAATGACTTCCTGTCTTCATCTGGTAGATTTTCATGTTTATGCTCGGATCAAATTGAAATTCCATTAAACTTCAATTTCTTACTTATGAATGCTGGAAATTTAACCTACAAATTCCCAACCCAATTGGATAATTCGTGGTAAAATGCATCCACTGTCAAAATCGTCTACATTATGTATTCCCACCAACTCCCACTGACATGAAACCTGTAGGGAAATCTACACAGAAGAAAAGGTTGCAAAAAAACCTGGCATATTTAAAATCAAAAACTTTATCCTATGCAAAGCATTTGAAAAAGACATGTGCAAGGAAGTGTTGTGAACTCAGAAGCTCATCTACAACAAGAGTGGATTCATACTTGTTAAAAGGCACAGCACAACATGAAATCTTTTAAGATACATGAAAGTATCCACCAACCTGTATTAAAGAGAAATTAGTCCATCCTGGGATAAAAAGCAGCTTTTGTTAGAAATTTAAAAACTGAATTGATGCCTTCATGTTCTATATTTCTTTACAGGATTAAGAACAATCATTGGAAAATCAAAACTTCAGAAATTCACAGTGGCAGGAGATTGATTGTTAAGAATATGTTACCATGGTGATCTGTTCAAAGTCCCAATAACACTTTGGTAATGTAGAAAAAGAAAAGACTTTAAAAACCGCATTGTGAATAAAACAGGAACATTGGCCAATGAAAACGAGTGCAACTCCTCCCCCCAACTGCTTAATTCCGAAGAGGTGGCTTTCACAAGAGAAATGAAACTCATGGCTTTTGGAACTGTTCTATGAATCCTTATGCCACTTCCTGGATTTAGTCAGGGCTCAAATGCTTGCGTTGGACTGGTAATAGTTCTTGCTGAGGAAATCCAATTCCCTATATAAAAAAAGAATAGATTTTGAGCAGTTGTCTTCTCCACAAGTAATCAGATCTTCCCATCAGCTAAGCCATTCCAGAAGAAACAAATGACACCTCTTGGGATATGAAGTCTGACACAACGGTCAGGTAGATGGTGGAATCACTCAAGAGGGCTGAACTGTGTCAACAAATGGCCGGCGACAGCCTAATCTCAAAGACACTTCTTAAAAGGTATCCGATGACAACCACAGTCTCAGGAGTCATACATTCCCAGCTCTGAGATTTAAAGAGAATTAAAGGAAATGTTTTATTGTCAGGCAGGGAATGGTTTGCTATTTTATATTTGTATGTATACTGTTGTTCCCATTCTCAAAAAGCCTGCCCTGATCTCTTCTCTGCCATCTAATTTGTACCCACACTCCCTTCTGACCTTCTTATCTTAACTTCTTGAGTGGTTTGTATACCCTAAAATCTCCTCTTTTTTCACCTTCATTCCCTTCTGCCCTCAATCCAATCTAAGTTTCGTACTGCCCAATCCATTGAATCAGCACTTTTACACATCTCTAACTCCTAACTCTCTGCTAGACACACTACATCTTCAATTATTATCCTTGAGCTCTCTGGAGCATTTGCCACTGTTGATTACTCTATCATTCTCTTCTCTCTTTCCTCACTAGGTATGTCTTGATCTGTCCTAAGGTGGTCTGTATCTTATCTTTCAAATCGCTCATACTCTGTCTTCTAGGCTGGTCAATTTTCCCCTTATTTTCGGCTTTTCTTTGCTCTCTGGATACAATTCCTCTCTCTGCCATAATTGGCTCTTTTAATCATCTATATTGTGACTTGCATGTGATGATACACACATTTTCTTTCCCTTTCTTTGTTCACTCCATCTCTTAATGAAATTTTAACATCTTCTTTCGTAGCAGTTAAGCCTAGGATCACATCTTGCTTTCTCCACTTTAACCCTTCAAACATTGAGATTTTAAATTTTCCACATACATACCCTTTTATTCCTTCTGGTTTCCATTTCCAATCTTTGTTGCTTTCCTTCTCTCTGTTTACTCATAATCTTGGGGTAAACTGAGACCCCTCTCTTTCCTTTTGCCTTCATAGCTCTTATTCAGTCTGATATGCCCATTTTCATCATTTTAATCTCTGCTGTGCCTGACCTTTTCTTTCTTTCTGGGCTTCTAAACTTCTGATCTACTCACTTATGATCTCTCGGCTCTCAACTACTGCTCCATTCTTTGGCTTGGCCTTTCTTCTTCTCATCTAACTCCTCTACGCTCTGTTTTCAACTGGCCTATCTGCCCACTCTTTCTATTGCCCCCTCTTTCCTCTGTTAATCCTTCGCTTCTGTCTGCCTCCCTTCTTTCCTTTGATCTTAACCTTCTTTTTCACTTTCTTTGCTTTGTCTTTAAAGCACCTACAGTCTTGCCCCTATTATCTTTGTTCTATACTCCTACTCGGTCTTTGATCTCAATCACATTTCCTTCTCTATGTCCCTAAGACTCAATGTGCCCACTCTTCCGCTGCCTATCTGTGCTTCCCTTTCTTTTCATATATTCTGCACTCTATTGAAAAAAACACCTACTTCTGTCACTTCCTCATTCTTAACTACTATTCTTACCCCCTCTTAACCATTTTCCTATTTATTTTGTACCATTATAATTTATCTGTTGTTGAGTGCTTTGGCAAAAGCACTCTAAATATGTAATAAATACAGATACAAATATATTACATGTAAAAGAAAAATTGCACTATTTCAACTCTATCTATAGAATCATATTTTTGTTTATAGTATTTGACAGGATGGTTTGTTTATAGCATTTGAGAGGATTGTTATAGAAACATACTAAAAAAATATTCAGGCAAAAAATGTTTAGATCAGTGTAAAAAATATTATGCTGATAACTGTTTAATTGTGCAAATTTGACAAATGTGGATATCTTTGAGCAGGAACGTGTTATGGCAATGATTCATAGCTCCTATTATATTTGCCGGCTATGCCGTTATTCTGACTTGGAAATAGGATTTTAGATAAGAGGTATCAGACAATAAAAAGAAAAAAATCGATCACACACAGACATGACATTTCATGCCAAAATCAGCATCATATCATTGGATTTGCCTGAGTGAGGGCAATTTGACCAACGGATTAGTAACTGATTAATAACATGATCGCATGTGAGGAACATGATCATTCTGAAAGTCACATATTTTTAATGTAGAAATAACAAAGAGGACATAGCATCAAAGGGATGGTGAGCTGGGTTTAGAAGTTATACCCGTTAGACTGCCCTCTTCATTAATATTCCCCAATTAGTATGAAGGGGATGGTTTAGAGTGATGTTACTTTTGGAACATTGCCCAATCTCATACACTGAGCAAGTAGGTTAGATAAATTATAGCATCTTCTAAAGGGAGGGTTTTCTAATCTACAAAGTCCAAACCCATAGATTGTTTGGCTACCTCACTTTCTCACTCTGTAATTGAAAGGCTGACTTGCTGACAAATTGAAGGAAAAAGGAGAATAATGAGCATTGGCAACATCAAAAGGAGATAAACATTGAATGCACATCTTTGGAAATTAGTACATATTTCAAAAGTGTATGTGCTCTGGAATCATACATGTGATAAAATAGGTCCAATGGTGTGTATATGAGGATATCCCTGAATTGCACCCCTGGCACTTGTCCACCTGACCTCCCCTTGGCACTTGCATAACCCTTACGCCCTGACCAGCACTTCCCCTTCCACTCCCCTCACACTTCTTGTTACTGCACTTGCACAATCCGAATGATACAAGGCCGGGTAGGACTGTTTTATCTTTTTCTTCATTCCTGCCCGCCCAAACCCCCATGCTTGTCTTGTTGTTGCTTGAAAAACCTTTTTCTGTATAGGCACATTATGAATACCACATAAATAAGTACATTAATGCAGAAACACAGAAGTATTACTTTGGGAGCCAAAATGATATGCCACAGAGTACACATCTAACAAAAAACAATGGCATTATAGTCATTATTTGGTTACATCACCAAGAAGAGTTCTGTTACTGGCACGGAAACACCCAAGAAAAAAAAGAAACAGTTACCAACTGCTACCCATTTTCCAACCTTTATGTTGTCCAATAAAATTGACAAACGTACACTTGTACACATTAATACAGTAGAACCACCATTGAAGGGAATCTAGCAACTGACATATTTTGCAAGTCATTAACAGTCAGGAATGTCAAGTTGCATGTCTTAACATTATGTTTTCTAGAATGTTGTTTGAGATACTAACATGCATGTTGGGTAAAGGGGAGGTGTTTATTATCCATAAATACAAGAAATAGAAAGATTTAGATATGCAGGGATATTCTGAAATGAGTTTGTTTTCTATCAAATGGAAGCTTTATCCTGAACTCTTGTGCATCTTTCTGCTGATGATGTATGTTTGTGCGTGTAAACCAAATGCACATATGGCGAGTTGTTCTCTTTAAAAAGTATACATTAGAGTTAAATGAAGCTTTGGACAATTGAATTGATCAGCGTATTGATCAATGTTCAATGGGGTAACCTGTAACATTGGGATTTCATAGATGTATAGTGTGATCATTTTTGCATTGATATCATTATATATATTGTTAATAAATAGACCTTATGTGCAAATCTGTGTGTTTCTTGTCCCAAGAGGTGAGGGAGTCTGAAGGGATTCAACACGATTATACTAGCATGCCTCTGGTTCATAAAAATAATGTTATTAAATGAATACAAATTGTTCACGCCTAATTTGAGGTGGGTGGAAACTAAACTGAACTAATCGTCACTCTATTAAAACATCCTACAAACACATTGAACCCTGATGCCATAGATTGTTTCAATGACTTTCTCATCCACTGATTTGACACTGTTGCCTTAATAAAAACTTTCACAAAGTTGGCTAAATTGTCATATACAAGATGGTTTCCTATAACAATGTAGAAAGCAAAATGAAAACGGATAACTGGAAAGAATGTGAAGAGTATCATACTATGCAACAACTAAAGTCAATGTGGTGGCACATATTCACCAATATGAAAAATAATTAACTGGTTTGAAAAACATCATTGGTGTAATGACCACATCTCCAATGACAGCCGTTGCAAAAGGAAATCTTGAATATAATAGAAACCTCGTACCCAACCACTTCTAACCACAGGTTTCATCATGTATTCAATGGATTACATGTACTCATGTACTCATTATTGTGAAAATAATGCCATCTGCATATAATGATACTTTGGCAATTCCTACTTTAGTCGGTATGCCAACTATTTCTTTGCTCGGGTCCAATGCCTGGGGCCGTGGTTGTTGTGCCAATGGGAACCTTGATGGGTATATTTGACACCTGCTTAGCTCTTGTTATTTGAAATCCATTTGACACAAATATATTGCAAATAATATTTGAAGAAGGATTTGTTTACAGCAGCTGACCTTCCCAGAATGTGTTTTTACCCAGACAAAATTATTCTAAAGTTCTAGATACCACCACTCCACCCGGCCAAAAGCTTTCTCTGCATCCAAGGACAGGGCCTAAGCAGGAACATCTGTTTTGTCTGTTAGCGTGCAACAGATCCAGTACTTCCCTGAGATCATCCCTGGCAGTTCTTCCTGGTACATAGCGAACATATAAGGGGTGAATTAAAGAGTGTGCAATCTATGTAGTCTTGTGGCTAAGTCTTCAATCTGAAATTGAAACATTTGGCAATATCTCTGCCTGATTTTGAGAGCACTGCAGCACTTTGATAGTGGTCACCTGGTGAGAAGTTGAGCTTTTTAGAAACACATTTTACTTCCTGCTACTCCTACTCCTACTCTTCTTAAGGCACATTTGAATTGCACTCAAAATTGTCTGGCAGAACCAGCTCTGTTGCACATTTGAGTCAAAATAGGAAATAACTTGACTTCACAGATTTTGTAGAATTCCAGGGCAAACCATCTTCCCGAGGCAATTTCGCAACAGACAAATATTTGATGTCAATTTTAACTTTCACCACAGTTATGGGTTCTCCTAGGAAATCTGAGAATCGGTAGATATAAGAAATGTCTCTTGGTCAAGAGATAATAGAATGTGTTTCTTTGGTTAATTGGGGAATAGTATATATAGACTATAATTTACAGAAATGCAGGGCAAGTACATATTTTGTATTTATTCATATAACCTTTCTTAATTTTGAATAATGCATATTATTCTTCATTGGTTAAATGGATATTTACTATGTATATTTCTTTAGTGAGATTATTTAAAACAGTATCTTAATGTGAGGTAAAATATGATGAAATTCAAAGATCCACCTTTTCTTTCAAAGTTAGTTTTAAAAGATGAGCTTAATATATTTTAGTTATTGACACTTCATTCATTGTTATACCTATGATATAGGATTGCAAAAATGCCCATAATGTTCTCTGGTAATTTACAGATATTTGAATAATCATATGGTATTCTTCCACAGTTTCTATAAGCACATCCTTAAATGCTGGACACCTTTAGTGGTTTTCATGCATCCTTAATCTCAAAAATATGGACTTTTCTCTGAATAACCCAATCCTTAATTGGATTGGAACATGGTCTGACATTCATCCAAAGAGGATGGCACTATACATTATAATGTTCATTAATGTAGAAGACATAATGAATAAATCTATTCTTGCACTTATCCTACATACCCACGACGTATGGGTGCAGCGTCTATCCCAGGGATGCTGAATATGCCATGATTGCATTTAAGTATGGTCAAGAAGAATTTCTGTGAGAAAAACTCTATCTCAATGTGTCATAAGATGCAGTTTTATATTGACAATAGAGTCACATATCATTTTCCAATCCCCTGTAAGTATTACTGGAAGATTGCAGCGCCAACTTGGTTAATCACAAATTGAATAGCATATAGACAAATTCTTGTTAAAACAACTCTTCGTTCTCTGCATGTCCAATTCTTGATGATTTTATTTTGTAATTTATTGATTCAAGTAGCAACTTCACAATTCATCCATTTGTTGTTAAATATACAGCTACATAACATATTTCACACTCAATCCCTCACTAACGTATGGTCTCCTACACAGAAAGATTACTTTCTTGCATCAGTGACATGTCTGGCCTTTTTTGATTTCAAGTGTTGTAAAATTGTCTTACAATTGACAAAATGTGTAAGGCCATTGTCATTCATCAATATCATATTATGACGCTATTATTTTCTTCAATGTATATAGGCTGGTTTGGTTTGATCTGCACTGAGAAGGGATGGCCACCATACAGTGAGTTATATCACAAAGATTCCCCCAGGGTTGGTTAATAAGATCAGTGTGCATGTTCGCAATAATGATAATAAACACATACAACATATTCCAACAGATACAATTAAGTGAAGATGGTTGTCTTAAACTTGAAATTGATTAACATGTATTGCGAGAAAATTGCTTACAATGATCAAATAAACAAATTGTCAAAAATACACAATATAACCCTGTCAGATGAACTTGTAATTTCACATCATTTTATTCTCATAAAGTACACATTTGTAATAACATATTTTGCAAAGTTGCAAATCTCCTATGTACATAAGAAGGCAGAAAAGTAAAAATGAGAATTAGTTAACACAAACATACAAAAATATAAAAATACCTAATGCACAATTGGCAGACTACTTTATTAAAATAGAACATACATATGAACATTTTCCATGGACTGTGCAGTTACAAACTATGAAGCGACAAGAATTATAGGTAAATGGCATGTATCTGCTCAGAAGGGATCAACAATTAATATGTCTTACAAAGAGCCACATAAAGGATCTTAATAAGTGTGTAGCGTGGCATACACTTAGGTGATTCTATTCCCCTATTTCTACTGGTGGAATAAATGTCATGCTGAGTAATTATGGAAATATGTTTCCTTGTAGGCTACTGGATAATTAACTTCCTCTTTCTCATGAATTCCAAGTTTATATGGCAGCTCCTTCATTTGCAATTGAATATTGTATTTGCTCTGAACATTCAATTCTTTCTTTGGCCAGTAGAATCCTACAGTTATTTTCCGCTATCTCTCAAGATTTCATTTTTATGACCTACCTGTGATGCAATCCGGTAAGGAGGCTGACAAGGTGTTATCATTTTGGCTATATACTTTCATTCAAAAAAGAAGATAACCTGCCTCTCCCAATTTCTGGAGGGGTTTTTCCCTACCTCAACCCAGATTAACTCAGTTGCTCATCAGGATGTAAGTCAAAAACCAATAAACTGTCCTCTGTCCAAACCAACTACTCTATACCTAACACTAAGAAATAAACCAGTAAAGGATTCAATGAGATTCTTATCAAAGCCACCAGGAAAATGATGGCTCCCTTCTCCTGATTGCATCATCCAGTCTTCAACAGACATAACAGCAGTCTCTTGCACCACAGTCTGATTTACCAAATTCACTTAGACCAGGAGAATGACTCCCTTCTCCTGTTCTATCTCGAAGAATGCTGGTGACTGCTCCTTTATATTCCTTTGTAAAAGTCTTTGTACTTCCCCCCAAGGCCTATGAATAACAGAGTTAAATATTTATTCACTCTTCTTCTTATTTCTGGCACTTTGTCATGACTTTTTGGATCTTGACTATTGGGGAGATTACTTACTGACAGTTCTTGGTCCTTTTTGGTATCTTTCACATGTGTTGGGTTTCCCACTGTGACGAGGGAATTCACTCCAGAGGCACTATTGAGATGTATGCCTAACTGTAATGAGGGAGATCACTCCTGAGGAAGACTCGACTCTTGGTTCTTTGGGTATCACTACTGGGATGAGGGAGCTCACTCCTGAGAAATACGTGACTCTTTGGGTTCCCTGGACCCCAACCTGGCTCTCCCTCAACTCCCATTACCTGTATCTTCACTGGGAAGCTCTACCGGTTATGATATGATATGGCATTTTTTAAGACGCCTGTACACAAGGGTTTCATAGGCCGTTCTTCTGAGGGTCCCAGGACACTGTTAGTTCTTCATGCATTTTCTGCGTATTCCCACTTTCCTCCTCTTCGTCTGTGTGGTTCTATGGAATCGTTGCCTCAGTATTCTGGACGTGCTTTATGGAACACACAGTCCATCTCTGAGAGGCCACGCCACAGCTGGAATTTTCCTTCTTTTGCAGCGAGTCGGATGTACTTAGGCTCAAGTTGTTCCTTCCGAGACCGACTGTCGCTTGATGCTTCGGGCAGTGCGGGTTGGAATTTTCTGCGCCCTGCAGGATGGATACCAGATTCCCTCACTGCTCTTCCTGCTCCTGAAAATTCATAGTCCTTCCTCTGTCTTTACTTTATATTGCTAGGAATGCTCCAGTGCTGCATCAATGTTGGTCATCAATCTCTCAATCTTCATCCCTCACTTACTGTGGTAATCCCTTCTACTGTTGGTCTGCATGTTTATGTGGTTCTTCTTCATCTCAGTCCAATCCGATGTTACAGATGAGATAGTAGAGACTTCACAATAGCACACAGTAGTAGTTTCAGGTTATGAGGGAAAAGGGGTCAATAGGCCCATGGCTTCTGGGCACCAGGGTTTAGGGAGGTCTGTCTTGGATGGGAGTCCTTATCCCCATGAGTCTCTCTCTAGTCTTATAGGGAAGGGCTCCTATTTGGGGAGAAAGTGGTGTGAGCCTGTGAATCGCAAAATATAGCTCATTGTTTGTAAGTTAGTATGTTTTGTAGCTCTATTATTACTAGCATTAACCATTAACTTAAGTGCCACAATTTCTTTTAGAAGCTATTCCCATACTGGAAGCTCCGGTAAACCATGTAAACTTGAAGTTCCTTGTACATCATAGCACAGTGATTGTTCATTACCTTCAGAGTGGTGTTAGATTTTAAAGTGTGCTTTTCATGGTAATTCCTAAAATAGATACAATGCGCACAGAGGCTCAAACGTGTGTCCACACACCATGCCTTGTTTTTTGTACAATTACATTGCAAGTGAATTTCATGTTAGTATTACTGAGGCGTCACTTGTAATAATCTCTATTAGGATTAAGACTATGAAAATTATATGGCAACCTCTCAAAAAATGGAAAATAATTTGTCAGTCAATTATCACATTTTGAGAACATTAGACTTCACTTTCTATCAAAGTCAAATAATCCATTATAAGAAAGCACGCCACGGACCACTTTCACAATAGATCTGTTTTTATGTTGACTACTCTCTGAACACACAATGCTGCAAAATACAATCTGTCCTAGGGCTCCGAGATTGAATGGATATTATTTGTGTCAGTCCTTTTATCTGTCATGGAATGTAAGAGTTTTCTCCATGCAAAGATGTGCAGAGTGTGAAGAAAGCCAATATAAACCTTCATTGTAGAGTGCGTGCCACAGCGCCAACTTCATTTACCTTTCCATATGCTGTGATGCCGATATTTCTCCTTTCCCCTATATGCAAACTGTTTGCCAATATTAAGCTGTTTAGGTTCATCCTCTATTTAGAACAGGCAATATCTGCGTGTCATTCACCTGTTATTCTGTGTGAAAGTTGATAAATGACCCTTTAATAGAGGAGGAACACCAAGCACATAATCTAAATGGTAATTTACAGTGCCATTTGCCATGCACCGGCCATGCACCAATGCCTCAGTCTTCAGTAATTACTGGTGTAACATGGGCAGTGGCATCTTCAGGGAGAAGCCGCAGCCTAACAATACCCTTGAAAACCAGTAAAACATCTTTAACTTTCACAGATGGTGTCAATAACACACCAACTCTCAAAGATCGTTCAAGGGATTGTATTATTCATTCTAAGGGGATTCAAGTAGGAGCCATCCTCTCTTGTTCACCCTGGGTCTCCGTCCACCATAGCCCAGACATCCAAATTACCAAGATGGTCACTAGAGATTGCCAACCCCTACTATCTAGATTCTTGCTGGCTAGAGGGGAGGGAAGTATGGTAAAAGAAACAGGTGACTTCCAATCACCCAATTCTCTCTCAATCGTATCCCTCTCATGTGATTGTACTGCTTATCCTGATGTTCTGTCCTTCCTTTCCCTCTCGTCCGATCTCATGCCTTCTATTCCTCTTTCTATTTTCTCTTCTCTCTTTCTTTCTCTGTCCTTCCAATGTTATTCAGCCTCAGTCTAGATTTACTCCTACTGTCCCTGCACTCTCTACTCTCCACTCCCCTCTTTGCCGCTCCCTACCAGTGCCACTCAGCACTCCACTAAACTTGTACTACTCTCCACTCACAGAACTGTGCTATTTCCGACCAGCGGCATCCCAGTACTCAAATTCTCAGTTCTAAAGTTCATTTTCCACAGACCTATATCGTCCTGATTTTTGGGATGCAGTGGACAGAGCTTCGCTCTCTGTGTGTGCATCATGACATCTCTCACCGGTGGGTTGCAGATACCTTCCATCATCGTAAGGACTTCAGGGTTTGGTAGTTCTGAGAAAGAAGAGGAAAACACTGGCCAGCATAGGAAACATTTGTTAAATGGTGATTGTACGTGGTACTCTTCAGTAATAACCACACACATGAGAAGGGGACAGATGCTAGGGCCTTATCAACTCCCTCACCTGACAGCTGTGTCAGGAATGGCTCTGACATACACCCTGGTAGGCCACCTGCCCCAGGTTGATAGGGCTCCCTATGCCCCTATCTGTGATGGATAAACTTCTGGAAGCTCAAGATAACAATATCCTTTTTTCCTCTTCATTCCTTAAAATAATCTTCAAAAATCATAAGTATAAGATTAGCACCTAGAACTGCGAGAGGGGCAGTTATTTGTTCATCATTCTTCAATTTATTTAGAACTGCTCACTACTGGACATTTAATGTACAATGATGTACGCCATGATAAGAGGTAGATGAGCCTGTTATGTGGGTAAAGTATCCAAACCTAGTTTCTACTTTGTATTGTTTTTCAGGGCCAGTGGCATGTTTAAGGTCTTGCCACAGGCAAAATGGTCACAAGGAAGGTCATAGGCCTTGGCCAGCAATCCATGAACCCGTTATGGAAGTGTCGAATTGTTTAGTGGGCATTGACCAGAAGCCTTCTCCAAACAATGTGTCCATGGCCAGTAGCCTCGGGAATCATTATTGGTGTGTAGCAGCCACTGTGCCTGGCCTCAGAGTCTCCTCATTGCCTACACCGGGTGGTTTGGCAGTCCATTGGTCATGGACAAAGGCTTCTTTACTGTGTTCCAATTACAGGCAAGGTGAAAATGCATTACTTCAAGTAATATGGTCCATTACTTGAAGCCACAAACTGCATTCTTCAACCCACCTCCAGATGTTTCATTATCTGGTCAACAGGGAGAGTATCGTCAAAAATAAAAATCACTTCACCACCATCATGAGTGTGTCATAACAGTATGTTGTTGGTCAGCTAAAACAGGGCTACTTCATCAAGGCATTTAATGCTCAGCACCTATTACATTGCATGTATCTACAGCATGATATATACTCAAATAAACATCTTTGGACCAACACAAGGTGTACGGGTAGTAAATGAGGAATCAGCAGAAACACGTGGCACATCTGGAGCTGATTTTCAAGAGGAGAAGTCACCAGCAGAAGACAAAAAGAAATGCATGAAAATGGAATGTCCCACAAAATGGAAGGAAGCCTAGGGATTCAATCTGGAAAGCAATATATGTCAATTCTGAAGGTGGTGTAAAATGCATCAATGGAGTGGGAGTGCTCTGTATAGTATTCTTGTCAAATTGGAAGAAGGTAGTGATTGTGAACTTTTTGCGTGTGATGTAGATCTTACCTGATTCGTTGTGGCTGTAGCACACAGGCACAAAGTGCAACAGAACCGTGTATTGCAAAAAGACAGGGGTGCCTTGGGAAGATATAACTCGATTAGGAAGGAGAATCGATGATAAATCTAGCAAACAGACCCACTGACACTATTACCCACCTCTGACAATGAGAAGAAAAGAGAGATCGGCAGTGTGATAAGGCATACTTCTCCTGCCCACAAACATTTAGCTTAGCAAAACAGCCCACAGGAGTGGTACATGCAGTCTCCACGTTGACTAAAACCTAATCCATCGGGAACTGGGAATCCATTAAATCATGCCCACACTAATAGTGTACAGAAAGACAATGAATAGTATTCAGAAGATAAAGGGGATCACACATCGTTGTGCTATGCTCACAGTAGCAAAGCAAACTTACACCCAGAAAGAAGGCGTTGCCAATTAGGTTCAAAGAACTCAGGCGGACTATCATGATAAAAGTCCATGTTCCTCTCACAGGTAGGCACCATTCTACCTGAACCTCTGACAATCCCACTTGTCCCGATACCCTATTACACTTCCCCAATACCTCCACGCCCCTCCCTCATTCCCCACACCCTCGCTTGGCTTCTCCAGTACATTCAAGCTTCTTCCTTGGGCTAATCGCCCACCTCAACATAGAAATAATGGCTGCGCTCTCTGCAAAGCCCGTCTTCCATGAATATAATGCAAGTAAAAATAAAACGAAATCTTAAAATTGGAAGCTTCCCAAATTGGGCAAAAACATTTTAAACGGCATTGAAACATGCACGCCTGTCCTCTTGAAGAGAATGTATATGTTTTCATTATAGAGTTTACTGCTGGCCGGCACTTAAACAACCAATATATGGATATTATGAACAGATGTGCAAAAAGACAAAAACATTTCTGAGGAAACCCGAGAAGGGTTTATGATGATCATGTCTTGCAGACATCTGACTAATCCCAAACTGGAAAGAATTGATGCCAAGAACAATCAACGATTAAGTACAGTAACTATAGCTACAACGTAGTACATGTCCCCCAGCTGGAAAATCCAATATTAGCTTCATTAACACACATAAACTGCAAAGTGGAATAACCTTTAAAGGCCACTGTTGCATGCGAACAGTCTGACTAAGATCTGACGCACCTGCATGTTCATGTCTACTGCAGAGCTTCATGCATCTGTAACGTGTTGTTGTTCCTGTGCGTATATCTCAATATTGCATTCTGAGGCCATTTAAAGGCAATCATACACATAGGACGGTCATCAGTTAGTTTCCCTTTTATGGCAAACTGAACAAAAAATAATGGAGCGTGAACAGCAAACAAACATGCTCTTGGGTTAAACATATTGAAAAGAATGTTGGCGCCCCGAAATGTTACTTCCATAGAGAATTCCGTGTGTGTGCAATAATATGTTGTGTGTGTTGTTCTGAATTCTACCATGTTGGTCAGTGCAGACAAAACATTAAACAATATTTAATGGACGCATAGTTTATTAATTGCTTCAATAAATCTACATATTGCAAATTGCATATTGCAAACAAAGATTGTGCGATATCCTGACTGAGTTTTAAATAATTCTGCAGCATTAGTTTGAACTAAATACTGCAATGTCACAATATTGCAAGTAGATAATCTGTGTTCTTGTCCAGGGCCAATGTGTGGGTCTCATGCATCTGTGCTTTCTTTTTGATGTCTTCCCTGGAATGTGTTTATTTGATTGATTTATCTATTGTTTGCTTGTTAGGTGCTTATACAATTAGAATGTACTGTTTCAATGCACCCACGGGGAAATACAATTACAACATAATATTAAGAGCAGAAGGGGAAGAAGGCGAGGGACAAACCTACTATGCCTTGTTAGTATTCAGAACGTGCAAGTGCAGAAAGGAAGAAGGAAGAGGTGGTAAGTGCGGGGGAGTGCAAGCTCGAGGGTGTGTAATGGACGAATTGCTAGGGATGATTGAGTGCAACACAGGCTGGACCACGGGAAGTGTAAGTGTGAGTCTTAAGGGCACAGGGTGCGCAGATGCAAAGTGCTGTGGAAGACAGGAGCTGGGGAGCATTGGTGAGGGAGGTCAAGGCCCCGAAGATGCATAAGGGCCAAGGAAATCTGTGAGATTAGTAGACGAGAGAAGGAGGCAAGGAGGAGGGATTGAGGAAAGCCTTAAGGAGTTTCTGGAATTTGAGAAGATCCTGCTCAAGATGCAGAGAGAGGGGGTGGCTATTCCAAATGAGGGAGCTTGCAGAGGAAAGAGAGCGAGCCCTTTCTCTCTGTTTAGCAAAATGCTCTACACACAAGGAGTGTGTCCCAGAGGAGCAAAGTGGTCTAGAGGAAGAGTATTCAATGAAATAACGTTGAAGATAGTGTGGTCCCCTGGTCCAGACAACCTTGTGGCTGATGCAGATGGATTTTAATTTAATCCTTGCAGCAACCGGGAGCCAGTGAAGACTTTTAGTGCATAAGAGATGCGGTCCCCGGTCTTTAGGCCAAGGATACGTCATGCTGACCTATTCTGGATAAACTGGAGGGGTTGAAGAGTGGTAGAAGGCAGATTCAGGAGGAGGTTGTTACAGTAGTCTAGTCTTGAGAGAACCAGGGCTTCAGTCACATTAAGCCTCTGAGGGAAAATGAGAAAAGGTAGAATAGAGCTGATAGTTGGACTGTTAGGCAATGTCCTGAGTGTGAGGGGGGAAGGAGAGAACAGAGTTGAAGAGTACTCCAAGGATGCTGGCTTCAGTTGAAGGTGAAGGGGGGATCCCAAGGAGGATGGCCAGAGTGAGGGGAAGAAGGAGCGAGCATGGGGCTCAATGGGAAGGATCTCAGTTGTACAGGCATTGAGGCAGAGATCATAGGAGGTTCACCAGGACTGGATGGCAGATAGGTAGTCATGGATGATGGAGGGTGAAAGAGGGTCAGCCGGGAGTCTGAACAAGAGCAGTGAGTCATCTGCATAACACTGGAAGTTGGAGGAGAAGGTGGAGATGAGGCATGCAAGGAGAGCAAGGTAGATGTTAAAGAGCCAGGGGGAGAGCATAGAGCCCTGGGGGACACCACAGGAGGAGATGGACTTCTTTTGAAGGAGTGTTGCAAAAACATAAGACACGATAAGGATGAAATTTTTGAACAAAACTACTTTTCTATATTATTTCACTATAAGAAAGATCGTTGGCAGAAACTGAGTCGTATTTTGGGAATGCACTACGCTTAGACAATGGAAAGTGCCAATATAATGTAAGTAACTCTTTAGATTATTTTATACCGGAATATAATAACAATAGCGTGGCGTTAAAGCCCGGTTAAGTTGTACTTGTTCGTTCAATATGGCATAGTGTTTTCTACCGCACACTATCACCGCCAAATTGGTCCCCTGTCGCTTAGAGGGCTCTGAAAAAGGCAGAGGACAGAGAGTGGGTTAATGGGAATAAGTTAACATACTCCGTTGCACTATCCTCGCTAGCAAATAGTTTCACGCCCTAATAAATAAAATGAATATTTTTAATGAAGATCGGCTGGTGAGACTAATTTATGTTTTTAAAAACAGGTATGTCCTTCCGTACTGTCAATGCCACGATTTTCAGACCCCGGCCGACAGATTTTTTAACTGCCAGGTGCAGCTTTTTCTAAACAACTTCATGACCCTCACCATTTTATGGGACAATCGCCAAGGACCAATATGCCCTTACGCGGTACTAGCGGCTAGAAGCAACATACCAACCATTATGGTGGTCTAATGCCTCATTGTTGGAACAGCCTTCCAATTATCAGTGCGACCATAGTGCTTCTTTTATCATAAACCAACACTCTGTGTAGCGCAAAGGAACAGCGCGTGACTCAAGATGAACTTTTTGCGGATCGACAGCAAAGACAAATGCAAATCGCTGAATATTCTCTAAATATTTGATGTCAAATAAAAGTACTTTACGAAATGTACAATCTTGCTGTTTGCTTTTAAATCACAGTTTCATATTCCGAATTGTGGCGTGCTGTGTTGTGAGATGATCTGTGTTGTTTTCCGGGTTCTGTGTAAAGTCGCGTAGGACTGGTGACGACTGGGCCTTACGCGGTTCTAGCGGCTAGAAGCAACATACCAACCATTATGGTGGTCTAATGCCTCGTTGTTGGAACAGCCTTCCGATTATCAGTGCGACCATAGTGCTTCTTTTATCATAAACCAACACCCTGTGTACCGCAAAGGA
This sequence comes from Ambystoma mexicanum, assembly GCF_040938575.1. Taxonomy (NCBI): domain Eukaryota; kingdom Metazoa; phylum Chordata; class Amphibia; order Caudata; family Ambystomatidae; genus Ambystoma; species Ambystoma mexicanum. The sequence goes on from NC_090924.1 coordinate 1,201,155,644, forward strand.
ACAGCGCGTGACTCAAGATGAACTTTTGCAGATCGACAGCAAAGGCAAATGCAAGTCGCTGAATATTCTCTAAACATTTGATGTCAAATAAAAGTACTTTACGAAATGTACAATCTTGCTGTTTGCTTTGAAATCACAGTTTCATATTCCGAATTGTTGCGTGCTGTGTTGTGAGATGATCTGTGTTGTTTTCCGGGTTCTGTTTAAAGTCGCGTAGGACTGGAGACGACTGGGCGCGTTTGGCTACGCACCCTGTACCGTCACGGAGAGAGACGGGGAATATGAATGCTTTGATAATGTCAGGCTTAGGGGCGGGAGATATGATTTAGTGTCGCAAAAGCTGGTCAGCCAGGTCGATGGGGCAAGTGATAGGATTATCACATAATGTCGAGGCACAGCAGCCTGATTCATCGTTTGTTTAGTGGACAAAAAGTCAGGTAAGGGCCATAGGAAAATGTAATGTCAACGGACATAAGGAGGGTTCTTAGAACACTTTCAACCTGACAACGAACAATACGAACAGCGTTCTCAGAACACCCCCATTTTGTTTAATTGCAAACATTACCTCCACGTCCACTCTTCTTCGTCCCAGTACTTACTTCATGAGGCCCCTGCCTCCGACACAGGACCTTCTTCTATTTCTTTAAATTCCTATAACTCCTCCCCCACATAACCACATCACTCAGTTTCATATTACCAAGCCGGAGCATGGGACCTTCCCTGCAGGGAGGGTGAGGAGGGTCGTCACTACTGTGATGAGGAAGAGTAGGACTAGGAGTAATGAAGATTACCGGTAAGTAATCAGAGCATTTCAGGACACTGCAAGTGTTCTTAGAACACATTCGACTTGCCAGAGTACAATACGGACAGCGTCCTCAGGACACCCCCATTTTGTTTATGTACGAACATTTAAGGACACCGCGAGTGTTCTTAGGTCAATGTTAGCTTGCTTGCGAACAAAACGGACACATACTCTGTCCTCAGAACATCCCACCGTTTAGTTTATATAGAACATTTCAGAACAGCCGTGTTGTCCGCAGACAAATCGAACACAACAAATGTTCAGAACATTTAACCTATCTCATACTCCCCCAACCTCCCCAAACACTTTTACACACCAACACACTCCACCAAATACAATTTTTAATCCAAGTTTCACCGCGCTGTCCGCGGTCGTCCGCGAATGCAAGATGGCGGGCGCCACAGAAAATCTGACACGCTTCACGCACCACACCGTCCAATCAGCGAACACGTCGCATGTCCGCGGACATCACGCAAGCCGCTCGGCCAATCAGGGCACTGTCCGCGGAGTGAACCGGGAAGTCCGTCCGCGGAGCAAACGGAGATATCACTAATTTTTGTGCCATACATTTTGGTCATTTAAAAAAATAAACGGATTTACACCAAATTTGCAAAAGCACGCTTTCGGGACCAAGCCCCCGCTCCTGCCACAAATTTGGTGTAAATCCGTCCAGCGGTTTGGGCTGTAGGCGTGCGCAACGTTTTTTCCCATTATGTCTATGGGAAAAAACAAAGGTTTTGGGACCCCCCCTATAACTTTGCCCCCCCTGGACCAAACCTCTCCAAACTTTGCTAAAAAATTCAGAGTGGGCCATATACTTTTGCAAAGTTTGGTGAGGATTCGTCCAGGCTGGAGCGAAGTTATAAGCCACTCAAAAAATGCTCTTCCTATGGAAACACCAACTTAACCATAACTACATGGACGCTACGCTACCGCGTCCATGTAATATATATATATATTATACGTGAACAAGCGGTTTGTTGCCGTGAAACGCGTCGTTGTTTTCGTGTTTTTTTTCTCTGTCCTGGACTTCATAATTATTAAAGTTATTTCGTGCCTGTAACATCCTGACTTCCTGACTCTGTGTTTGGAAAGGACTGCCTAAATCCAAACTTCTTCCTGGAGTGCCATCCATTTTTCCTGCACCTCGGTACGGGGATTCTTTCTGATATATATATATATATTTATTTGTGAAAGAGTTGAAGATTTTTTTTTAAAAAATATACGCATACCTGTACTTTGTTTGTTAGATGCTGATCTTGTTGAATCTGGAAATAGAAATCTTGGACAATTGCACATTAGTTATTGATGCAGATGCCTTTCATTAACAGGAGGTATGTGCCCTGAGGGTTCAAGTGTACATCTGAAGTGTTGAAGTGAGATGGCAGGGTAAGGTGTAGAGGTTTTGGATGTGATTGGTGGATGGATGTGTGACTCTTTGAAAGCAGCCAATGAGGGAGTGTTGAGAACATGAAAGTGGAAAGGGTAGAATGGCTACCCCTGTGTTACGAGGTTCCCGTGCATGTGCCACATCCAGGCCTTTTGTAGATGCCTTTCATGGAAAGGGGACTATGGGGATTAACCAATCAGGGTTGCTGAGTGTGGTGTACAGGAAGAGAGAGTAGCAGCAGTTTTGTTTGCAGGAGTTGTGAGAGCACTGACATGGCTATGGCTATGTGTTTGAGAAGGCAGACTGTGTGGATTCTGGGGCACTGTTCAATTTAGTCATCAAAGGAGTGTGCTGAACATCGTGGCATCTTTAGAAATATTGGATTGGCAGAAGTGGATGTTTTGTGACATGCAGTTTGTGTCTTAAACTGGACATGATTATTTTCATTTCGTGAGAGTATGGCTCACTTAAATGCCCAGTCATTGTAATTGTGACCTGCGTCCAACTCAACTTGTTCAAGCAATGCACCCAGTGCCACTGGGTCTATCAACAAAGATCTCACTAAACCTACAATCAAGGAAAACAACAAAAACAAAGGAGCCCTGATCAACGCCAGATCCCTCGTGGTCCATACAACCGAAATTGCTGATATCTTCACATGTAGCCAACTAGAATTCCTAGTTGTCACTGAAACTTGGCTCCACGAAGCAGCCAGACCCACCTTTGCTGTAGCTATCCCAGTTAACTTTACCATCATTAGGAAGGACAGACAAACCTCCAAAGGAGGCGGCCTAGCCATTATCTGCAAATCTGACCTAGATATCAAAGAAACTGAACTCATGTCACTTCTATCAACAGAGCTACTCTCAGTCAAACTTGGGATATCTCCCTCTTGTACCATCACTATGCATGCAATATACAGACCTCCAGGTCCACTAGGTTCATTTGATGAAGATATAACAACTGTCCTGAACACCAACGCCAAACTTGGATCCCAAATCCTCCTACTTGGTGACTTTAACTGGGGTCTCAACGACCCTGAAGGCCCTAACGATACTGTACTAGCAAACACTATTGCTGAAGCTCGTCTCACCATCAGGAACCCTGAACCTAATCACACCAAAGGTTGTATCTTGGACTGGTTCGCAGATATCAATTGCACCTCCTGCATCACTGCCTCTGAACCTTGTGTCTGGACAGATCACTTTCTGATTACATTCACTATCCAAGACAGCCCACAAACAAACATAGCCAAGCCTTTGGCTCTGCAAGCCCTAACCAGATATAAAAAGAACATAATGATCGCTAACCTTCTACCTCAGATTCAACCCATCACCAATCCCACCAACCTCCCTATTGACCCTACAGAACTGGTTGATCTGTATGATAACACTATCAACGCCACCATAGACATTATTGCCCCTCTAAAACTGAGTAAAGAAAAACCTATTCCACATGTTAAAACCTGGTTTACCCCGAGTCTAAAGCCCTACACAAGAAAAATGACAGGCAGAATCTATGTGGAAAAAGGACCCGTCGTCCCAGAACAAAAATATCCTCACTTCCCTTGCAGCCAGATATAAAAAAGAAATTATACAAACAAAAAAGAAACCTTCAATAAAAGAATCAAAAAAGCCAGTTCAAGCACCAGAGAAATCTTCTCGATACTCATAGAACTAGAGTCTCCTACTGCCCCCAACGATGTGTGCACCAAAAACAAAATGTTGTGCACTAATTTACAAAATTCCCTATGCAACAAAATCGCCATGCTCCAAGATAAAATCTTTGCCAAAAAATCCTTGCTTCATAAGATCGCTCGTACAACCCAAGATGCCAACTTGCAAGAACTCGATAACAACCAGACTAAACCACCTCAACTAGTGAGTCTAATATCAACATTAGATCACTCAAGCCTTTCTGGTGTCTTGGGAATACTTGCCCAGCAACCATCATTAAGGAAGCCGTAAAGTACCTTGCCCCTTTTGTCACTTACTTCATTAACTCCTCATTTAAATCCTGCTCTGTTCCAACCAATCTCAAAGATGCTTGGGTAGAACCCCTCCTAAAAACAAACAACCTGGACCCCAGTGTCCCAACCAACTACAGGCCAATAACAATAGTCTCGTTTCTCCTTAAAATCTTAGACAGAGCTGTCTACCTTCAGATCCAATCCTATCTGGAAGTCAATAACCTATTAGGAACTCGACAATCTGGCTTCTGGCCAAGACATGGAACCGAGACGGCCCTCCTCGATCTTAAAAACCAACTCATTGACCGAAAAGACAGAGGAAAAATCTCCATTCTCCTACTTTTAGACCTCTCTGCTGCATTTGACCTGGTTGACCATAAAGTCCTATCCAACCACCTCAAATCGGCCGCTATCTTTTCCAAAGAGACGTCATCGTGGATAAACTCTTTCCTAGAGAACAGGACCATAAGAGTCTTCTCGCCCATCTCATGTGCTGATCCAGTGCCACTTGCGGCGTACCACAGGGGGTCCTGTGTCTCCCCCTTGTGTCTCTCCTACTATAATATTTTACCAATCCTGTCTTCAACATACTTGACAATCTGGGTATATAATACACTAATTATGCTGATGACACCCGGATCCTCATCCCTATTCAGGGTGTCTATGACAAAGATGTAGGATTTATCAACAAAATCTACCAAATTATACAAACGTGGATGGCCACCCACAGTCTACTAATGATGAAAAGACCTAACTCCTTATCATAGGGCCCACCGATAGACTGTAGCAAACTCCCTCTTCAATACAACTCCATCGCCATTGATGGCATCCAAATTAAACTTGCTAAGAAAGTAAAAACTTTAGGTTTTTACCTAGATTCTGCACTCAATCTCAACAAGCAAGTAAATGCCACAGCCTCGGTAACCAGCTACACATGCAAACTGGTCTACACATGCAAGCCATTTCTGACTACTGATAGCTGCATCACAGTTGCACAAGCTCTAATCCTATCTAAATTGGATTACTGCAACGCATTATACCTGGGCACTAGCAACTACAATATCAACAAACTCCAAACCCTCCAAAATAACACTATAAGAACTGCCTTAGGCATCCCCAAAGGACACCATATCTCGGACGAAAGAAACACTTAATCTGACTCACAACTGCCTTAATAATAAGGCACCCATCTACCTCTCAGAGAGATTCACCAAATACACCTCAGAATGGCCTATCAGAAAGGCATACTCCAACAGTATCAGAATCCCCAACTTTAAACTTAAAAGAACAGGAGGATCTAGCTTTCCGGTTTTGGCAGCACATCTCTGGAACTCATTACCTGACAATTTAAGAACACTACCCTCTTTCCCCTCCTTCAAGACTAATGTTAAACTTTGGCTACATGCCAGTGACCACTAACATCACCCACCTGAACTGTAAATAGTGTATCTACTGTATGTAAATGCTTGTAACTGTATACCTATGTTCACCTGTAAAGTACCCCTCTACTTGTTTTATTCTGTATTATACTGTACCTTATGTCCTGATGTACTGTAACCTTATATGTACCTGTAATTGTCATGACCCTTGCCCCTGGCCTTCACTGGCAAGTCAGCCTTCCAGTTATGGCCAAGTCAAAGGCCTTAAAACCTCATCCAAGACTCTCTTGGAGTCAGTCCTGGTGGCTTTGGTGCCAGGATCATAACAATCATGAAGACCAACATGAGCATGGGACTATTTACTTGGGACTATTTAACTTGGGGAGGGTTCAGCCAACATGGAGGCACACACATAGCTCAGTTACAAGGAACTGAGCTATGCGGTATAGTCTTTTGGGTGTGGCAGGCCTGGGACTACTTTACCTGGACTACTTTGGGTGTGGTAGGCCTGGGACTTTTTTACCTAGACTACTTTACCTGAGACTATTTAAACCACATCCAAACATCAGAACATGCTTTGTGTTATTCTGCTGTGGGCAGCATAACGCTCACTGTGTCCAGTTCTTTGATGCCAGTTTACCTGAAACCAAGGACCTGCAGAGCGAGAAAGAACAATACGAAACTTACCTGGAACAGTATCCTGTCTTCAATCCATCGCCGACTTCATTTCTACTCACCTGAAGGTACGAACTCCATCTTCCGGCACCGCATGCATCTTGGAATACCATAACCTGGAAAGAGGAGAAAGAAAGACAGCAGTACTCATGTTTCCTCCCAAATGAACAAAGCCACACAATTCTTACCTGGGTAGTCATCTCCTGGTCATTATCATTGCTGGAACATTACGGCGCTCAGCGAGGAACATCGCAACCTGCGAGGAGAGAAAAGACACAGGTTAGCAATATAAAAGGCGAAACAGCACCGCGCATTACTCACCGGACATAATATAGCACACTGCGCTTTCGCCTACCGGCCCATGCTCATCTTCAAACTGCATGACAACACAAAAATACCTTTCCATACCTAAAAGGAAAGAAGCAAGACATTATTATTCAAACTAAGAGGAACATAAGAACTGCATGTAAAGACTGTAAAGCAGCAAACCTACGGAGTCGCAGCAGGCCTGGATTCCCAAAGGGGTGCTTGCACCAGTGAAGTAACTTTGTCGCTGCTCGCCCCCCACATCTATGCACCCCTGCCACGAGGAGCAGGACGGAGAATCCACCTTTTACAGCATTAAGACCCATCTTTAACCAGAGGCCTTGCCAAGGGACGGGAGAGAGTTTGAGAGTGCAAATCATCCAACAAGGGCTGGATGCCGTCCCCGTGGATACCAGGTGAGCGTAACCGACCACAAAGCCTCAATAATATTATCCACCTGGGCGTCATGGAGACTTCAGAGACTGCTCAGTTAGTTCAGTTGTTGGGACAATTACACGCTGAAGTACATTCAGCCAGGCAAGAAACCAACGCTGTTAGGAGGGATATGATTGTTACTAAGGATCATTACCGACGAAATAAGTAGACAATTGCTCCAATCACAGGCAGGACAGATCCCATTGCCTGGTAACATTCCGCCAGCACCTGTACCAACTTCTTCCATCAATCCAGTACAAATAACCCTTCCTGGGGCAGTTCCTTTAGCTCCACCTGAACGATTTACAGGGGACCCGAAGAAGTACGCAACATTCATGAACCAGTGTCGTCTTCATTTTCTTTGCAGACCTGGGGCTTTTCCTAACGACCAAGCGTGGGTTTCTTTTGTCTTGTCATATCTGAGTGGCAGTGCTGCGGATTGATCGGTACCATTGGTAAGTAAGGATAACCCGTTGTTACATGACTTTGGGGGTTTCTAGATGGAAATGGAAAAACTATTTGCTCATCATACCCAAGGTGAAGCATTAGACAACAAACTTTTGTAACTCCGTCAAGGAAGTCAAGACTTGCTTACATATATAGCAACATTTAACAGACAAGTGGTTGAAGCTGGGTGGCCTGAGGAAAAAAGGACCACACTATGTCATCAGGGTCTACGAGGGGAACTAAAGGATGTCCTTGTCAAGTGGCTAACCCACCTAAAGACTGTGAAGAATTCATCAACCTTGTGGTGCAAATAGATCACAGATTACAAGACCGAAAAGCGGACCGGATAAGGTTAGACACTCCAGCTATGTATGTCCGGTCAAAGGATAATGTTCCACTTACATTGGAAAACACGGTAGAACCCATCCAAATCAGAGGTGTACGGCCCCCTTTAACTAAAACTGAAAGAGACAAGAGAAGGCAACAGCAATTATGCTTACATTGTGGAAAATCAGGCCACTTCCTCAAAGAATGTACACTGAAACCACCAAGGAGAACTGTTGGAGCTACTGAGAAGGAAGATAATAACAAGGAGTCGGAAAACTACCAAGCCTGGAAAGCGTAGAGGTCCGCTTGTCGAGCGAGAAGGATGAGCCACAGACCTCACACTTTGCATTACCAGTAATTTTGATCAATCACCAACAACTGTCTCGGATGCATGCTGTTGAAGCATACATAGACAGCGGAGCAGTTGGGAATTATGTAGGCCAAGATCTGGCAACAGAGATGGGGCTTCCCTTATGCTCTAAGTTGACTACTGAAAAAGTTACTAGAGTTGATGGGACAGAAATAGCTTCCGGACCAGTAACCCAATGTACAGCAGCACTAACCCTACTGTGCCAGGATGGACACCGAGAATATATTGAATTCAACCTCATCAAAGCTCTTCAGTTTTGACTAATCTTAGGCATGCCATGGTTGGTAGCTCACAACCCTCTAATAGAATGGCGTGCCAAGAAGTTAGCCTCTTCCGATGATTGTGCTTGCACCTGTTATTACCAAGAAAAGGGGAAAACAGACTTATGTACATCTGCTACTCCCAGTACGGCGGTGATTGTACTAGGTGTGACTAGTACTCTACCAAATGAATACCAATATTTTCAAGACGTGTCCAGAAAGAAAAAGCTAATACTCTACCACCGCACAGGCCCTACGATTGTCAGATCGAAGTCATACCTGGTGCGCAAATTACTTGTAGTCGTATCTATGCACTTACTGAGCCAGAAAACCTCCATTTGAAATATTATCTTGATCAGTACCTGGCAAATGGATTTATCCGCCCATCTAAATCACCGGCAGCCAGTCCCTTATTCTACCAAAGAAGGAAGGAGATTTGAGGACTTGCATCGACTATCGCGCATTAAACCAGATCACAGTTAAAAACCATTATCCACTGTCCCTTATTCCTGAATTATTGGATCAAGTCAAAGACGCCCAAATCTATATCAAACTGGACCTTAGGGGGGCGTACCATCTTGTTCGAGTGAAGAAAAGAGACGAATGGAAAACCGCCTTTCGTACCAAATTTGGCTTGTATGAATACCAGGTAATGCCTTTTGGACTTTGCAATGCTCCTGCTGCCTTCCAGTACTTTATGAAAGATGTTTTGGAGGAGTTAATCGATGTTTGCACCCTGGTTTACATTGATGACATCTTAGTGTATTCTGCTACAAAAGAAGAGCATGTCAGGCATGTCCGCTGCATCCTTACTAAACTCTGCCAACATAAACTGAAAAATGCTGTTTTCATGTCACCTAAGTGGAGTTCCTCGGTTTTATCCTCACACCAAAAGGTATCGGAATGGATAGGCACAAGGTAGATGCATTCTTAACTGGCCATCACCAACTTCATTTAAACGAATCCAGAGTATGTTGGGCTTTGCAAACTTTTACTGCCGATTCATCCCAGATTTTAACCAAATAGTGCATCCAATTACATCACTATTGAGAAAAAACAATAAAAAGTTCCATTGGACTGAAGAAGCAGAGAACGCCTTTCAAGAACTTAAGAAAAAATTCACTTCTCATCCAGTTCTACGGCATCCTTGCCCAGACCTCCTTTATATAGTTGAAACAGATGCCTCTAGCATGGCTATGGGAGCTGTTCTCTCACAAAGGGACCCAGGAACTGGCCTGTTACCCCCTTTGGCCTTCTGGTCATGAAATTTCTCACCTCCTGAACTCAACTGTGCTATCACAGACCAAGAACTCTTGGCTATAAAATCAGCTTTCAAGGCATGGCAACACTATCTCCTTGGTGCTAGACATACTGTCACGGTCATAACTGATCATCGAAACCTGCAATAACTAAAAACAGCAAAGGCTCAATCATCCCATCAACTGCGTTGGGCACTTTTCATCGCTGAATATGACTATGTGATTACCTACCGGCCAAGAGTCTGAAACGTAAAGGGTGACGCCTTGTCCCGCTTGGGTGTTGGTGAAAAGGTATACATAACTCCAGATCCAGTATCCATCATTCCAGAAGACAAACACCTAGGTCTTACGACAACATTGACACAGGGTGAACTCCAAAACAAGACCCAACTCTTAATGGATCCCACTTTCTCACAAGAGTGGTGTACTCAAGGAGAACATTACACCATTAAATACCAGTTACCATATTTTAGGAACCGTCTATACTTGCCAAGTAAAGATTTACAAGAGCAGGTTATTTCGGGTTATCACGACTCCCTGATTGAAGGTCATCTGGGATTGCCAAAACTCTAGCTAAAATAAAACTAAACTATTGGTGGCCCACATGGCGTAAAGATATCATACAATTTATCCAATCTTACAGTGTGTGTGCACAAAACAAGTCCCAAAAGCAGAAACCAGCTGGTCTTCTCCAACCATTAGAAATTCCTCCCGCACCATGGCACACACTGTCCCTTGATTTCATTACAGATCTACCTCCCAGTCAAGGATTCAACACCATCTTAGTAGTTGTAGACTTGTTCTCTAAAATGGCACACTTTATTCCTTTTAAGCGTCTTCCAAATGCATCCAATTTAGCAAAAGTATTCCTGGAGGAAATCGTATGGCTACATGGCTTTCCATCGGTCTTGATCTCAGATCGAGGTAGTCAGTTTGTATCCAACTTCTGAAGGAAATGCTGTTCAATGGCCCAAATTAACATTCGACTATCCACAAGCCACCATTCCCAAACAGATGGCCAAACAGAAAGAACAGACCAAACCCTTGAGCAATAATTACGTTGCATGGTACATCAAGTGGAAAGAAATTGGTAGGACTTGCTATGGATAGCTGAATATGCCTATAATAATTCATTACACACCAGCACTGTCACAAGTCTCTCCCCTTCTCACCTGTTTTTCTTTACTAGTGACCATCTTGGAAGTGATTACCTTCTTTCGTACTGTCCTGGATTTATGCAGGCCCGTGCGCAGGTCTTCGGATTCCAGCGTGAGGTTTACGAGTGTCCTTCGCTGGGTAGCATTCAAAGATCCAGGACTGGGAAGCAGGAATGAAACAGTGTCCGGCTCAGAGGTACGGAAGCGTTGTAGGACCGAGCACCAAAAGGATCCAGGAATGAAGCGCAGAAGTAGGTAAGGAAAGGAAAGGGAACAAATGGGAAATATAATTAGGAAGATGTGAACAGGGACTCCGAAGAGAGCACCAAGCGGACTCCGGCAACACACGTCTAACTACTCCAAGTAGTTGCATTGAGACGTGCGGGGTGTGGCTGTTTAGTAGGAAGCTGAACGTAACGCACAAGGGCTGGAAAGCAGCGTTTCGAAACTGACGGCTATGTTGGAAGGATCACAGAGTTCAGACCATGATGCATCATGGACCACGAAGTCCAGAATGGACGTAATCGGCGGTTCATGACAGTATGCCTCCTCCTAAACCCCGCACCTCCGGGTTTGCCTGGGTGGATATGAGGATATCTTTGTATCAATCAGAGGGCATTCATGTTTGAGATGGGTTCCGAGGTGCGCTCAGTGGGAGGATATCCTTTGCATTCGACCAAATAGTGGAGTTGACCTCGTCTGTACCTGGAGTCACATATCCTGGAGACCTCGAATTCAAGTTGGTTATTGACAATTACTGGAGCAGGTCTTGGAGCAGTTTGAGTGGATTGTACAAATGGTTTTAACAAAGAATTGTGGAAGACTGGATGAATCCTTTTCCACGACTCTGGAAGTTGGAGTCAAAAGGCCACTGGATTAATAATTTCCTTTATGGAGAAAGGTCCATAATACCTGAGAGCCAGTTTATTTGGTCGTAGATGTCGAGGAAGGAGTTTCAAAGACAGCCAAACCCTATCTCCCACTGCATAAGAAGGACTAGGCCTCCTTTTGGTGTCTGCATATTGTTTGACATCTTTTCTGGCCTTTTCCAGGCGTTCCTTGACGTCCTTGTGTAAGTTGATCAGTGTTTCAATCCAGGAATCGATCGCAGGAACTGGGGTAGGATGTGGAAGAACGGATGGTAAAACTGAAGGGTGAAATCCTTGTCTGCAAAAGAATGGACTGGTCTCAATAGCTGAATGATCCAAATTCTTGTAAGCGAATTCAGCTACAGGAATCAAGAGCGACCAATCATCCTGGACTTTGGTGGCAAAGCAACGAAGGTACTGTTCTAGGGTCTGGTTAAATCGTTCAGTTGCTCCATTGGTCTGTGGATGATACCCCGAGGACAATGCGCGCTTGATTCCCAATATTTGACATAGTTGTTTCCAAAACTGGGATATGTACTGGGGCCCTCTGTCCGAAATGATTTTGGAAGGTAGTCCGTGAAGCCTGAATATATGCTCCAGAAAAATCCCAGCCAATTCAGATGAGGATGGTAGCTTGAACAAAGGTGTAAAGTGAGCCATATGTGTAAACAAATCGATGGTAACCATTATGGTCGTATATCCTCTGGATGGGGGTAATTCCACGATAAAATCTGTGGCGATGATTTCCCAAAGTCGTTTCGGTATTGCTGGTTGGTGTAAGAGACCCGCTCGACTTCTGTTATCATATTTATTCTGATTGCACACTGCACAGGATTGGACATAGGTTCTTACGTCGTCTTTCATCCTTGGCCACCAAAACTGCCTGTGTGGTGATTCCTCAGTGTCCTGAATGGAGGGTATCATGGCATAGATTTGTGATCTTATGTCTCAGTTCTTGTGTGGGAATAGCCAGCTGTGTTTCCTTGAAAAGATGTCTGTCCTTCATCATGAGATTCCTTAGATTGCCTCCTATATCTTCCTTCCAAAGTTCGGAAGAAGGTGTCTTGGCTCGAATATCCTCCTGGAGAGTAATGGCTTGAGGTCCGGGCTTCAACGGGTTCATGATCAGGAAGTCTGGACCAGGCATCAGCTATGAGGTTATGTGTTCCAGGAAAGTGGTGAATTTGAAATTGATATTGGGCAAAAAAGAAGGCCCAACGGACCTGACGGCTATTTCTGCATTCCAAGGACTGTAGGATTTGTAGGTTTTAGTGATCCGTGCAAACTTGTACTTGGTGTTTGGCACCCACAAGGAGACGACGCCAGTCAGTGAAGGCTTGTCGGATAGCTATTAGTTCCTTCTCCAGGACGGAATAATGAGTCTCACAAGGAGTCAAGGTACGGGATAGGTATGCAATAGGATGCTCCATCTTGTCCTAAAGTTCTTGTTTTAACACTGCTCCAATGGCATAGTCGGATGCATCTGTCTCTACCAAAAAGGGTCGATCTACATCAGGTTGAGCTAGGATTGGAGCACGAGTGAATTCAGTTTCAGTTGTTGAAAGGCCTTCTCTTGAGTCGCAGACCAATGGAGTGGAGTATCTTTCTTTAAGAGCGTTACAATGGGATGTACTATGTCAGAAAACGTGGGTATGAATTCCTGTAAAATTTAGCAAGTCCCAGGAAGGATTGGATCTGTTTTACTGAAGTGGGAGCGGGCCAAGACAGGATAGAATCAACCATGGATGGATCCATTCCAATACCTTTGGAACTAAGCACGAATCCAAGACAATGAACGGTCGATACATGGAAAAGGCATTTTTCAGGCTTGTCCAGGAGCTGTGTTCACATAGGCGTTTTAAAACTGCTTGTACATGTTCTTGATGGGCCTGAGGTTCTTTGGAGTAAATTAGAATATCGTCCAGATAGACTATGACAAAAAGGAACAGCATGTCAGAAAAGACCCGATCCATGAAGCGTTGAATTACTACAGGGGCATTGGTGAGACCAAAGGGCATCACCAGATACTCAAAGTGGCCAAAGGGAGTCCTGAAGGCAGTTTTTCACTCATCGCCTTCTCTTATGCGAATGAGGTGGTAAGCACCACTGAGATCGAGTTTAGTGAAAATGACAGCACCTCTCACTGCCGCCAGAATGTCTGAAATAAGTGGTAATGGATAGTGGTCTTTGAGTGTGCATTGGTTAAGGCCACGGTAATCCAGACAAGGTCAAAGTTCCTTAGTGTCTTTTTTAGGAACGAAGAAGAGAGAAGTACCGACTGGAGACTTGGAAGGTCGGATAGTTCCGTTTGTCAAATTGGTGTCCAGATACACTCGAAGGGCTTTCTTCTCAGGTTCAGACAAAATGAACATTCTCCCGAAGGGAATTACCTCAGCTGGGTCTGTATCAATGGCATAATCCTCGGGTCTATGAGGTGGAAGAACTTGAACAATGGCTGTTGAAAACACATCTGAGTAAGCTTGGTATGCCTGAGGAATCTGGATAATGATGGATACAGTTACGGCTGGTTGCTTGGGCTCCTGGAAGTCCGCTGAAGGACTTTGTAATGTGGCAAGAGATAAACAATGGGAAACACAATATTCTGAACCAAGAAACAAGGATCCTGCTGCCCAATTGATGTATGGATTGTGTTTCCGTAGCCAAGGCATGCCTAAAACCATTGGGTAGTGAGCAGATTTTTTGATGTCAAATCTAATCATTTCTTTATGGTTGTTTATCGTAAGTAGTATCTCCTTAGTTTGATGAGTTATGGGTCCAGAAGACAAAGGTCTGCCATCAATGGCTTCAACAGGTTGCATTATCTCTTTGGTTTTCCGGGGAATGTGATGGCTGACGGCCCAATCATGATCTATGAAAATGCCCATGGCTCCGCAGTCCACTAAGGCCAGGATGGGGTAGGATTCTTTTTTGGAAGGTGACAGAAATGTCTGCAGAATCACGAGATTGTTCTGTCCTGGGGATTTCAAGGAAGGAATAGATGAGGAGCAGACATCTTTCTCCCAAAACTGTGCTCCACTTAGGATCGGGAGCTGGCGTTTCCCGAATGCTGAGGCGGCGCTATAGGACACTCTCTTACAGGGTGTTTATCAGAGGCAAAGTACATGCACAGTCCTGTATTAATCCGACGGATCCTTTCTTGGGGAGAAATTGGTCCTCAGAAGGCGCCTAGTTGCATGGGTTCTGGATCTGAGGCTTGTGATGCAGCGGTTTCTTTTTGGCAGGGGTAACCTGTGGCTGCCTTTGAGGATGTTGACTTAGACTTCCTTTTCTCTGCCTTTCTTTCCTGGATCCGGAAATCAATCTGTAGGGAGAGGTCCATGAGAGCTTGGAAAGAGCTTGGGCGAGCTACCCTAGCTAATTCATCCTTTATCTCGCTATTCAGACCTCTTCGAAAGAGGGTGAAGCTGGCTTCTTGGGACCAATCGGCTTCTTTTACTAGCTGTTTAAAGCGAGTCACATAAGTGAGCATATCCTGAGTTCCTTGTTTGAATTCAAGCAGTCTTTCTTGTGCACTGTAAACGAGTTCTGGGCGATCAAACATGGCCTTAAGGGCTTCCACAAAGCCATCATAATCATCCAGGTGAGCATCACCCGCATTGACTAAGGGAGTTGCCCAGGTTAAGGCATTGCCCGTGAGATTAGATATCATAAATCCCCCCTTTGCTCTTGGGGTGGAAAAATAGTACGGTTTGAAGGTAAAATGTACCAAACAAGAATCAAGGAAGGCACAGAGGGTCTTTGATGAGCCATTGTATTTGTCCACTACTCCTCCCAACAGGACACTTTCTTTGACTGCAGAGTCAAGAGATAAGACTAACTGCTTTAATGCCACATTCTCAGCTTAGTGGTTCATGCTTGCATACCTCGAATGAGGTCTTGAACTGTGGCTTCCATATCTGCCTTTGTATCAGGTTTGAGGCGTCTCAATCTTTCACAAATCTCTCCCCTTCTCACCTGTGTCTCTTTACTTGCAAACTTCATGGAAGTGGTTTCCTTCTTTCGTACCGTCCGGGATTTATACAGGCCCGTGCGCTGGTCTTCGGATTCCAGCGTGAGGTTTACGAGTGTCCTTCGCTGGGTAGCGTTCAAACATCCAGGACTGGGAACCAGGAAGGAAACAGTACGGAAGCGTCGTAGGACCGAGCACAGAAAGGATCCAGGAATGAAGCGCGGAAGTAGGTAAGGAAAGGAAAGGGAACAAATGGGAAATATAATTAGGAAGATGTGAACAAGGACTCGGAAGAGAGCACCGAGCGGACTCCGGCAACACACGTCTAACTACTCCAAGCAGTAGCGTTGAGAAGCGCAGAGCCGCGGGGGCGTCGCTGAGTAGTAGGAAGTTGAACATAACACGCAAGGGCTGGTAAGCATCATTTTGAAACTGACGGCCATGTTGGAAGGATCACGGAGTTCAGACCACGATGCATCATGGACCACGAAGTCCAGAATGGACGTAATCGCGGTTCATGACAAGCACTTGACAAACCCCTTTCTACACTACATATGGTAGATATCCACGTACTTCAGAATTGGATCTCCCAACCCCTTCGGAAATGAACAGACAAAATAAATTTGCTGACCAACATCGTGATAAAGCCCCGGACTATCAAATTGGAAACAAGGTCTGGTTAGGATCAAAATATGTGCCCATAAAAGGGACTCAGACCTTTCGTCCCCGATATCTGGGAACTTGTTCTATTGAATCCAAAATAAATCCAGTGGCAGTTAAATTAGCCCTACCACCCACTATGCAGATTCATCCGGTGTTTCACATATCACTCCTGATACCGGTACAACCCGGTACTCGGGTTACAACACCACCAAAACCAGTATTAGTTGATGGAGAACCAGAGTTTGAAATAAAGGATATCCTAGACTCGAAATACAACAGATCTAAAATATACTACTTAGTTGATTGGAAGGGATATGGCCCTCAAGACAGATCATGAGAACCAAGGAAAGAGGAAAGAAGCAAGACATTATTATTCGAACTAAGAGGAACATAAGAACTGCATATAAAGAATGTAAAGCAGCAAACCTATGGAGTCGCAGCAGGCCTGGATTCCCACAGGGGTCTTGCACCAGTGAAGTAACTTGGTCGATGCTCGCCCCCCACATCTACGTGCCCCTGCCATGAGGAGCAGGATGGAGAATCCATCTTTTACAATATTAAGACCCATCTTTAACCAGAGGCCTTACCAAGAGACCGGGAGAGGGTTCAAGAGTGCAAATCATCCAACCAGGGCTGGGTGGCATCCCCGTGGATACCAGGTGAACGTAACAGTAACCTAAATTCCTGTAAGTGCCCAGATGCCTGAGGGCCAGGTGCGCTTTATAAATAAATAAACAATACCATACAATTGTGCATTGTGCAGGGGACAGTTTGTGGTATGTGACTCCAGTGTCTTTGCAGGTTGTCCTGAAGGATTTCTTTAAAAGTCTAATGCAACTGTTCCATGCTGCTAAGATTATATATTCGGAAATAGTTCAATAAACATTTTCAGTCCACAATTTGAAGAATCAAGGCAGCTTGTTGATAAAGCTGTATCTGCTTTGTTATATGCTGCAGGAATGGCATCTTTTGATAATGACAATATAAGTTCTGATGGTGTGAATAATTTTTGTGAGATGGAGTTCACTTCACAAATGTCAGAAATGCAATATTCCTTTACAATGTTAGGAATGTATTGAAAAAGTTCCTGTAAGAAAATTGCAAAGGACACTGTAGAGTGTACAGTAGTACTGTACATAAAAGCAAACAAAGGAAAAAAAACGTGTTTCTTAACAAACTAAAAAAAAAGGTTCTTTTCAGAGCCACTACTAAAGATTAAATAAATTGAATTGTCTTTAATTTTCCAACCCACCCCTTTCAGTGGCTACAACATCCACAGACTTTGTGGTAGTCTGTGGACGGCAAGTGCCCATCCAGGTCTTTTAAGGTTGCCTGGCATGGCAAGGGACCTGCAGAGATCGCTGATAGTCATGGATTTCCAAGGACATCAGAGGATCAGCCAATCAGATTTCCTGGATGTGGTGTACAGGAAGAAAGGGTAGCAGGAGTTTGTTAGTAGGAGTTGTGAGCCGATTGAAAAAGGCAATGGCAATGGGCCTCATTACGACCCGGAAGCTAAACCATGGTGCTATTAGCACCAAGGTCCATGCTGGGGTCCGCCATGGTGAATGGTGGAATTACCGCCCCATTCCAAGGTTGGTGGGGCAGTAATTCCCCATTCACCATGGGCCCTTCCCCATTCCCATTTTTGCCCCATAGGGCTCAATGGGAATGGGGAAGGCGCTAAGTACAGTACCGCAAATTGCGGCACCGTACTTAGCACCGAGCTCCCTTTGCGGCACCCTACTTTAATGGCTGGTAAAACCAGCCGTTAAGGTCGGGTCCCGCAAAGGGACCTCGTAATTAGGCGCTAATAGGTTAACGGTGCTTCAGCCTTTTACAGCGCCGTTATCCCATTAGCGCCTGGGTCGTAATGAGGCCCAATGTCTTGCAGCAAGCAGAGTGTTTGGATTTTGGGGGACTCATGGGTTCATTGGTTGAAGGTTTATGCTGAGCATTGTGGAGTAGCCAAAAATCTTGGATTCCCTAAATTGGAAGTGTTCTGGTATGGAGCGCGAAGTATGAAGTGGGTGGTACTGCTCCCATTTTGTGCAAATACGGTTGAACTGAATCATCCAGACATTATTAATGTTCATTGTGGAGGGAACAGTTTGGGAAAAGTGACTAGAATTTCATTGCAGCTTGCAGTTAAGGAGACATTGGGAAAGCTGAAGGAAATGTTCCCTAATTTGAAAATTATTTTTTCATGCATTGCCCACAGACAAATGTGGATGCATTCCAGTTCATTTGGTCCACAAATGGAAAAAGCGCGGTGAAACGTCAATAAAGCTGTGTGTGCTTTTGTTCGAGATGTTGGCATGACATCGTTTTATAATGAGAACATTAAATTTGATAGGACCAAAGGTTTTCAGTGAGATGGAGTCCATCTAACTGATGTGGGTAATCAGAGTTTGGCAGAAAAATGTTTAAATGCTTAGAAGCAGATTTTGTGAAAGTGAGAAGAAATAAATACATTCAGTGAAATGTTTCTTAGTTCAGTTTGTAAAACCAAAAATGAAAAAAATATAAAAGCCAATAACACAAAGACAAGGTTCTTATAAGATCCACCGTTTTTTGAACCCAAAACAATTAAAATGATTTCAATTGTCCAGCCCTGTTCTGTCCGGGGACTACCATGTTGTCCGTGGAATATGCAGGCTGCACAGGGGCCTGTGTCATTTATTTTCACTTCCATTTTTTTAAATATAATAGGTGGCTCTTAATAGAACCTTTTTAGTGTGTTTTTTGGAATTTTGAATTTTTTGGGCTTGTATTCAGGAGAGGCAAGGTAGGGGAGGAAAGGGAGGGAACGGGCACCAACCACAGTGACAAAGGGGCAGGTGGAGAGGGAAAGATGTTGGATGGGCCTTAATCAGGTTGGTGGCAGTGTAGCCTTGAACGCACTGTGAAACTGCTCTCCCCTACAGATCGGTGCTTCACAGTACCCACATAGCACTGTGACCCTCGAAAGGAAGGGTCAACAACATTTTGTATGGCCTGTAAAGCCGCCGCTTGGATCCTCTGCCCCAAAGGAGTATCCTTTGTGGTGACAAGAGCAGATGAAGATGATGGGGTGGAGGAATTCAACCTGCTCTTACCTCAGAAAAGTATCGTCTTTCTCAGAGCAGTCCCGTGGGTCAATTTGGTGTGGCACCTCATGGAAGTAGTCCCGTAGGAATACAAGCCAGGTTTCCCACGACTGAGTACACCTTTTCACTCAGTGCATCAAACCTTGCTTGCACACATCTTTGGGACATGTCCAATGGTCATGAAAAATTGCCACGCCCAGGACTCACTCTGGGTACTGGTGACAGGGACCTTCTCCACTTCATCCTCTTCTTCCTCTTGATCCTCCTCTCCTGTATCACTGTGCCTTTTCCACTCTCCAGGCCCTAACTATGATGATGGTAGTGGTGTAGTGGTTGGGGTGGCTGGGCAGAAGCAATGGCCGTAAGAGATGCCATGGTCTCCAAGAACAAGTTTTGCAAAAGAAATGTGCCCAGCAGTGAAACAGGTGCTCTCTCCTGGATAGCCAGATTGAGAATGAGGAAAATTAACTTAGGGCCTAGTAACTCTTTACACCAAATAATCAAACCAACTCAGGAAGATGGCAAAGTTTGTTTACTGTTTTATTATCATTTGTCTAAAACAGGGATTTACAACAGACATCAATGGACATATGGCCCTCTACATTTGGTTTGCACGCTTGTGCCCTTCTGGAACATTCGACTCACTAGTAGCACGTAAGCTCATACACTAGGTGTCAGGAGGTGGACTGGACTGTACCTCCCCACTCAGTTAGCCCAACATCTCTCATCACTCATGCCTTCTGCCATGAAGATTGTCTTTGAACTTGCTAGTGTGACAAAGATTGATATGCAAATGGATATTTCCCATCTGTGAAAGGTACAGTGAGCAATAAAGCAATGGCTGTGAACTCTCAAAGTGGGAAAAAACACAGATCAGGTTATCATGCCATGTTCTTTCTGGAGAGGGGTGCCTGCTACCTTTTTGAAACATTGTCTTTGAAATTGGCTTTGCAATATATTTTCATCTCTGAGAATTTCAGGATGTATGGACAGACGCTTATCAAAGTTCTAGAACTGTGTGCCCAACTCTATTTTCATCTTGGGCTCACGTGACAGGAGACGTCAATTTGGCCCATTTTGCAGCATGTAATTGTCTTGAATTAATACAACCTGGCACTCATGGTGTTCTTTCTTTGAACCTTAACAAGGGATGATTCAGCGTCTGACGCTCACCGCCTTCAAGAATAAATAACCAGTTGTGGCTGCCTTCAGTCTTGATACCTGTCCAGACAGCCCTTCTCGATTCTTCCATGCTCCCAGCTGTGACACAGCTTTCAGCCCTTCTCTCCATGGTTTGAGCTTGCTAATGTTGTCACACGATGTCTAGCTTCTATATAATGGAGACTCCACCTGCAGTCTATTCACTACGTATAGCTACCTTCTATGATCACTTAGTCTACTTGTGTTGCTGCATCTGTACAGTTATCGAACGATTTGCATTTTCTGCAGTGCACTTCACACATGCAATCTTTGTTTTGCATTACTCAGTTCTTTACTTCATCATCGGTTTCGATAAGGTCAATTCATTCTCTTCTTCAGGCAGTCTTCTCAGTGCGTCATGCTAATTTCTTATGATGTCACCAACTTCTCGCTCTCTCTTTTTCATATTCCTTTTGGGGAGCTCTTCCAAGAGATTGTCATCTCTTCGAGAATACATCTGATAGGGTTTTCTTAGTGGATACCTTTTTCCGCAGATTCGACGTGGAATAGTCATAACAGCTGGTTGTCAAGCATGGCACGATTTCTGGCTTCCAGCATATAGGTGTGAATGGGGTTGGACTTCCTGCCGGGCATTTTGCTGCTCCTCTACAAAAAGTAGTGGGTGAGTACAATCTGTGCAACCGTCTGTTGACAGTCATGCTGTCTGCAGACTACTTTGTCAAAAATAGGCCTTCAAAAGTTACACATATACATTTGCCAGATCAATGTAGAATGGGTCTGGGAGATTTGCGAGGCTAAAGTTTGTGCTTGAAACACCCTGGATTGCCTGGAAAAGCACTTTTAAACTGTCTGCGGCCACGAACACCATTCGCGGATACCCCATCATGCCGCACGGGTGAGGTCACATGATAACGGCCGCGGCCATCCGTGGCCCTGAACGCCATCCATGGGCACTCATTGGGTGGAAATCGCAAAGTGCATGCACTGGATGTCCATAGAGCAGGAGCTGTGTCCACAGACTAATTAAAAGTGCGTCATGCCAAACCGGTTATGTCCCGTCATCGCGCCTGTCCGAGGGCACCTCCATTTTGGGTGCGGACTTCCCAGACATACGTACTGGCTGCAGACTCATAATGAGAGTTTAAAAAAAAACAGAATATCACACAATAAATTCAACATTTATACTACAACAAATATATTTATTCGAGAAAGGAATGCAGCATCTGAACGGGAAACATAAATGGGAGAATTAGGAATTTGTGTACAACAGTTATGAGTTGGAAAAGGGAGTGAGGTTTCATCAAAGCGTCTTTGATTAAAATGTTCTGAATTCGATGGGGTTGATTTCTGGGTACAAGGGGACAGGGGCAAGGAGGACAGTGATAGGGAACATTTTTAATGACATGAGTTTTGACATACTGTAAAAGTTCCTTAAACTCATTACTCAGTTCACCCAATTTTTTAGACAAGTTCATGATTGGAATATTTACAGCTGGGGATATGACTTCTGTTTGTGATTCTTGGGATTGTGTGTAATTAAAGTGGGGCGTGGTTTCATCATGAAAACTATATACTGTAAGAAAAATAGAAATGTTTATTTTGGTAAGGTATGTAAAAAAAGACATTATTTGTTTACATTAGAAATATGTATTGCAATACATTGGAGATGTTATCGCAGCTCATTTCTACTTTTGGGAAGTTCTCCTCTAACCACTCAAGTGTGTTTGCCATTTCTGTGAAAAAAGGCTTCTGTCTTATAACACATGTTTATGTAATGAAAGCTAATAACAGAGAAATAAACAGAATCCACTTACTGTTTAGTAAGAATTGGTTGTCCAATAAGCACCTGGTGTTTCTCAATCTGCATGCAGAGCTGTGGTGAGATTATATGAAGTGTACAGTTATGATTTGTGATTGGTGCATTCCATTGTAATGTGAGCTAAATAAAAAAATAAATATCGTATTTTTTAAAGTAAGTGTTTGTACAAAAAGGTATACTTGCATGTTGCAAACATTAAGTGCAGTTGTATGCATATCTGTTTGTTGGTTGATGGGTACATCCTTTTTGGGTCTCCCCTATGATTCTGAGCCTTGTAAATGCTTCCCAGACATCAGCGGACTACCGCGCTGTCCACAGATTCCATAGCTGCCATATTGGGGAGGCGGGGAATATAATATAAGGGACTTGTAGCAGATTAAAGGGGCACTAGTAAAAACCCGTGAAACTCAATGAAAACATGTTAAAGGGACGTTATGGTTAAGTTGCAATAACAAAAACCCATGAAATTCACTGAAAGAACATTGTTTAAGGGACATTATGGTTAAGTCGCAGTAATAAAAACCCATTAAATTCACTGAAAAAACATTGTTAAAGGACGTTATGGTTAAGTTGCAGTAGCAAAAACCCATGAAATTCAGTGAACAAATTTGGTTAGAGGGATTTTATGGTTAGAAGTAGAACCAGAAAAAACCTTGAAATTTGCCAATTATGATACGCTAAGCAACCATTACTCGCGTCACCTCTGTGCACTGCTAAGACTAACACTCAGGACATCAAAGATGACATCACAAATGCCATTGATGACATCACATTTGAAATTAATTTTGATAAAAAGTCTCTAAAAAGGGTTGTGTTTATAATGTTAGTAACATGAGGTCAGGGGTAATCAGGGGACCTATCATTAACTACTTAATGTATTCAAGAATGTACTCATCTGAAAAAAAAAACATGATATTGGAGTGTTGTTGCTAATAGCCAAACCTAGTCATGCATACACATCGGCAATGGCTACAGAATGCACTACAGAAGTACAATATTTTTAATCTGGGAATTTTGGATAGTAAAATATTTAGAGTTTTGAATATTGATAAACAATGTGATATATAATTTATAGCTAATAGCTATTAATTGAAGACTTACTACATACTTACTACATACTTAGTACACACAATGCATATGAAGACCCACAATGCATACAAATCTGAAGCATATACAAGGAAACTTCAGTAAGGTGGAAAGAAACAACACCACCAAAAATGAGTTACCGTAGACGTTGTTATTATTAAGTACAGAAAGGATCTGTGTGTTTGAGGATTGGTTATTTCCGCATGCATGTGTAACATGAACTGAGGCCAAATCCTAAGGAAAGTGCCTCTTTTGATTGTCTCTACCAGTGAACAAAACCACCTGACCTAGATACGTCAGTGAATAACAAGACATGACCCAGATATGTGATGTCATCAGTGACATTTGTGATTTCATCTTTGATGTCCTGGGTGTTAGTCTTAGCAGTGCACAAGGAGGTACGAGTTATGGTTGCTTAGCATACCATAACTGGCAAATTTCAAGTGTTTTTCGGTTTTACTTGTAAACATAATGGCGCTTTAACAACATTGTTTCACTGAATTTCATGGGGTTTTGTTACAGCAACTTAACCATAACGTCTCTGTAATAATATTTTTTCTGTGAATATATATATAAAAGTGAACATTTGTGGATGTGTGGGCTTGTGGCTTCATGTATGTTTCCTATACAATTCCACACTGTTTCAGCACTCTGCACCAAATTGTGCACATTACTGGCTACTTGACGTTTGGACACCCTGCCCCTTTCCCTGGATTTCAGCAAAAGTCAAAATGTGTTTGTGGATTTGTGGCTTGGCGAAGCGTTGTTCCTCATACAATTTCACACTGTTTCACCAATCTGCAGCACATTTTGCAAAGTTATCTGTACCTATGAGCGAATGTAAGCCCAGGCAATGCCGGGTATATCAGCTAGTTATCAATATGCTCAGGAACACCAAGAAGTCTTAAATGCACCAAGTGATCCATTGGCATATTTTACGTAGGAACGGAATTATAAAACCGTCACGTTTTGTAGATCTGCAACATGATATTGTTTTCTTGTCAGTGATCAAGGAAGTAGGCAAGACCAAGATCCTTTGAAATATTTTATAAAACATTTCAATAATATTGATCATCATACCAGTTTGAGGTTGCGGTGCCTAGAGAACTCAGACCACATCTCTCGAATGATAGTCAGAGATGAATGAGGTTGCTGTCCTTTGCAGAAGAGATGTCAGCTAGCAGTTTGTACTGGACTGTCCGCTTTTTGGGTAGGACCATACCTAATTTGCATATAGTCTTTCCCCTTCTGTACTTATATGGAATTCTGATAAACAATGATTTATAGGGTTAGTCAGAGCAATTCTAGCTGTCTTGATTTATTCATATCCATCCACCCATCAGTATTCAGTTTGGTATAATTCACTCTGATTATGATGGGTATGCTCAGGTGCAGTTTGTCAGCTGTTTTTGCAGATAAACACAAGATGCAATGAGGCTGCTGAAACATATCTGGAAGGACTTGTGATCTCCTGTAGAAACTCAATCATTTGGAATTATGTGAGAGATTACGATATTTTCAAAGTGTTCAATGTATCCTGTATAATGTGGGGCATGTTTAGCTCAATACTCAGAAAGGCATGTGTACGAGACCCACTGATTGTTCAAATTACCTATACAGTAGTATTGTAAATACTTACATGAGTCTAATATTCACGGACAATCAGGTAATAAAACATGATCACCGATTTTACAAGCAATTCATTTAATTTACTTTGACATTTCATTTAAGGTATGTTGGCGTAATCAGATCATGAATCAGATGTATTGTGGCAGACTTCCAGACTGGGCGACAAAATTGGAATCTGATGTTGAATGATACGTTTACATTTCTATAGAATAGTACACGGGTGATTTTTACAGAACTCAAACATCCATAAGTAGGGATGGGAAACGTGTGTGGTTCAGGCGTGAATGAGAGAATACAAGACAACAAGGTTAATTGGTATTGCAGAAACCTATTTTTGAAGAACTGACAGTGCAAACACGGAAAATTAGCATCACACATTGCAAATGGCGGATTCCCTCAGCCAATGCAAATAAGGGAATTCCTATTTCATCTGTGCGTGTTTTGAAAAGACAAAGCATTTCGTCGGCCTGTTTGACCCTCTGCATGCATGTTACTGCATGTGCGCCACTTCGGAGGACACTCATATACACAGCACACCCACCGGCTGGCTTTGCATGGGGGGGGGGGAAGAGGCCAAGGACTGTGAGTAGTGTGGGGAGGGCTGGAGACCAGCATCTTTCTTTTCTTAATTCGGATGCAAAGCCCCAGGGCGCATCTGCCATGTTTTTTTTGCACCAGGTGATTCATATCAGCATATCCTTTAGGTAGCTATCCATTGTAACAAAAAGTAGCCATTCAGGCACATCAACGTTACGGGCTAGTCCATAGAGCAAGGCCACTGTTACCCTGGGTATACATAGAATGAAGGACGCACAGCCAGAGGTATGGATAACACAACTGCTTTATTCAGTTCCTGGAATCAACTGGCGCAACACGTGCCAAAACATCCCCCTTCCCCCAAGTTCATCACTCTCCACCCCTGTGGGCAGAGATGCCTCTCTTAAAGAGGCAGCAGCGGGCAACACCAACCCCGAACAAAATATTCAAAGGTCTGGTTTAACATTCTTCCACCCATGGCATCGGTCTCTTGGTCACCCGTTGAGGCCTCTGTTGGCGATCAGTCGACTCATCTCCTTCTGGCGGGACACCATGACTCTCGGGTTGGTCCACCTCTCCAGGCAGGACCCACAGCTCGTCCCTTGGCTTAGGTCCTGTGGGATCTGTTTGTGTTGGATGAGATTCACTCTCTTCTTTCTTTACATAGTGTTTAAAAAGACAGCTATTTCTCGTAATGGCTCTGTCCCGGTCTTGGGCAGTCACCATCGTCCCTTTTATGGCCGTGACTCTCATGGGGCTTGGAGCAAACCGAGGGTCAATCTTCCGTACCATTGTGGCTGTACCAACTCCTCTTCCCCAATCTGGAAGTATTTGGGAACGGCGTGCCTCCTGGCATCCGTTTCACACTTCATTCTCTGCTTCACTTCAGCGTCTCATTGTACCACCTCAGCACCCGTTTCTCCTAGGGCTGACAAACTGTGCACGAGGCGCGTATGTACATCGTATCTGGCCATCAGTTCGCCTGGTGCGGGTTGATGGCCTCAATGCGGGCCCTTTGTATTGTTGTCTTTATAGAGGCCATTAACCTCTCTGCCATTCCGTTCACTTGTGGCCAGCGAGGTGTTATTTTGAGATGTTTGAAGCCCAAATGTCTTGCCACCACTGCAAATTTGTGGCCACAGAATGGTGGTCCGTTGTCAGACAATCACCCTGGGGATGCCCCACTCACTAAGCACCTCATCCAGGGTAGCTGCCACTTGTGGAAAAGCTGTGGAGGAGAGTCTTTTGACGATCGGGAACCAGGAGAACTCATCGATTAGTAGGAGGAAGTACTCTCCATACTCCATCGGACAATAGAAATCAATCGCCACCCTCTACCATGGGTGATCAGGAATTTGTGTCGGTTGGAGAGGCACCAGTGGATCTTCTGGCATTGTGCACTGTCAGGCTAAACAGTGTTTAACCCAGTCCTCTACTAGTGAGTCTAAGAAGGAGAACCACACATGGCACCGCAGTTGTTTCTTCGTGTTTTCTGCACCCCGGTGACCTTCGTGCGGTTTTTGAATCACTTCAGCTCTCAGAGCTGCGGGGATTACAACCCGGCACCCTCTTAGAATGATGTTGTGGTCCTTGACTGCAAGTTCTGTATGTACTCTGATCAGCCTTTCTATTTCTTCTTTGGACACCCCCGGGTAGGCCAACATTGCTCTCCTGTAGTCCTTCGATTTGTTGGCTGTGGTCAAACTGATGGCCAGTGCCGTTGTGGGATCGGCTGCAGATGCTCTCGCAACTGTCTCCAGAGATAGGGCTGGCGGGAGTGAGTTGGTAGCAATGTAGTCGATGTAGGCAACATCTCCTTTCCGAGTGACCGGTAGACCTGCCGGATGATGGAACAGGTGGTCTGCCGGGTTGAGCTTGTCCCCTGGGGGGTGCACAATGTCATAATCATACTCTTGTAGACGGATGCCCCAGCATTCTATCCTTGGGGGCATTTTCGTTCAGTGATTGCCGAACAGCGACAGGAGTGCCCGGTGATCTGTTATTAGGGTGAACTTCTTCCCAATTTTGAAATGGTGAAAATGTTCACAGGTCCAAATGGCTGCTAAACTCTCCTTCTCATCCTGTGAGTAAGCCTTCTCTGGGGCGGACAGAGCTCTGCTTGCATATGCCACAACATGTCTGGGTTTGATGTCGGCTCCACTTGTCTGTGATAGGATGGCTCCTAGCCCTACCGGGCTGGCATCAACCATTATCTCCGTGTGCCAAGAGGGGTTGAAATAGGCTAGTTGGTGTGCCTCCGTCAGGGCTCTTTTGATCGCGCCAATGCCGCTGGTAGGCTGGTGTCCATGTAAAGATGGCCTCTTTTTTTAGCAATTTCCTGAGTGGCTCAGTAATTGAGGCATAGTGGGGGATATACCTGGTGCAGTATCCCACCATGCCAAGGCACGACTGATCGTCTGCTACCTGGCGTGGTTCCTTGAGCTTTGTGATGGTTTCCACCTTCTCGGGGTCAGGATCCATCCCTTCGCTCAAAAAGATGTGGCCAAAATGTTTTAATTTAGATTTACTGAACCTGCATTTTGTCGATGTTCAGAGTGAGGCCAGCAGCTTGGATGGCTTCGCAGGTATTGAAAAGGGCGGCATCATGGGCCTCTTTGGACGATCTGAAGACAATAATGTCATTGCTGTAGTTTAGGGCACCTGATATGGGTCTGGTGATCTGCCGCACTGTCTCCTGAAAGATCTCCACCGCGGAAGAGATTCCAAAGTTCAGTCTCTGGTAGTGGGAGAGTCCTTTGTGTGTGGTGAAAGTTGTTATTACCCCGGAGTCTGGGTGCAACTCCAGTTGGTGGTAGCCCTTTATCAGGTCTAACTTGTAGAACATGCATGCATTGTTTAGCTGTACAATCATGTCTTCAATGGATGGGCCCGGGTGTCTCTCTCTCTCTGGATGGCGGCATTGGCTACCCTCAGGTCGACACACAACCTAAGTCTTCCACCCTCCTTTGGGACAATGACCAATGAGGACACCCATGGGGTGGGTCCGGTTGCAGGTTCAATGATGCCATCATCCAGGAGTTGGTCAAGTTCCCTGGACACTGCTTCCTGGAGGTGGAAACCCACTCTTCTCGGATGTTGTGGTACTGGCCGTATTGTGTGGTCTATGTGTAGCTTGATCGGAGGCCCAATCAGCTTACCCAAAACACTGCACAATTGTTGGAACTTCTGTTTGATGTGAAGTACAGAGATGAGGCATTGGGTGTTGGTAAGGGCCATGGTCCATATGGATTCCTCCCAGCCTTGGTGTATTGCGGAAGACATTATAATGTCCTCCGTTCCTACTTGGATCTCAATCAGGCCTAGCAGGAGTCAGTGTAGTAGCTGAGAAGACACCAGCCCTTGGTGTGGCACGTGATGACATGGATGGTGGTGTTGGTGTGTCTGTTTCGGAGGAAGAGGCAGCATCTAAAATGTCCAATGGTCTGTAGTGGGGTGGTCGCACCCCATTGAAAAATCTTGGACTGTGTCATCTCTAGCGCTGGTGGGTGGGAAATTTGTAGGTATTCTTGTTTGCCCATAATGTTTAGGTGGCCCCTGAGTCTACTAGGACGTGAAACAGGGAGTTGTCAAGTTTAATCAGAATTTTCGGGGCTTCCTTTGCTTCTTCACTGTCCAGTACGGGGTTGATATACTCGTCATGTGATGTTGGATTGTAGGTGTCCGAAAAGGTCACAGGTTCGTAGTAGTGATCGTCTTCTGTATATCCCTCTGGGGGACCGTCGTACTCGTCCGTCAGGAACAATGGTTGTTCCTGGTAGTTGTAGGTTTGCGGGAAGTCCTGGAACTGGTATTCGTCCATGGCATGGGCGTTGGCCATACTGGGGTTGCTGTGGGCAGTATGGCGTCCGGATAGGTGCCTGTGGTCGCATTGTGGGGAATGGTCTCCCTTCTCTCCAGACCGACTGGAAGTGCCCCTCTCTCCCGCAGTTTGCGCATCTTTTTGATAGTGCTGGGCAGGCTCCGGAGTGCGGGAATGTCATGCCGCAGTGGTAGCAGTGGTGCTGCATTCTCAGTACTTGTAGATTGAGTTTTCTATATGGGTACATGCTTCTTTCCTCTTGTCTCTGTGTGGGTGGCTGGATTGTTACTATGAGCTCTGTGGTGTCCGGTTTCGGTGTTGTAGTGCCCCCATGGATGCAGCCTGTGCATCCATCCCTTTCAAAAATTCGGGTGAGTTTGCAGACTTCGGGGATCATGAATGGCTTCTTTAGGAGCAGTTTTTTCAAGGTATGTGACAGACACCCTTCTATCACGCACAGACGTATGGCTTTGTCTAGCGAGAAGGCATCAAACTGGCAGTGGGCTCCTTTCACCCTCAGATGTGTTATGTATTAATCAACGGTTTCTTGTGGTTTCTGGATACATTGATTGAAGAGGTACCTTTATTAGTCCCTATTGGGTTCAATGATGAGTAGCTTGTCTAGCGCTGTGATGAGGGCAGCAAAAGTGTTCTGGTCGGTCGTCAGGATGGTTTTGACGATTGTTTTCACCTCACTGCCCACCAGATTAAGGAAGATGTCCTGCAACTGGGGCGAGTCTCCATCTCACGAACCTCTGACGAAGTGATAGAAGTTCACCATCCATTCCGTCCATCGGGTGCCTTTGTTGGCCTGGACGTTGTGGAAAATGGCAAGGGCATGCGCAGCTGGATGGATTTGGTGCTGCGGGTGGGTCGGGTTGAGGCTGGGTTGCTCATGGTGGTGGGTGCACTAGCAGTGGGCAGGGTGGGGGTGAAACCGTAGGAGGTCTTGCGTCGCTGTAGGGAGTGCTCTTACAGGGATAATAATGTGTCCAGTGTTGTGGGACCTTGTCGTTGGCTGGCGTCATTGGCCTTTGACAGTTGCTGCCATGTTTCCTTTGCGGTGTAGTCGTGGGTTTGTTTTCTACTGTCTCTTTTTTTTCTTTTGGCAAGTTGTGGGCGCTGACCTGGATGTTTCTCACAGTAGTCACCTTTATGGCCAGGGTCCTCCACGTGTGCTTGGCTGTGGATGTGGGAGGGCCATTCTGGCATTGCAGGGGCGGAGGAATGGTGGGTGGCTACGCCTGTAGAAGTGCACCCCTCAGGCTGGGTGTTTCCTGCAGCTTGTGGTGACAGCAGCTGCTGGGGGTTCTGCAGGTCGCCGTGGGCATGCGGTGGGAGGGGCTGGTGGATCCTCACACAGTCCCGTGCTGGTTTGAGGAGTGCCACTGTCATGTGCTTCACAGCAGCTGTCAGTCACGTGGTGTGCGTCGTCGTAGGGCCACGGCTGGTGGCCTGGAGGATTCACGGGGTGAGGTGGGACCACCAGGCCAGATTGCAAAGATTATTAAAAAATATTCTTCTGTTCAGGGCGCTGGAGGGCGCGAGCAGCGTGATCGCCTCTGGTGCGGGAGGAGGACGCGTGCGGCGGGATCGGCTGCCACGCAGAAGGAGGATGCAGCAGTGGGATCGCCGGAAGCGTAGCTGTGGCACTCGGTGAGGACTCGTCAGCAAGGAGGACTCCGGCTGGCAGGAGAAGACCTTGTCGCAAGTTGTTACCCGGGCTGGGCCTGGGTATGCTTAGAATGAAGGATGCACAGCCAGAGATATGGATAACACAACTGCTTTATTCAGTTCCTGGAATCAACTGACACAACACGCGCAAAACATCCCTCTTCCCCCAACGTCATCACTCTCCACCCCTGTGGGCGAAGATGCCTCTCTTAAAGAGGCATCAGCGGGCAACAGCCACAGAAGCTATGACATACTTAACATGGGGATTCCATTCCCCTAGAGGAAATGGGTTTAGGTATACTTTCATACAATGTATTGCTAGAGTGTCGGCCCCGGCTTGTGCATGGATCCTCTTGCTATTCGGCACCCCTCTCCCCCCCCCCCTTCATTGAACAGCACTATGCTGTCACAGGACCAATCCTGCATCAAAGCATGACTCATCAGCCGCTGCTGCTTCCTATGGTGCAAGGTCAATACGTAGTACAGTACACATCCAAGATTGTAAGCTGTGCGTCTTTCCCCCATAAAATCCTTAGTGAATTCACAGCATGGAACGTTGAGGCCCGGTTCTAAAAGGCTTATACTATTATAGTGGTAAAGCAAGTATGTTACATCAAGCCCATCGTTTCTATATGTTCAGGAGCAATACGTGAAGCAAATAGTTGCTATATTCCATTTCAAAAGCTTTCAGATCCCACAAATGAGGGTGCTCATTACTTCCCTGACAGGGTTACACTTTAAGAAATCTCATACATATATAAATACACAAATACACATATGCATGCATACATACACATGTCTAACAGGCCTTGTGTAGGCTAGGCAGTGGATCTCTTTACTAGTTGCTATCTATGGTTTATATTTGGCTAAATCGTGCGATATTTACATGTTGCAACTTACAATGACATTAAGATACTGTAAGATGTTCATATTACTTTTATTTTAGTCGATCAGATCCACTATTTTTTTTTTACTGGCTGAAACTAGATTGAATAAGGAGTCAGCGAGTCACTTCAGTGGGCAGCAGGTGTGCTCCTGTTAACAATAATTTGAATAAAGTCATGGGGTGCTGTCTCTGAGAATTAGGAAGGCTTTTTAGCAGTCACATAAACTTGTTGTGCAGTGAGAGGCACTTGAGGCAGCAGCGGGGGTGCAACTAATATCATTGATGAAGCGTTGCCTCTGAGCTGCCTCAAGATGTACCCCGAATACACGGAGTTGAATTTGACAGATTAAAAGCCTATTGAAGCAAACATACTAAACCATGACTTACAAAGGAAGGCAAATAGAGATAGCGTGAATTCTGAAATTTATTGTCATATTAAAAACTGCTTGGAATATTTCACTATCCTAACTGTTGTGCCTGCAACTGTTATGTTTTGTGAATTTGAGGTTAAATGCATTCATAAATATCAGTCAAGCGATATTTGCACGTTTTATCATAACATTATTTATAAATTATGAGTTGAATTGTGGGCATTCACAGACAAGTAGGTCAATTCCAGAAGGTGGGCCTCATTATGAATTTGGTGATATACTGGAAAGTAAACCCGCCCAGATGCTACCAAACGGTAAATCTGTTTACCGCCAGTTGGCCCGCCGGATTTACCACTGCGTTACAAACGACAGTGGCAGAGTTAATCCCATTTTTCCAGAGTCCATTGGATTCTATGGGGCTGTTTTGGCGGAAAAACTGTGGTGGTATTTCTGCTGTTGTAATTCTTCCGATTTTGATGATTTTTCATCTGTAAGTGGGAAGATTTACCTCCAGCATTATGCTGGAGGCAAATCCTCTACTCCAGGTTCATACTCGTAGTATGGCAGTACGGGAATGGTGGAGGTTATTCTGTTACTGGGCATATATAGAGAGTTCTCAGGCTACCCCTCCCTTTTGACACTTACAGTTGTTAGTCACCACACATTTAACAGATATTATTATTTAATCTGCACATGTATTACAATAGATCACCACAAGTGCATTTCACAAAAAGTCTTTATTTTTAGAATTTTTTTATAAAAACTTACTGAAGGTAGTTAATATATCTGAACATGTATTACAAACATGTCACGTCAATTTTTATATGGCTAAAACACTGTGAGAGGGTTAGTATTTAGTGACTTAGAGTATAGCAATAATGTCCATATCTAGTTGGCACAGTAAAATAAAAGGTGGACTCAACTAATGAAACCTTGATACCCAAGATCTGGCTTTCAACACGTACCAACCGCACTACAGGCTATGACAACCTCAATCCATGGTGCACTGAAGGCACCATAAGACAAATGATGCACACCCGAGGCACAGACAAAATTCTACACAATCCTACAATGGGCATGGTGGTACAAGGCATACACTACAACCCCCCTCTCTCCACCAGTCCTGAGGAAAGCATCAGAACAACAACTACATTAGAAGTAGAGAATCCTTGTTTATGCTAGAAACTAGAAACACTAAAGGTGTCGACTAGATAGGTATATGGACATTATTGCTATACTCTAAGTCACATTTATATTATTGAATTACAATTTGACGGGCATGGGTTTTCCAGTTTCCCAGTTAGGTAATGCAGAGTGGGGCCAAGTCAGAGGCCCTTGCTTTGTTTGGCCCTTAATATTAGCCCTGAGGGATGTCCACATGCAGTAATGCCCCGACCAGAGGGGTTACTTGCTATTACCATCGCAGCATGTTTTAGCGGTATAGTGGTACCATGACCTCATCAATGACATATGCATTTTAACTTCACTTGTGACACTGTGATAAATTTATCCATTGCACAATTAAAGTTAGTGGCATTGTATTGTGGTGCATTATAATGTTAAGAAAAACATTATCGGAAGAAGTTGAATGAGTTCAGAATTCTTGTTTTTTTTAATGTATTTTCCTGGTGAAGGTTTGTATGTTATAGCTGAAAAACAGGGAGGAATGTTGTCATCAATACATTATATCTGACGATTTTGAATAGACTCTTTTGGTTGAAATCAAGTAGATATTCTGTACCAATCATGTATGTTTATTATGTATTGGGAGTTATTGTGTAATGTATCTTCCTATTTAATTAGTTTTGCATAATATATTATGACATGTTGTTTTTGATA
The DNA here is from genome assembly GCF_040938575.1 of Ambystoma mexicanum. Taxonomy (NCBI): domain Eukaryota; kingdom Metazoa; phylum Chordata; class Amphibia; order Caudata; family Ambystomatidae; genus Ambystoma; species Ambystoma mexicanum. The sequence continues at coordinate 1,201,189,833 of NC_090924.1, forward strand.
CAAATCAGTGATTACATGTTACTGAAATAGCTGTATAAAATGTAGTAGAATTATTTTCTGATGTTTTCTTTGGATTACTAAATTTGCTTAATTGAGGACATTTGCCCCATGTGAGAGGGCAGGACTACTCCTTATCTGGGTTGGATCTGCTTTTTTAATAATGGCAAGTCATTGGCAGCACTACGGTGTGCCACCATCAGAGCTCACTGCCCTTATTTATAGACATGTGTAAACCCCCCACATTATTATTAAGAATGACCGGTTGAATATTTGTTTGTTGTTCTTATTACATCTGAATTCCGAATTCACTGAATCCACTGCTTTATCAGATGTGCCCTTGTTGGACTGTGTGTTCCTGTAAGTGTATTTTAAATCGTTGGGGCTAAGTCTATATAGATATGATACACTAATAAAATGTTTGTTTCAATCCAACCCCGCAATTCATTGAAAAGTACATAGAGAGGCGTTCCTCTGTTTGTTTCAATCCCACCCCCAATTCATTGAAAAGTACATACAGAGGCGTTCAAAAACCAAAATGTATTTAAAAGGATTAGATACATTTAGACAACTACAATATGGAATATATAAAATCATACAAAAAAAAACTTGATCTGGCTATATGAATCTCACTATGAGGTGTCAACAAAGGCATCGACATTCAATCATAACAATCTCCATATAAATATGCTATATTCTAATAGACACTATAGGGCCTGATTCATGGAATGTTTTCCTATGGGATTGTGCCATTATAAAGCACTTCCATGAATCAGGAGCAATAACTACTAACATTTCTGCTTTGCATTGATCTCTTTTCTGAGGTCTCACTATAATATTCTACACAAAGTAAATATGGTTAAACATTTGATTGTATCCAACATCATGACAAGCATGGTACCAGCGAACAATTACATGCATAAACAAAATATAGATATGCACCAACTCCCCTGTGCAGATAAGAGATGGTGAATATATTAATAATGCATAGGCCACATAACATCTGACCAGGCAAGGACCAGGTAACATAGCGCTCTGTGTTATGCCATGTACAAGAGAAAGGCACTGTGTTTGCTTTGCATTGTGTAAGTTTGAATTCACCGGTCATTTGTTAGTTACTCTCTAAGCATGTTTGTGAATGGGTGCATGTGTGTGTGTGTGTTTTGCATCTTCTGGCCCATGCATCTTTCAATGTGTATAGGCCTATACAATATTAATGTGCCTGGTTGTGTGAGCTTTGCTAAAAATTGACATGTCTTTCTAAATGTATATTCTTGCACAATTTTAAAACGTTCTGCATGTGTTGCGTTCAATAATTGGGAATTCTGGAATGGAGATGTACTGTTCTGCTGTAACAGATCCTTAGCTGACAATTCTCTTCCCTCTCAAACTACAGCTGACTCTGCCTTGACATTGAGAAACAGGCGAACACAAATGATTTTCACTTTGCACAGTTCTTAATAAATAGAATTCATTCTTTTAGCATATATTACATTGCACAATTATTCAGTTTGTGAAATGGTTTCTGCTGGTCGCAATAACTGTACCATATAATCCCAGGAGATAGTTCTAGCTTTGTATTATGACCCACCATGACCACTCACTACCTTCTCAAATAATATTTAACTTTACCAAGGCAATCCAACTTTAAGGTAATATAGCTCAAATGTTTTCACTTTTGAATTGCGTTCTTAATTTGAAAGTTGAATGGGCCCAAATTAAACCACATCTCACTTTTGTATGTATTATATAAATGAGGAAATACTTGCCAAAGTACTAGCACTTGTCAAATTGCACCCCTCTGCAATCCTGGTCATTTTCCATTTCCAGATTGTACCATGAAAAACGTTAGACAATTTCAGAGGTTTCATTTGATTTACCTTTTAAGATGAAACTTCTGAATTTGGGAAAACCAGCCAGGGACCCAGTCAGGCAGGCATCATTTCATCAGCAAACCCTCAATTCTGGTGGCTTATTTGCAATCAATCATCAACCACCGGCTGGTCATCCCACTATGGGCTGCTCTGGCTTCCGTCCCTCAATGGACCAATCTCCCCTTCTCGGCTGAATCAGTCCTTTTTCTCTCCAATCTCAATTTTTCCCCTTGTGTCTCTTCATCACCCAATATTCCATAATCCACATTTCACTCATCATGTCCTATTTGTATGCTATTTTTAGAGGCCTTTAACCTACCACTATTTTTAGCATGGAGGTTTGGGTTCCCAGCCACCTGACTGAAAAGGAGGGGACTGCTGCAATTTCTGAGAAAATGCTAATTTAATTGTTCTGCTCTGACATCTGACTCAGCAGTGCTTCAATAATAAACCTATATTTTTAGTCTCAACACATTGACGCAAACATTTTGATATCCTTACAAATCAATTCTGTTCAGTTTGACAAAAATACACTTTTGTAGCAAATTTGAGCTACTTCCAAAATGATATTACATTTTGTTTCAAAATACAGATCAAGCTTTCTTTTATCAACAACATATCAAATGCTTAGATAATAGAGAGATTTTCTGATGATGTAAGCCCTAATTTTGTTTTTGCACATTGAAAGTGAGATGTTGTACGTGTACATGCACAGGTTTCTTTGGTGCCTACTTGCAGCAGTTTCCCTCACGCGGTCAGAAGGAATACTTCTCCATAATACCACTATCCACAGTAAATAGCCTTGGATGTACATATCTTCAATGACCTTTAACCTTGACTATTCTAAGACAAATGGCTGGAGCTGTGTGTTTAAATGTCACTGACCCCATTTTCTGACCTCTCTGTGCTAATGGATTCAGTCTATGAGATTATGTGAAGCAAAGAATGTGACATCCCTTTGCAAACATGTCTTCAATGCATTAAGTGCCCTTGCTCATTTTGGAGTGGTATTAAGCCATCAGGACTAACTATTACCTGTAATTATTTCTATTCAGTTCCCACTTCTCTGGGGCCCTGATATCTTCAGTATAGTGCAGAGTGTAACATTACATTTGATTATGTTCCTTACTCCTTTGCACCTGAGTTTCAAACATTATAGTTTGAATGAATTACTAACATGGTGTAATACAGGAACACATTATATAATCTCGCAATGACTAGGCTAACCATTTTCTGCAATGATATCATCTTTACATATGCTGTTCAAAATGGAAAGACACATATCCAAGTATAACTTTTGACTAAATGGCTTTTGGCTTTCTCTGAAAAATAAATAATTGAATTCTGGGTTTTTCTTCGAAATTTAGTATGGTTAATTCTTGGAACACTTTAAACCTTACAGTTTTCACTGCTCAAAGCTGCATTCCCAAATGAATATCACCCTGGGCTTGACAGTTTAGGCTCAGGATTTCACACATGGCTATAATATGCTTTGCAAAGAATGCTTGTGTACTCTGCATCACATGTTCAAGTTGATTAGATAATACCTTTTTGGTACCTTTTGTGTGAGTTGCACAATGGCTGGAATAAAACATGTCACTGTACATTAATATTATGAATTCTGGCTTTGAAAAACATGACTTCCACATCTGGGTGCACATTGCAATTTGACAGGTTACACTTTTTACGGATTGCTGCAATCCCTAATAAGCAACAAAGTCATTATAATCTTATTTCACATACTCTTGACAGGAAGGCTTTTCTCGTTGTATTCATAGTAGGCCTCATCGTTATTATCTATAAAATATGCTACATACCTTCCTTAATATTCAGCTACATATAATATTTGAAACACATATGTTTGTTCCTGACATGTACACGCCTGGCAATCATTGATACGACATTTCTACGCATGTTTACATATTTTGAAGTGTCAGGGAAGGATGGTAAAGAGAACATGAATGACTGTTTAACAGAAATACATTTTTCTGCACTTTGAAGGATGAAGCTGTGGAATATGAAATCAGGAGAAATATTATTGTGTGAATCTCATCAGCTTGAACAATGGGTGGGCATAAAAGAGTCACTGATGTAAGAATTAGCTACACCTAAAATGTTCAGGGACAGCTAAGGCTGCAGTGTTGAACATGCTCCTTTCTCTTCACATACCTGCAGGCACACTAAGAGAGAGCCAGATTTGTAAGTGTAACACTAGCAATGTGCATCACCAGAGGGCCAATGTCTAAATATCTTGCCGGTTTTTAGCTACTGATATCCTGAATAATTGTGTTCAAACCACACCCCTCACATTCAAGGCCATGCCATTTTGTTATGCTCTATAGGTGGAATCTGTACCATAATTGTCATCCAAAAAAAACAAGGCATGGAACATTATGTGGATGAGCCCACCAGTGCTGTGCACAGATGATGGTGAATTTGTTATTCATTGTATAGTACTCTCTCTACATGGTACTCATTACAAAGTACCTGCCTGTATACAAACCACAAAACATAGTCATGTTATGTCAATGAAAGAAATTATTATTTTTCTGTGCATGCACATACATGGATGGAATGACCACTTTTGTGTATGTTTTTATAACAAGGCTTGCCACCACTTTTGGTAGAGGAGTTAACATAAACCGGTGGATGTCAGCATCAGACAATGTAATCCTAGATTTGTTCCATGTCTAATCCTACAGCTACAATATTTACTTCAATTGTCTATCACATCCTTTGAGCCAGCAACCCTATCAGTTGATGTGCTCTGGTCATTTCCACTCACGATAATGATTTTCAGTTAATTCAAACTTCTTAAGCAAATATATTGTATGTGGCACTAATGCTCATGTATGCACATGTATGTGCACGCACATATTTTAATCTGCTGGGCTATGTTGATAATGTTTTGAATTGTGCCTGTCACCAATGTATATAGACCTGAACCTTGTCCAGATAATAGTGTACTGTGCCAATGCATGCAGTAACTAAACAGTGGTCGATGGGGAAAGGAAGAGGCTAACATGTGAGTTGGTGAGTATAGAGAGAGTAAAATTAGAATAGGCAGTTTACCATATGGACAGGTGCAAGAGGGCAAAGGAGACGGTAAGTTACTGTTGCAGTAGGGAGGTGTGCATACACTTAAATAATTGATAACATGGAATATTGATCATGGTAATTGGTAAGAAAACCCACCAGTGGTCATGAGTATTTTCAATGAAGGTAGTTTCAAGTGCATGCAGCTTGGTACTAGAAATAGTTAGTGTATGGTTGCACGATGGGATGGTCTCAAGAGGTCCTCAAGCATTCCTTAAAATGTGGAGGTTTAATAACCAGATTACATTTTAAATACACATCTCATTATGCAGCGGGATATTCTGGGATTGTCCATCCCACTGTCACATATGACACACACTACTATTAGCTTTGCCATGGTGAAAACCGGGACATACAGGGGAAAGAGAGAAGGGGACAAATGGATAATCAAGATTCTCCAAGAGCCATACTTGCTTGTTCACTTAGTGAGGGAGGTGAGTTGTTTAATGCTGCAAATACTGTGAGGTACACTGACATGGTCCATTGCATAGGAGGGTGCTCATTTCGTGTTTTTCCTTCTTCTCACACCCCTTTTTTAATGCGCAGCACAGCAGGTACCATTAATGTACACCAAATATCAGTACCTGCACACAACCCCTGGACTCATACAATCATCTATGCACATCGGATGTCAATGTCTGATTATGACCATCTGGACACATACAACTATACAACCACCAATTGTGCTCACATCTCAGTACACACATGCAATCATCCAAGCTCAATGTGCCACCGAAACGCAACAGTGAATCAGGAATCAGGCGGCTCTCCTGACACCACCGCCATTCAACAAAAATGTGCACTCCACCTTTGCCTACATGTTCAGTTTCCTGCTTGCCTAGGCAGACCCATTGCCTAGGCATACCCAATGGGGAGCTTCCATTCAAGTAACTAGCGCATTGACATTAGTATGTTAGGGAAAAAATCACGCCTTCAGCAGTGCACAAGGGAATTCTTTCTCGCATTAACACTGGTATGTTACGGTAATGAAAACATACCAGCCTTCTGCCACACACAAAGAAATTCAAGCTGGACCAAGTTATTCTACTTTTAACTAGAAATTGTACTTCACAAAATTTCTAGAGTGTAACTCCGATGCTATAACTGCTGAACTGTTTTTGAATTGTTTTGCTTTGAATTAATCGCAAACACACTGGGCCTCATTACGAGTCACCCGGTATGGAAATAACGGTGGCGGTAAGCCTGTCGCCACCGTTGTTTCGATACAGGGTGATCTCGAGTCCTGCAGGCGGAGGTGTCATTCCCGCCAGGTCTGACCTGGAGGGTTTAATACCACCCGCCTGCAGGCAGACGTGGAAACACCGGCACCATCACAAGATGGTGCCGGTGTTTCCACTTCCCCATTCCCATGCGTCCTATGGGACTCAATGGGAATGGGGATTTACCGAATTCTGCCTCCAGAATTCCCAGGTCACAGGGGTCGTAATGTCCCGGTAATTCCGGGAATCACGGAGGCGGAATGGTAATACGAGTCAGGCGGTAACCTGACGGAATTTCAGGCACGGTTACTGCCAGACTCGTAATGAGGCCCACTGTCTTGCTTAAGCAGGGCTCTTGTAACCTGCCTTTTTCCTTTCCTTTTCTTTTTCTTGTACGTTTATGATACCATCTTTCTAGGTCACTCATATTGTCTCCACACTGGGTCTTGTCTATTTATCCATTTAAATATTTATTTGCTTAAGTGCAACACTATGTTTTTTGCTTAAGTGTGACCTACTTACATTGTCTGTATAGATCAAAATCTCCAAAGTATGACAAATGGTTTTGTTTTTTCTTCCTTTTTTCTTTTTGACTTTAGACCGATTAAGAATCTGTATCTTTTGTATGGATCACCTTATGGTCTGTGATTCTCTGTTTTACATTTACTACCTATCTTTTGATGTGGAAAAATAATAATTTTCTATTTTTTTATATTAATGCAGGCTGTGTCTTTGTGTTCATTTGGCATTGAACACATGTTTGGTTTGGGATTTGGTGTTGCTCAAACCCACTGGTTGACATCTTGCAACTATGCACTAAAACTATAGTCGAGGTATCAACAAATAGCAGCATTTTTTCTCCTCGTGACACATCTACCCATGGCAATGAGCAGGTACAGAGATCACAAATGCCCGTGTGACAGCAGCACTGACAGAAAAGTCTCAGCTGTGCACCCAAATGACAATGATCATAAGTAGCCCAAGATGGTGGCAAGATAATCTCTAAAATGAAGCTATGCCTGAATTCAGGCATAGTGAATGGTACTACCTATGATCACACCCGCCACATTCCAATTTATATCGCACATGTGTCTGCTGCTGTGAGTCAGCTGCACTGTGAAATATGAGGTGTATTCTGGGCAGCTACGTTTAGATGTCAAATAGCAGGACAGGAACCAGGAGGGACAGGCTGCCTCTTTAATCTCTTTGTGAGGGCAGGTAACACCCTCCAGCCGAGAAAGCCACACTTTAGGCAGCTGTCCTGGGACTGGGGATCGAAGAAGCACGCCCATTCAAAAGGAGTAGATTCACACAAGGGTGCTGCATCTCTAAAGGTCTTTGTACTCAGTGAAAAGGGAAGGGGTGGGATTATGATATGCAGGAGGGCTCTAATCAATGGAAGAAGACTTCCAGAATCTTGATTCATGCTGTCTCTCTCTCTCTCTCTCTCTTTCCTGTCCCCTTCATTTCCTCTGGAGCAAAGCACGTTGATTGTGACATCGGAGCAGGGATTGTACCACTAAAGCAAGCTAGCCTTAGTCCAGTCACTTGAGGACTTTGGACTTTTAAAGAAGGGGCCTCCGACCCCTTCTTCAGATTCACTCTGATCCGCTCAGATCCTTTACGAATGCAGATGTGTTCCGAAGATCTTACAGGACTTCCTTTGCGAAATTTGTACTTTTGAAACCCATCATCCTGAGGGAATCATAGACAGAAATAAGATCTGTTCCCTACTCACTAACAGAGCACATGTAGAGTGACCTCTTCTGTGGATCAGGACTGACCTTTCTTAACCAGAATCTCACACATGGAACAAGAGGGAAATCACCAGCACTGGTTGCTGTGCTCCTCCACCACTTCGAACTTGCTTGTACTTTCAACCAGCTAGATAATGTATTGTGTCCTAGCTAAAGCTCATCAACTGCCATCCCCAGAGTGACTGCACTACACCAGGATCCAAACCAAATCACATGCTGACACTAACTATGGGTTACAACCACTGCTCAGCCCAGCTAGACCTTGAACTGCCCCCTCATCAATCACACATCGATGTAACCAAAATCACCACTTCATTGACCATCACTCACCATCTCAAACCTCTGGAGCGTCACACATTTACCCCTCCAGGTGGGTAAAGCCCAACTGTGAAGAGTCCTGGCACTTCCTTGACCTGCATTGTTCAGAGCATCCCTTCTACTGCACAGAGAACCCACCATTGCACCTACTCTATGCGTTCTTGCTGCTTGGACTCACACTAAACAACATACCCAAACTGAGCTTGATATGATTGCACCTATGTTTAACATTGGGACTGATTCATCAGCTCACAAGAACTCAATCCATGTACTGTTGACTCTGAATTTCCTCTCTCGGTCGATTTGGACCCTAGAGACTGGTTAGGTAATGACCGTTACTGATTTCCTCCATTATATCCTTTTTGTGGCTAGTGAACTACCTACCACCTCTGGGACTATGCTCAGAGTGCTACTTTCTCAAGTCTATTTCATCTTATCTGTTCCTCCTTTGGGCTGGGATTTGGTACAGTATTTTCTATTCATTCTATGTGCAGATGGTGTGTTAGATTAACGTATATATAGAACTCTAGAGCCCCTGGCCCCGAAGGGCTATCAAACACCACCCTAAAAGATGATCCTGGGATGTGGGCTGAAATCTTACTTCAACATTTTTACCACATCAATAAGGAGAAGTCTATTCCATCCTCTTAGCAGATGGCTCAAATCGGTCCTATGATGGTGATATGTTAAATACTTGCAACTATAGACAATAGTTTTACTGGACATATCCAGCTAAATATTTGCTTCTATTGTATTAGGTGAACTAGGCATGTGACTAAATCAAGCTGAAATCCTGAATAGGTATCAATCAGGGTTTAGGAAAATGTAAGTCTAATTGTGTACTCCTTTACATGGCCCTGATTGACCTAACAATGGCCTTTGACAAGGTCAATCGGGATCAATTCTGGACCAAACTAAATCTCCTAGATGTATTGGTACACCTTCACCCACCCATGCAAGCTCAAATTAGATTGGACAGGTAAGGTGTCCTAACTGTATCTATATGTACTCCATGTACGCCTGTAACAAGTAAGATTGCTTTCAGTGCCACGATGCCCCTGGGCAGATGTGCGCTATACAAATCCAAATAAATACAGAAATAAATAAATAAATAAATAAATAAATAAATTAACTTCTCCCATTGAGACTCACTGCGGCCTTCAGCAAGGCTGTCTTGGCCCCAGCCCTTTTTAATTTGTATATGACTGATGTGTCGCACAATCTAAAAACTAGCAAGGCCTTTCCCCCTCGTCTGGGTATTCTTCCAATCCAATATCTTGCTTATGCAGATGATTTTATTTTATTGGACCAGGCCCTGATTCGGTTGGAAGGCTCAATCAACAAATGTGTCAGTTACACTAGAGACCTTGACAACAAGATTATCTCTTAAAAAACGAAACTCCTAATCGCATATTGAGAAAGACACAATGGTGGTACACTTAAATGGTAACTAAATAAGACTGAATTAGAGAAGGTGGGCTCATTGAAATATCTTGGCTTTCAATTAAAGCAAACATACAGCAACCCCAGTGACTTTCAAGAGTTGTAGCTTTTGCAACAAAGATGGGCAGAGTAACTGGGCATTTGGAAAATGCTCCCCTCAGCCTGTTAAAAAAGTCTACAAGGTGAAAGTAATCCCAGACCTAACATGTGGAGCAGAATTGAAAGACTCCAACTGCCCATGCGACAGAGTTGAGGGGCAACTCTGGTAACAGGTTTTGAAATTACCTCAAGGTGTACTCATTGTCGAAGTAAGATTGCCATTAGTCCTCAGCTCAATCAAGAATATGATGCCAAGATCTTATCATCTGCGTCTAACTCTCTTTATTTCGATTTAGATATGTTGGCAACACACATCCATTATACTTTGGATTCAACACTGCTCCGATATTATGGACAGGATAAGTGTGACAAAAGAGGACCTTTACCAACCCTCTAGCCCTGATTAAAAAATGGTTGCAGGATGATTGGATTGCCAATATAGACAAGATATATATATATATTAATTATTTCAATT